>NW_024962269.1:11661127-11999169 GCF_019238085.1 Lagopus leucura | reverse complement strand
TCCCCGCTGCCTCGTCTCATGGGGAAAAGAGACGATCGGGAGGGTTTGGGAGGCGGGGGGAGGGGGGTAGGGAGAAGGAAGAAAAATAATAATAATTCAAACAACCCAAAACAACAGGGCGATGCAGGAGGGGTTCGCTCTGACAGCAGCCGTCAGACCACGGTGTTCTCCGTCCCTGGGGGTGCCCTGAAATAGCGGTGGGGGCACCTGAGCGCGCCTGATGCCCACTGATGCGTTGATGGGTGCGAGTGCCGGGGGGGTCTGCTTCGATCGCCGCTGCTGTGCTGGCATGGAAACAAGACGGGGGGATGGCACAGCCCTGAGGTGCTCACCTGGGGCGGGATGCATGGTCCAGCTGCCCCCCCTCCGCCGTCACCTTCCTGCCCTCCGCGGGTGCTGCAGCCTTTGCATCGTTGTTTCGGTCGCGGATGGTCGAGGTGGGGGGAGGTTGGGTTGAGGGGGGGCTCAGCAAATGGCTGCACGGCGACCAAATGGCCCGGCCCCGCACCGGCGCTGCCCCGTAACGCCGCTGCCCCCCCGGCCCCTACCCCCGGTTTGTTTGTATTGTGTCAGAAAAGGAGAGAATTTCAGAATTACAGCTGAAAACGCCATCTGTTTCCAATGAATCCCCCATAGTTTTTCACAATGTTTTTGGCAGATCTCTGCCTGCAAATTCCTTCAAGCCCTGAGTGCTTGTTTTTGTTGGGGGAGGGGAAACCGAGTCCACAGAGGCGGATTTGTTCCTTCCAAAACTCTCCAGTTTCTTTACCTCCTTTTTTTTTTTTTTTTTCTGCTTGCAAAAAGTGGAGGGGGGAAGGAGAGAAAGCAGGAGGGAGAGCGAACAGCCTTTGCGCTCTGCTCTGCCAGGTTTGTTTATCTTGCATTTGAGCACAAGTTTTCCCCTTTCCCAAATTTTATGCCTTTCTTTTGCATAACTGTAGGTGCAGCCGTCTTGCACACACATGCAGCAAATAAATAAAGCGCTGCTCTGCGCCCTCCTGTCTTACATGCAGTGAGCCCATCTGTGCCGTGCTCACGCCGAGCCCGTCCCCCCCCAGCCCTGCACAAACGCCTAGTTTGGGGGTTTAAGCCATTGCAGCACCCACAATGCCCTGTTGCGAGCGGGTTGGGGCTGTGAGATTTACGGTGCAAGAAAGAACTTGATACGCGATCTGCCCGCCTGCTTTGTTTGATTCTCCCTTCAGCAGTCAAATAAGGTGCAAAGAACTGGCAAAACGGGGCGATCCGGAGCCGGCGGGAGCAGGGAGCAGACAGATGGTGCTGCCCGTGTGTGGTGCTGGGGGGCCCGCTGCCAGCTCTGGGGGTGGGAAGATGGGGATGGGGTACAGGGGGGGGGGATTTCTTCCTCCTTTCCCCCTCTTGGTTTCCCATGAAGGATTTTGGCAGAGTCCCCAAAAAGGTGTCGCAGCCCCAGGAAGCCACGTAGTTCTCCAAAACCTGGGGGGACGTGGGGCTTGGTGGGCTGAGTCGCTGCCTCATCGAGTCCTGCCTTACTTATTTACTTGCGTAACCCCCCCTACATGCAGCTTGGGCTGGATTCTCAAGTGCACTGCTTTCACACCAATGACTTCAACCTGGCTTCAATTCCATGGAGGTCCTGGGGGGGGGGGATACTGGTTACAAAAAGCTACCGCTGGCAGAAGTCCTGCATGGGGGGCAGGATGGTGCTCACACCAACACTTGGGATGTTCATGGGTATTGTCCCACCCTTGTGTCTGGGGTGCCTCCACCTCCCAGCTGGGGCTGCACTGAGTTTTCTTGCAAATCGTTTTGAAAATCAGTCCAGTTTTTGCTCTCCCACATGTCCTTTAGTTCACTTCGGCTTTCCCAGATGGTGGCTTGCTTTGGCTGCTTCTGCCTTCAAAACATTTTCTGCCCTTGGTCCACCTGGGCAAAGGGGTGGATTCCCACAAAGGATCCAGCCCAGAAGTTTTTGTCACGCTGGCAAGGAGGGATGTGATAACAGCATTAAGCCAATATTGAGAAGAGGAGCTGAACCAACATCACCTGAGCACCTTGAATAGGGCCAGGGACTGGGAGGACACTGTCAGTGCTGGGAAGTGGGGAGAGATTCAAACGTCAGCCTGGAAATACATGGGCTTCCCTGTTGCACTGCATGCTGAGCTGGCCTTGTACCTGGATATGGGGTGGGCACTTTGCTTGTTTTTCCCCCACAGATTGCCTTCCCAAGATTCTAGGTCCTTGCTGACTGGAAATGGGGGAATATCGGGGGTGACTTTGGGTTTATATTGGCAGCAGCTGAGGTTTCCTTTTTTGTGGCCAATGCGGGTGTGTGTGTGAAAGCACTCGGTGCAGCCCAGAGAACTTCCTGACCTGGGGCTTTGGGGCTAAGCACCAACCTGCTGGTCCCAGAGAGCTGGGGCACGGTGACAGTGAGCTCTGTGCTCTCCCTCCAGCTCAGCCCTGGGTGAACATTAGAGGAATGGCAAGAAAAAAAGCAATGGCAATGGGGGTTTGGCACAGCTAAATGGGTACTCCAGTAAATGTGGAATAAGGGGGCCTAAAGAGCAGTTGGTGTCCTGGATGGTTTAAATGGGGCTGGAGAGAGCTCAGGGCTGCTGCAAGCTTGGGGTGGGGATGTAGTGGTCTGGGGTGGGATGGGGGATGCTCGGATGCGGCTGTGCTCAGATGTGCAGATGGGGCAGCTGAGGAGTCTTATCCTGGGGCACGGAGCACATTTCTAACAGGAGAGCCCCTAAGTGCCTTTAAAAAGCCTTGCAACCTGCACTTGGCAACAGCCAGGATTAAAAGAAGAGCTCCCATCACTGGGATATTTATTCCCTCGTCTTGTCCGTCAGCTCTCAAAATAACAGAGCGTTCGATTGTAGCCTCGAGATTGCTTTGCACTCAAGTGCAGCCTGGCTGAGTAAATCACTGCTTCACCAGCTGAAATTCCTGCAGCGAGGGGGAGAATTGAATTATGTCCAACTGCAAAACCAGATGCCATCCCCTTGATGAAGTCATAGGGCTCTGACTGCGGAGAACAAGCTGGCTCCTACAACTGAGCAGTTCTGTGCAACGTCCCGGCCGTGGTGTGCGGGGCTGCAGTCCCTGCGGATACGAGAACAGCAAGATGTGCAGGGTGCTGAGTCCTGCTGTGCACTGCATGAGCATCCTGAGCAGTTTGCATGCTGAGAGATTCTGGCCCTGGGCTTTGCAGCCATGGGCACGGCTGAGCACAAGGATGGGTGGGCAAAGCTGGGTGGTTTTTTGTTACTTTTGACCTCATGGGCTGTTTGGTCCCTGTGTTTCCCCAGCTGTGACCCCAGCATTTCTTGGGTGCCCACCTAGGTTTTGGGTTGGGTGCTGTGCCACCACCCCCCGCCCTGCGCTCAAACCAACGCCTCCGATGGAGATGCCGCAATTTTTTTGGCAGGCATTTAATTGTATAAATTTGCCTCATCCAGATTTATGTGCTCCGGGCTTTTCTCCATCTCCTCATTTTGTGTCTCATTTACCTCTGCGTTTGAAGGGTTGAAATTTCACAAGAGCACAGCGGGGATGATTATTCCTAGAGGGAATCCACACCTGTAAGCATTGAGTGCTTCCCTGCCAGCCCTGCTGCGGCCCGGGCAAGGGGGAGGAGGGTGAAGGACCCGCTGCCACACCTGGGGGGCCCGCGGGCGCTGGTGGGTGGCAGCTGTGCCTTCAAAGGCACCCTGGGAAAACAACTCGGGTGCACGGAGCGCAATGGAAATCCAAAGCAGATGTCTGTGGGGCTGCCAGGCCTGGGGTGGCTGGGGCTGGTGGCTGGAGGAGGTGGCCGAGGGCACCCGTGTTGCTGCTTTAGGGACAGGTGCTGTTGGAGAAGCTGGGGGTGACGTTTCGTATAGGGGTTGAGGGAGGAAAACCGCCTTGTTTTCCACTAGGCTCACCTTGGGTGAATCCCTGCCTGGCCCTATGTTCTTATCTGTAAAATGGAGCACTCCTCCAAGGTGGTTCACACGGATGTTGTTGGTGTTGGGAGAGCAGCCAGGAAAACCCGTGGTGTGACGTGGCGGGGAGCCGCTTTGTTAGTGCCCTTCTGCAGATGAAGAATCAAAGGAGCTTGCTTCCCTCGCTTGTCTTCCTCTGTCCACCAGCTCTCCGTCTGCATCTGTGAAGCAAAACTCAGCAACCCTCCAGCAGCAGCACAGCTCCAGGCTGCTGCTTTAACCCAAGCAGTAAAGGCACTGCTGAAGTTTGAGTCCCACAGTGAAGCCGAAGAGCAAAATGGGCCAACCTGCAACTTGCTGCTCCGGCCGTGAATCCTCATTCCTCCTTTCCGGTCCATCTTGAATGTCTCCAAATTTGCTGGGTCCTGTCGGAGCAGCATCACAACAAGCTCCAAAGCACAGGGCTGCTGCTTCTGTGCTGATGTCAGCTCTCCCATTTGGGCACTGGGAGGAGATGCGCTCAGCCCCGCTAAGCGTGCCGCAGTGCGGTGACCCGGAGCCAGAAGGGCCGATTGTGACAGGAACAGTCGTGGGCTTCTTCCACAGCATCTGGCAGTTCGTGGCCAGGGAAGGCACTGACGCTGCTGTTTTCCTGCCTGTGCTTGCCCCGTGCCTGTGATGCTGGGAGAAGAGGGATGGGGGCCATGAACTCGGTGCTGAGGACAACGGGGAGTTGGCTGTGGCAGGTCCTCCAGATGCTATAATGCTTGAGAGGGGAAAACTTCTGTGTTCTTTTTAGCACAAACAAACCGAATGGAGGCCCTTCCCCAGCATCCTTTTAAGCAACACAACCGCTGGGCTGAAAAATGCTGCAGACTCAACCCAGTTCTCAGCACATCCTTTATTGCATCTGTGCGTTTAATGCTTTTAATGCATTTACTGCTGCCTTGGCCTCTGGAAGAGAGCACGAAATGCAGGCTGCAGCGCCGAAGGTGCCTCAGCTGCGCCAACCTCCCCATGCACGCCCTTGCAAAATATGAGCTGCAGCCGTTTTAAGAGCCAGGTTTATTTTTCTCCTGCAGTTCCCTCCTCCCGGTTCTCCTCCCCCCACTTCAGCGCAACTGAAACCTGATCTAATCCCTTTGCACATGGGTAATTTATTGGTCTATTGGGCTTTTCTTGATGGCAAATTGCATTGTCTTTCTTCCTGGGTTGAGGCTTTGGAGCAGTTTGCTGCATTCCTGCAGCTCTTTTCTCAGAGCTGATCTTTCACACCCCCTCTGAGCACAGTCAAATCAGTTTTATTGGGCCTCTTTGTTATGCAAACGAGGCAATAATAAGCAGGCTATTATTCGGCAAGATTGGCTCTGATTAGCAGTTCAAAGGAGGTCGCTGGCGGAGCTCGGGGTCGGAGCTGGGCCGAGGGTGATGCTGCCCATCCCCATCCCCATCCGGACCCCAAAACCTCACAGGAGGAGATCTGCAGGAGGAGATGCACTCCGTAGGTTGTTCGAGGAGCGCTGTGGTTGTTGCAGCCCTTTCCCCATCGTTCTCCTGCCTGCGATGTCCATGCAGGAGCTGCACGCTCCCCGAACTGAGCCGAGAGCCGTGCCTTTCCTATGGAGGTGTCGGCATAAATATGTTTATTTAGATTACTTAAATAAATATGTGTTTAGGAGCCCGAGTCTACGTGCTCAGATGTGAGGCCAAAGGTAATTACGTTTTACTGTGTTCTCCGAAAAGGCCTTTTACTGCATGTGTGAGGCTTGCACATCTACACTTCAATTCATGTATTTGGAAAGGAGCGGGGTGATGTATTTGCATCACATGTGGGTGATGAAATACTTTCCAGCCCGTTAGTAACCAAGAGGATATTAAACAACATCTCTTAGCAGTGAACGCTTTAAAATTAACAGGTCTGGTTAACATGCACCCAAGACTCTTAAAAGAACCGGCTTTTGCCTACAGAAGCTAATTTCCAGTAATTCTCATTGCTGGAGAAATTACAGGAGAAGGGATGAATTGTTGGGTTTGTGCTGGTTTTCTGCAGGAGAGTGATTTGGGTAAATGAATTTTGGGCAACCTGATGCCTGACGAAGGGGCACTGATAATTAGAAGACGGTTAAAGTTTGGCTCTTAAAGTTGGATGTGTGTGTGGAGGAAGCCTGAAAACTTAACTCCTAGATCATGCAGCATAGCGGGGCATGGAGCTGTGCCGGAGGGGGGCACAGTGTGGTTCTGCCACAGTGGTCTTCCTCAACCTTCATGATCCCCTGTGGGCACAGGGGTGATGGGTCCACGGTTGGACTGGATGATCTTAGTGATCTTTTCCAATCTGAACGTTTCTGTGATTCTCTGATGGCAGCTGATTTTGGGAAGCACTTGATGGAATATGGTGAATTCACCACTGCTAGGCACACTGCTGGGGCTGGTGGATGGCCATGGCTCATGGATGGCCGTGGCTGGTGGATGAACTGATCCCTGTGTGCACAGGCAGAGGCGAGGTGAGCCTTGCAGAAAGCCTGCCGTGGGGAAGGGAGGCAGCAGGCTGATTGCAGGGCTGGGCAAACACCTTGCAGTGGGAACTTAAAAGTGCAAACCGTTTAGCTTATCTGGAGGATTGACAAGTGAGTTGATTGCCGTGTGTAAATATCTTTGTGGGAAACACATGCTGGTTACTAACGGACTTTTTTTTTTTACTGCTTCGGAGAAACTCGCTGGTTCTTTTTATGTCCTTACAATGAAGGCAGATAAAATCCACTTAGAAGCAGGACCCACATTTGTAAAGGTGATAAACTCCCACAGCAGGGGCATTGCTTTTTAGCCTGTGGTCACCTTGGGCTGCAGAAGTCCTCCTGGGAAATGCACTTGAAAAACCGCAGACACTGGGCTGGCAGAGTGGCTGTCATTGAATGTTTTGTCTAGCTTTAAACTTTCCCAGAGTGCCAGCCTTGACACTGAAGGAAATGTTGTCCCTTGTTTGAATGGCACTAAGCCCCTGGAAGGAGAAGGGAGGAGGCCAGGTGTCATTGGTACCACCTTGTCGTCAGGTTGAAGGTCCGTTTGCCACAGACCACAGTGACAGTGTCACCCAGAGATGAGGGTGTCATGCAGAGCTTGGAGAGCCTCTTCGGTTTCCTGCTCAGGAGGGGTTTGTTCCTGTGCTAAGTCATCTGTGGTTCAAAAACAGATCCATTGTGAGGAGATGGAAAATAGATTATGTGAAATTGAATAAACATCGCTCCCTGGCCCGGGTGCAAATGCACAGCCTGCGTGACTGTGCCAAAGCTGCTGCCAGGGGAAGGGCACGGCGTGGAACAGGACACGTTTGCTGCCCTCCGTGGTGGCTCTGTCCTGTGTCCCCAGCATGGTGGTGGTGGTGGCAGCCACGTGTCTTGCCCAGGGCTGAGTCACACAGGTGCCTGCACAATCATTGCATCCAACAGCAAGGCCGTTCCCGCCGAGCCCTGCCTGCAAACCCACAGCCATCCAGCCCCCCGTGGCCAGTCCACACCATAGCAAAAAGAGGAGGCAGCACCCCCAGGGCTTTGCCAAACCACCAGCCTGCTGAGAGGCACATCCATGGAGCAGCACGGCTGTGTGCAGCCCTGCTGTGCACCGCCCCATGCGCTGCTGCCACGGCACCTGGCTTGGAAATGTGGCCTTATATGGGGCCGCGTGCGAAACAGTGAGAAGGGGACGGGTGCCAAACCCAAGCGATAACATCTTAAAGAAGAATGCTCCCCCTTTCGGGCTCAGGGAGGGAAGAGATGGGCTTCCTTGCCAGTGTGGGTATTATTACTATTTTTTTTAACCCTGAACCTTATAAAGTGAGTGATCCTCAGTGGTGTGGCAGTGCGGGATGTGTTGGGCACAGAGCGTTGGGGGCTGTTTTGCAGCAGCAACTGCCCAGGAGCTGGACTTAATGGTCATTGAGCAATGGGCTGTGACTTCACTCCTGCTGAAGATTCCGTACAGCACATCCTGGTGTCTGGAACCAGGGCTGGGGGTCTTGAATGCCCAGGGATGTGTCCTGTTGTTCCCAGGGGCAGCAACATCTGTCTGTGTGCAGCCTCAGGGCACCCTTGAGCAAAGCATTAGGCATAATGGGAAAGCAAGGATCCTGTTGCCTGGTGCCACAGGCGTCAGGGATAGTGGTACCAGTATAGTGGTACCAGTCAAATTTCTGTGTGCATTTTAATTCATACCTTCCACTGGGAATGCCAGCACCAGCCTTCCCTTCTCCCTCTGCATTCGGGCACTGTGCAGCTATAGTATGAGCTGTAACAACCACAGCAGAAGTGTCAGCCCATGTCTCAGGTCCAAAGCTTGTTTTCAGGTCACCTCCAGCCGATGGCAAGTTACAGCGGGATACGAGGGTTTCCACAGTGCCTCTTGCAGGTTTAAATTGGACACTGCCAAGCTGAAACAGCTCCTGGGTTCTCAGAGCTGTTGCTAGCATCTGTGCTTATTAAAACAAGAATTTTAAAGCTGTGAGGAACCTGTCACCGTTTCCTATTTGCACTTCACTCTTCTTGGAAAGAGCACGCAGCCCAAGAGCCGGACTGCTGAGTGTTTTATAGCTTTGCTCTCTCTTTCTGATTTTCCAGCACTGACTGTGTTTAGGTTTCCAACACTGCAGTGTTTAAAACTAAAACACGCTGTTTTCCCTGCAACAATGCTGGGTTTTGTAACTTTCTTTTTAAACAAACGTGAAATGATTTTGGCACAGATGCGTTGCCAGCCTCCTTCTAAACAAGCGCCAAGACAGGAATATATGCACATGCAAAAGCATCTGGAAATAGTGGGGCTTTTTCTCTTGTTGCTCTGCTGCCTTTTGTGCCTTATCCCATCTCCGAGCCCTCTGAAGGGGTTTGATGAAGAAGAGAGGAAGGAAAGCACCATGAATGTTAAGTGGTGCGAGCCTGGGTTCACCCAGCAGGGCTCTGGATTGGCACAAGCAGTGTCTGCATGCTGTTCAGTGAACGCCATGTGCTTCTGCACAGCTGCGTTCAGCTCCGCTCCAGGGAAGCCACACAACCCTGGGGAATAGGCACTGGGAAGGGGAATTAAAAAATAACAAAAAGAGCAGGATCCAAATTTCCTTTCCCTTCCTCCAGCTTGCCGAGCCCGGCAGAGGCTCTGCTGCCTTCGGCTTCTCCGCGTGGGCAACAGCAAGCGGGGCGGCTGGCAGCCTGCACCCTGCTGTGCCGGTTTTTCTCCTCTGCGTCAGCCTCCCGCTCCCTCTCTGCATGGGTCGTGGTGGGGAACGGGCCTCCTGCCTCCCGCCCTGGGCTCCCTGAGCACCTGGGGGTGCACTGCAGCATGGGGTGCTGCTGGATTCGTGCACGGCTTCTCAGCTGCAGCACCAAACCTGGCAGCGCGGTGCCTGAGCTCGGATCCCGCTCTGCCCGGTGCTGGTATCACTTTATGTCTGGGGCGCAGTGACTCTGCTGGGGATGGGTTTTCCCATCTGTGGATTTTTGCCGTGGTGAAGATGAGGCAGAACACGCGGTAATTTGCCCCGCACCGTTTTCAATGTCAAGTGCTAAAAGGGCATAAAACCCCCATTGCATCTCTCCCACCACATTAAGAACCCCACTGCTTCTCCCACCACATTAGTGATCCTGCCTTATCCTGTTAATGAATGAGTCCCATTCTTCAACACCCTGTTTTCCCCCAGGAACATTCATCTGAAGGCCGGGTGTTCTTTCCCTTCTCGGCTTAAATCGGGGCACATTCTGTTGGCTTCCTTGGCTTTGATGCATGAGAGCTGGGGTCATGTGAGAGGGTCACGTCTGGTGAGCGAGGCCACGTCACGCGGTGCAACCAATGTGATGGGGCTGGGCTGCGGGAACCCGGCTGGGGGGTAGAGTTGGACCTCGACGACGTGCAAGGTGGGGACCACGCAAGCACTGACCCCGTTGTGTTTTCTCCCTGCCTCGCAGTGACGTCTCCATGCAAGATCCTCAAGTGCAACTCTGAGTTCTGGGCGGCCACGTCAGGTTCGCACCACCTGGGCGCAGAGGAAACCCCAGAATTCTGCACGGCGTTGCGCGCCTACGCGCACTGCACCCGTCGCACCGCCCGCACCTGCAGGGGGGACCTGGCCTACCATTCGGCCGTGCATGGCATAGACGATCTCATGGTGCAACACAACTGCTCCAAGGATGGACCCACGTCCCAACCCCGCCTCCGGACATTGCCCCCCGGGGACAGCCAGGAGCGCTCTGACAGCCCCGAAATCTGCCACTATGAGAAGAGCTTTCACAAACATTCGGCAGCTCCCAACTATACCCACTGCGGGCTCTTCGGGGATCCCCACCTCAGGACTTTCACAGACACCTTCCAGACCTGCAAGGTGCAAGGGGCTTGGCCGCTCATTGATAATAACTACCTGAACGTCCAGGTCACCAACACGCCGGTGCTGCCTGGCTCCTCAGCGACCGCCACCAGCAAGGTGAGCCTTGGGCACAGCTCGTGAGCAGGGTGCAGGTGCTTCCGAATGTCATTTCTTCCCAAAAGCTGTCTCTTCAACAAGTTGCCCATCTCCTTGGGGAGGATAAGAGTGGGAGTTCCTCTGCAAGCGGGTGTTTGGCTGTAAATATCAGCTGCTCATCCAGATTTTCCTCATCTGTCTCTACAGTTAGAGAGATGGGATAGAATCATAGAATCATTAAGGTTGGGAAAGACCACGGAGATCATCCCATTGACCCATCCCCACCATGTTCACTAACCATGTCACTTAGTGCCACATCACCACCGTTCTTGAACACCTCCAGGGACGGTGACTCCACCACTCTCTGGGCAGCCTGTGCCAGCACCCAACACTTCTTGAGAAGAAACTATTTTTCATATCCAGCCTGAACCTCTCCCGGTGCAATTTAGAGCCATGGCTGCTGTAACTTAGGGAGCAATACAGACCAAAGAATGGGGATGACAAATTTAAGTCCCCTCCTGAGGGACTGCAGATGTCTGTGCACAGGCAGATGGGGAAAGATGGCAGCACTTTTTCAGGGACACCTGAGGTCCAAAGAAACCCCAACAGCCACCACTTCTGGATGTGACTGTTTCAGCCTGAGCTGAAGCTGACATTTTGGTTTTGACATGTCCCTAATAAACATCCTTAGAGATAATTGCTGATGCTTGCAACTCCTTATTTACCAAAGAGTGTTAAAAACTTGCTGAAGCAGTGCAGTTAAATCTGGCTGGAGGGAGGTGGTCCTCGAGGACACAGGGACCTTCAATTCTAGTCTGGATCCCAAGGTCACCATTTTAATTGAGCCTTTTCACCCGTTATTTGCCTCACGGGCTTGTGGTGGCAAGAGATTAGTCATGAGATCTGCAGCACGAGCTACGGGAAGCATTCCTGGGCCACTGATAGTGGACCATGTGCTGTTGAAAGGAAAGCCTCTTCCTCCAAGGCACTCTTTGTATTTCTGCTTGACAGTCTGTGACTTACCCTTATGCCTTCCAGCCAGAGACAGGGTAGGATCCAGAGAAGGCAGCAGGACATCTGTGGGAGGGGTGGTGCTGCAAGGTGGTGCCTCAGGACACGGCCGAGGAGAGGACAGCAGAGCTGCCACTGGGTTGGGAGCATCTGGGGCTCAGTGGAAGAGTGGTGGGAGAGAGGGGCAGGGGCAGTTCTGGGCTTATGCTGGGAGCAGAGCGGCTGGGAGCCACCCACGTGTTCAGCCCAGGCCTTTGAGTTGCCTCCATTTTCCCCTTTGTATCACGCCTGCTTGAAGATACTGAATGCGTGCGGTTGAGATGGAGCACAACACGTTCAGGGGTCCAAAGGAAAAACTCCCGTTCGTCTACAAAGCCGGGGAAGGGAGGAGGCTGGGACTGTGGGATGTGAATACCATGGGAGCCAGAGAAACTCTACCACCTATTGGAGCCAGGCCCTGGGGGCGAGACAGTGCTGCATGCATGGGCATGCCACCACAGGCCTGTGCCTGGTGATCCTGCAGCCAGCTCCAGCTGCATGGGAGCTCTGCGTGGGGCCTGGAGATAACAGCACAGCTCCAGGTGGTGTGTTCAGTCCAGGCTCTGGGTCTTGGCATCAGTGCGTGGTGCCTTTACCTCCATGCTGAAGCAGGATGACCATATTTGAGCATGTAAAATTGGAGCACTATCTTGTCTGCGTGTCTAAAAGTTGGGGCAGCTTCTTAAGAGAAAGTGCCCACCCCTGAAGTGGGGGCCATAGTCCTAGCTAGGTCGAGCAGCAGCTTTTTCACCTCACACCTTGATCCTGGCGGTGGCTGTGTGCTCTCAGGCGGTCTCTCAGCTTGTAACCCCGTTCCTTTTTATCCTTCTGTTCCCACAGCTCACCATCATCTTCAAGAGCTTCCAGGAATGCGTGGAGCAGAAAGTGTACCAGGCGGAGATGGACGAGCTCCCTGCCGCCTTTGCTGACGGCTCCAAGAACGGCGGCGACAAACACGGAGCCAACAGCCTGAAGATCACCGAGAAGGTGTCAGGTCAGCACATCGAGATCCAGGCCAAGTACATCGGCACCACCATCGTGGTGAGGCAGGTGGGCCGCTACCTCACCTTCGCCGTGCGTATGCCGGAGGAGGTGGTCAACGCCGTGGAGGACCGGGACAGTCAGGGCCTCTACCTGTGCCTCCGGGGTTGTCCGCTCAACCAACAGATTGACTTCCAGACCTTCCGCTTGGCTCAGGCTGCCGAGGGCCGTGCTCGCAGGAAGGGGCCCAGCTTGCCGGCCCCCCCTGAGGCCTTCACTTACGAATCCGCCACGGCCAAGTGCAGGGAAAAGCTGCCCGTAGAGGACCTCTACTTCCAGTCCTGCGTCTTTGATCTCCTGACTACGGGGGATGTCAACTTCATGCTGGCTGCTTACTATGCCTTTGAGGACGTGAAGATGCTTCACTCCAACAAAGATAAACTGCACCTCTATGAAAGGACACGGGCCCTAGCCCCGGGAAACGCGGCTCCCTCGGAGCATCCCTGGGCCCTCCCTGCCCTCTGGGTAGCACTGCTGAGTTTGAGTCAGTGTTGGTTGGGTTTGTTATAGAGTTTTGCTCCTTCACGCTGTGGGGAAAGGGGAGCAGGAGGGGACAAGGGACAAGATGACTGCACTGGACAAGGAGAGATTGGAAAAAGGATCCGACAGGGAGCACGTGGATCGTCCTCAGATCTCAGCTCCTTTCCAGC
Organism: Lagopus leucura; assembly: GCF_019238085.1. Lineage (NCBI taxonomy): Eukaryota > Metazoa > Chordata > Aves > Galliformes > Phasianidae > Lagopus > Lagopus leucura. Next base: position 11,986,072 of record NW_024962269.1, on the reverse strand, counting down.
ACCCAGTCTTTCATCGCCCCAGCTCTTGCCCTGGAGGAACACTATATGCCCTGAGGACGTTTGGGAGATTCTGTTGGACTACACCTCAGGTGGTCCTTCCCCACTTCCCCTCACCTTCATCCTCCTCCTCTCTGTAGCATGAGTGCTGGGGAGCCCCCACCTCCTTGCACCGCTGCTCCACGGTCCCAAAACGCTCATGGTGACTGTGATGTTGGCGTGTATGAACGTGGCTTTGTGTTAGGGAGCCACAAGCGTAATGTGGCTGGGCTCCACTTTTTGGGGTGTGCTTCTTTTTGCAGCCCCATCGCTGCAGGAAGCAATGCAGAGCAGCAGGCAGGGGCCAAAATGGTGGGGCTGACCGCAGAAAGAAAAAAGGTATCATGGTGGAAGGAGGCCGTGATCCTCAAGCTACAGCTTGTGTTTTCTGTGGTTCAAAGGGCATCTGCTATTTTAGCCACTTCACCTGATCACTGATTCACTCCACAGTTTTATTCCTGGCTCCCTTGTCTCTACCCGGACCCGCTGAGGACTCTTGATTGCAACAGGAGAAACCTGGCCAGTATTCAAGCATTTTCTTTAACTTGTGCCCAGTGTCAGACGAGCTCCTTGTGCTGTTTGCTCCCCTAAAACTGGCACTGGGGAGGCTGCTCAGTGGGAGACCCCATCTGCACCCCCTCGGGCCCCGCATCCCCTTACCTGCCCGTGGATCAGCCAGGTCCTGAAGCAGGAGCATCCCTCTCTGTTTGCTGCTAGATCTCTGCTCCACTCCTTCTCCCAGGGTCATGACTTGCAACCCCATTGCAGACCCATTGCACCTTAAGCCCATCTGGGCTTGTCTCTGGAATGGGGCAATGTTAGAAATTCAGCCAGGAGACAGGATGCAGCAGAGGGCCCCCCCTCCCCATCTGCCCCCAGATGTCTGTTCCCTCCCTCGAGACCATTGGTAATCTCCTTCCCCCACCACACAGTGCTTCCCTTCTCCTTCCCGTATTCCTCTGTGGTTCACCTCATTGCTCACTGAACAAAACGAGACCACCTTTGGTCTGCACCGTGGAGACCTCTTTGTGGATTTTCCCTCCTTTCCTCAGAGGGAATTTCCCATAAGTCATCCCCCAAACATGCATCACTCTTGGGGGAACGTCCTGCTCAAGGGAGGTCTCTGGGCATGACGAGTCAAGCTAGCACCAAAAGAGGTGGGAATAGGCGACCTTTGGCAGTCAGAACTGGTGCCAAGAGGCAGCCTGGTGTAAATACTCAGCGTGACTTTTCATTGTGTCCTAACAGCTCTAGAGCTCCATTTGTAAAGCAGCAGAGAAATGCAAAAATTTGTGTCAATGGATGTAATTTATATTGTCTCTTTAATATATAGAGCCCTGGCATTGATCTCGTGTGACTGTACAGATGAGATGTAATTGGTTTTTAAACGTTTAAGGAAAGAAAAGAAACAAAAAGGAAAAAAAAAAAAAAAAAAAGATGTGTTTACTACTTTGCTCCTTGCTTTGTTTGCTGGTGCCCCAGGAATTCTGTTTAGGCAGGTTTTAAAATAAGGATATCGCAGTTTGACGGCACTGAGGAGACCAACTGCTGGGCTGCTGGGCTTCCCCACATGCTGACTGCTCAGCAAGGCTGATGGGGACGTTTTTGCTATACTAAATAACCAGACTTTTGTCTCCTGGAAACCCAAAAGCCACATTTTGAAAGGCAGAGAGTTTTTCACTCAGAGGAAACGTCCGTCTCTTGCTGCTACCCCATAGGTAACAGCCGTGGTGCGATGTGGTCTTAACTGACCAACCCACAGCGTGCCAACAAGTACATCCACCCCATAAGACCTCCCCTAATAACCCATCAAGGGTCATTTCCAGCCAAGGAAAGCCTGTTTAATTACCGCATGGCTCAGTCCTGCTGTTGGGGTGAGCAGCCCAGCTGGTGGTCGGCTGTTAGAAGGTGGTTGGGGTATCCCTATTTTAGAAGCAAACAGTGAAGCACTTTATTTTGGTTGTGTTCGACCCAGTTCTGCTTAGAGGTGAAGTGTGGCCAAGAAAGACCCGATCGATGGAAACAAAAAGGCGTAGGGAAGGGAGGGCTGTGACGGGATGGTCCCCACCTCCCTGCGCTCAGACCCACGGAGTGTCACCGCCTGTACATACTGTAAATTATTTATTGAGAGAAACGCAAGTAAAGTTTGAGGGTTTTTTTGACAATAAATCAGTGGGTCTCGTTTTGTTCCCGGTGTGTTCTGTGGTGCTGCTCGCCGCTCGCTGCCCCATTTCTGCCCCTTCCCCGAAGCAGCTCGCTTCAACCCATAATCCGAGGAGCCTTTCACACCTCATCCCTGCGCTGGAATTGGCCCAACCGTGCGGATCTCGCCCCATGCCGGCTCCCCGCAGCTCCCGTACGCCAGCAGGGCAGCACGAGGTCCGCGATCCCCCCGGGCGGCTTTTTGCTGGGAAGCGGGCGCCCCCTGCAGGGCCGGCTGTGCCACGGCACGCGGCGAACGCGCGGCCTGACGCGAGGCGGGGCTCGGCTCCAGGCACGGGGCGGGCAGGGGAAATGCTGGGGAACGGCGGGCGCTGCGCTGCGCCCTGACACGGCCGAGGGCGGTTGTGGCCATCGGCGGAGTGCACGTGCTTCGGGCTTCCATCCCTTTGGGCTGGGGATGGTCTGTGAGCGGATCAGCCTGACTTTACACCGCCGTGCCCAAATCCTTACCTGCGGCATCGTCCGCCCCGAGCTTCTCCACCTTCTCCCTGCCTACGAGACGAGGCAGCGCGGAACGAAGACCCGCAGGCTCGGCTGGGTGCACGGCGCTGTGCTCAGGGCAGGACGGCAGCCCGCCTCCCACGGCCCCGCTGCAGGGCCTCCAGCCCCTGGCCGTTCTGACAGCCCATCATTCTTTCCATTAGGAAACCCATTTTTCAGGGGCACGTAACTCAGCCATGAAATTTCACTCCCGGTCGAAACTTGGCTCGGTTCAGCAGAAGAGAGGCTGGAAAGGGGCGGACGCCGCGGCTGCAGGTGTGAAAAGCAAAAGCCCTTTTTACAATGAGCTCTTATAACTCGGCAGAAATGGCTTCAGTGCCTGCGCTGTGCCTCGCTGGGGAACTCGGTGTGAACGGGTGGAGGGGAAAAAGCAAAGTGAAGCAGAGCCCATCGCATCGCAGCTGGGGAGAGGGGGAAGGAGCAGAGAATGCCACCAAAGAACAGGGAACATAGAAAGGGGAATTGTCCCAATAAAGGGTCAAAAAGAGGACTGTGTACCCACAAAGATCCCAAAGAGCAGAAGGTTGGATAAACATCACCATCATCCTGGATGGAAACCAGCGAGGAAATGGCACAGCTTCTCCTGATCAGGTGGAAATTCCCATCCCAAGGGGTTTCCGAGTCTGGATCAACCCCTCCTCTATCACCTGAGGCTGCAAAATTACATAAAAGAGCTGAGAAGAACAACTTGGACATGCTTATTGCTGCACAGTGAAAATACCCATCCTGGCATGCAGAGAAGGGTCCCACAATCCTGTGACACCCCCAGTTTTCAGCACCCACCGCATTGCATCCAGTCTGGCACAGTTCTGAAAACCTCAGGAACACTTTTTAATATACAAGAATCAAAAGTACAGCAGTTTTACAATGTAGGAAAATTTAATACATACTATATAAACAACATATTTACATCAGAAATCACTAGGACAGTGGCATTTTTTTTTTTTTCCCACAAATATAAATTAATATTAATTACTGTTTTTTTAGTCAACAGGTTTAAAAGACTTTTACAGTAAGAGTCCTTCTCTCCCTGGAGGGAGGTGGAGGTGGGGAGGAAATGAGTGAAAGCAGAAAAATATTTGTGTGGGGGTCACTTAAACTGTTCACGTGAGGGACCTCAGAGAGCCACCTCGGTTGGGCACCGCACGGCCTGTCTGCTCTGCAGGACTCCATGGGCTGAACTCACAACATTTCCCAGGGCTCAGGCTGAAAAACGTTCTTCAGAAGACAAACGGATGAACAAACGAATGAACGAACGAACCAACAAACACACAAATGAACAAACAAACCCAACACATTGCTACTTTTTCCTGCAAAGAGGAGAGAGGAAACGCCACAGCTGGCTCAGAAGGAAGAGCTGCACCAGGTGCTGACACAGACACCGCAGTGACGTTTATGGCTGTGGATCTGTCCCCTCCAATGCCACTCACACCAAGCGACTACGTCTGGTCCCTATTTTGAGGGGATAAAATGTGTGCACGCACACCTGGGGAAGACTTTCCCTGCAAATGAACACATGAACGCGCAGTCCAGTGAGGAGCCATCCACTGTGAGTGAGCAAAACCAGGTAGCCAGGTAACCACGTTCAGTAGCAGAACGATGTGACTGTGGGGACCACTCTTTGCTGGCTACAGCAAAGCTTTTGCTGTTGCACTGGTTTCAAGAAAGAAAACCCAAACCACCTCATGCCTGGAACCTGGGACAAACAGAACCCTTCGTGCACGGGCACAGAAGTGCCTCTTGTTGGAAGTTTGAAGTTATCCTGCACCAACTGTAACACTGGTCTGGCCAGTATTGCCTCTTGCTACGGCTTGTATGGCACAAACTCTCCATCATGATAGCACCACTGTGTGAACGTGAAAAGAGCAATTGCTCCTTGCCCCTGTGAGGTTTCTTCCAATTTTACTTTAAAAGCTAATACCTCTGAAAAGAAAGGACCTCTTTGTAGAATACCACAGCAAGTGCAATCACAGCTTAGTGAGAAAGGCAGCAGCAACGCGTTGCCTCAACGCCTCCGGCACGGCGTGGACACATGGGGGTTAGTGTTGATTTGTGTGTGCTTTCCAAAGCACCTGGAGCAGGAAGGCCAGCCCTCAACACCCCTCAGACTATCAGGGAAAGGACATCACAGCTTATTAAGGTCATATACTGGCATCTTAACAGAGCCTCAACTTCTGCCCCCCACCAAGAAGAGCAGCCTGGAACGGCCTGATCTTTAATACTGAACTCTGGGAGACAAAGCATCCGCAGACACCACGCTCTGGGCAGCCTGGCTGTTGAGAGAGCCTTGTTCTTTGCAGGGATGCAGTTCTACTGACAAAGACCACACTGGCTTCTGATCAGCAACCTGTGCAGAACTGCTCCCCGCACTGCCGGCTGGACACTGTTCTGTATCATTTGCAATGACTCCAACACTTGGAGGAATGTTTGCTCTGCCCGCTGAGCTGGGCTTGCAAACCCCTCTTCTCCCTCTGCCACGCTGGGCCTCTAAAACATCTGCACCAGGAATTTTTAAGTACCAAGTCCTGAATTCCTCTTTTTTTTTTTTCTTTCCTCCTCACTTAAGTGCTAAGCCCGCAGGCACATCTCCAACTTGGACTGCTGAACGGTGGCAGAAAGGTGACAGGTGTGACCATTCCCAGACAGAGATCAGCTCACAGCACTGCCATTCAACTCTGTGCGACCACCCCTTATCTGTTGGTTGTAGTAAAGGTTTGTGATCACCATTTTATGAAGCACACAGAGAAATGACTTGCCCAGAATTAGGAGCTTCAGGGTCCCCAGATGCCAAGAGCCATCTCTTGTCCTGGTAACTCACAGCTCCCAGCCAGCACCTGTGTTAATTCCTGGATATCCAAGCTGCCCATGTCAGGAGAGAAGAGGGGTCTTGTTCCGAATTCCTGTGCCCTGTCCATGAGGAAATACTGCTCTCACCCTACTTTCTTTCCTACTTGTTGGAAGTGAAATAAGCCTTTGCTACACAAGAAGTCTGCCTTTTTTCACATATCTCAGAGTCTCCCAGAGTCAAGATTTGCTGATTCCAGCCCTGGATCCCCCTCTGCTCTTCTGTGGCAGTGGACACAATGGCAGACAGAGCAGAGCCAGTTTCTTGAAATGGATAAAGACACGAGAAATGATAATGAGTCCAGAAAAATGATGGATTGTCACCAGCATGGATCCAACTCCTTTGGAGTCACTGTAGGGACACAGAGTTCCTCTTTCAACCAAGCCCTTGTGACAACAACAGCTTGGATGCTGAGGGAATCTCCTATCCCTCCTGGAATATACCATCCATTGACCTATGCTGGTTACACACAAAGCCCAGCCCAACCAGTTTATCCCCAGTCCCAAAGCAGCATCTGTCACGTAACATCAAGACCAAGCAGGCACACAGCCTTCTGGCACAATCCTAAGCAGCACTGATCCGCCTTCTCAGTTTTGAGGAAACACTGTGGCTGAGGAAAATTCACCATGTGTCCGTCGGATTGGGGAAAACAAACCAAAGAAAAAGAATGAGGCAAGTCTGTTTCCAACGTTCAATGAGAGAAAGGGGGGGAAACAAAATGGGAACCCAAATTAGAACTGAGTCTTCCTCCACCTGCTCCTCCAAAATCCTCCTTGACCCAGCAAGATGATAGCAGCATGTTCAGAGTTTCTGGTTGTTGCATCCAAGTCTTTCCAGATGTGTTTCCCCCCCTTCTCAGTCGCTTTACGTTTTCCTCATGTTCCAGTTATAGTCTGGATTGTTTTTCTGTTCTAGCGACCTATCCAGAGGCGACCTGTGATCGAGAGGCGACTTGGAATCATGAGGAGATTTCTGAGAGGGGGGCGAGCGAGGGTCCGATATGGAAGGGTGAGGTGGAGGAAGGGGCTGTTTGTAGTCTCCCGGTTTGTCTGTGTGGAAGGACCGGTAGTGGTCCGAAGGTCCTTGGCCATGGTACCCCATGGGCGGCCTGTGATCAGACATCCGTCGGAAATCCTGCTGGTGGTAATTCTGAGGCCTGAACTCGTCGGATCGTCGGCGCTTGGAGTCGTGGTGGTGCCTGCGGAGAGAAAACGGGTGGATGGAGGTCAGCTCCCCAAGGAAAATGGCACTGAGGGACGTGACTTAGTGGGCACGGTGCGATGGGGTGACGGTTGGACTGGATGTTCTTACAGGTCTTTTCCAACCTTAACGATTCTGAGGAAGCTTGCGTGCACTGCTGCAAACCCCTGCCAGCCTCCCTGAGAGGAACTACAATTACCTGTCGTAATAATCCCGGTGGCCTCTGTGGTCTCGGTCACTGCTGTACTGTTCGTACGGCCTCTTGCGGGAGAGGTTATTTGGTCTGTAGTTCCCAGAGCTGCGGTGCGGCTCTCCACGAGATCGCCGGTCCCCATAGTGGTGGTCCTTGTACCAGTGCTGCTCGTATTGGTGATGCCGCTCCCCGCCCCACATCTGGTTGCTGTTGCCACTGTAGCTGAACTTTCGATCTCGTTGCCACTCTCCTCGGTCTGCAATGAGGAAAGCAGTGAGAATTTCGTTCCGTGCTTTAATTTTAAGCCTAGTACTTCTTTGCTCAATCCTCAAAGAACTGATAACCTTTTACTGTTGCTCCTTTCACTTTTTCTTCCCTGAATTATACGGATCCCATTTTATTTCTTATATTTCCTCACCATTATTCTAGCTAATCTCATTCTTTCCTGTTTTTTATACTCTCTCCCCACACTGTTATCATGTTTTCTAGTCCAGCAGTAAGAACAGCAATCGTGTACGTTCCATCCCATCACCTTCAAACCTGAGCAGCCACAGTCTGTGTCCAAGAGCAAACAGCCACTAGGTTAGGAGGAATGGTTGCTTCTGGTTTCCCAGCACTCACCTGTGTTGCTGAAGTGTCTCTTGGGGGGATGGCCGTAGCTTTCACGTGGATGCCCGTGCATTTGCTGCTGGGCGTGGGAAGGGGGCATGTGGAGCTTCTGGGAATGAGGATTGTGAGGCACGTGAGACTGGGCCATGGCAGGATCACGGCTGGAGCCCGAAGGCTCTGGGCGGAACGGCTTCTTCACGCTGGGCATGCTGGCCATGTCCTCCTTCTTTTTCTGCTCCTGGAAGGGGTAAGAGAGTTATAGCTCAGCTGCTCTTTGACCACAACTCAGATTACGTGAGCGGTGGCTCAGTTTGTCAGGCCCTGGGCTGGAGATCCCCCATTTTGTGGGCCACCCACCTCCTTGTGAAGCAGCTGTGCCCAAGTGTGGGCAAGTGCAACAAGTGGTAAAGAAAGCACCCAGAGGAAAGGCACTTCACATCTCACCTCTTCTTCCTGCGACCTTTTCTTATGAGCCATCTTGTAGAGTTTGTGCAGTTTTCTGGCATCAAATTCTGTGAACTTTGACACAAATATCCATAGGTTCCTGGAAGGACATGAACTTTTTCTGTTAATTGCTATGTGAGCTGTTCAACTGCCATCTGCTTTCAAACCAACACCAAATCAGTTCTGCCCTCTAAGGAAAACAGTCACATTCCAGCTCAGGACAGGATGTTTCAGGAGAGTTGGAACAAAGCCCTTCGAAGTAGAATAACTGTTTTGCACTGGTTTCTCTAAACTAGCTCTGAAATCAATTTAAATGAAACCAGCACAACTTGGAGACAAAACCCTCACCAGAGGCTGATCAAGGTCTGAATGAGCTACAGAACATGAGGTTTCTCTTACATTCAGTAAGAGGCAAATAGCACACTCATCCACACAAAACCCAGCAGCCAAAGTGCCCTTTTGAAATATCACAGATCAGCAAAGGAAAACAAAATGATCCCTCACCTTCTCCATAGCTTGATAAGATCCTGGTCGGTGTAGGCTTTAAGGCACTCAGAGATGCGGTCCCCAATTTTTAGGAGGCAGTTGCGTGTGTGCTCCAGCTGTTCCTGAACCGTCAGTCCCTTATCAGGCTTATCAAGTTGTTTCAGTGCTTTTTTCACTGGTCTCATCCTTTCCTTGCACTTGAGAAAGAAACAGTAGAAAGTGATTCACTTGGCAAAGGGCTCTGCACTGTTCCTTGCTTAATCAGAGCTGAAAGAAGTTCATTAGCATGAGGTATTAGCTTTATCTGTTAGGCAAGGAGAAACCAACTCTGAAAGCAGCAATTCGTTAGACGTGCTGCAGAAAATAATCAGGAAATGATGAGTCTCTCCATCTGTGCCGTCCCCTCAGTCTTTTGGAGGTGAACAATTTGCTTTGCAAACAGTAAAGGCACACGGGCTGATCCCAGGACAGGCAGGGAAGTGGAACTGAGCATCGACACACTGAACGAGCAGCCCCAGCTGAATTAGTGCTCTCAATGGCCTCCCTGTCCATCCCAGCCTGTGTTTGCTTTAATCTATTGCTTTTATTAAGACCGGGAGACATGAGATGGAAGCATCACCTTTTTCTACTGGAGGCATCAGCACTTTGCACAGGCAGTACATCAGACAGGTTTCCACTGCCTGACTGGACCTTTCACGCACCACAGAGGGAAAATAAAAGGGGAAAAAAAAAGCCATAAAGATAACATAGGGCCTACAGGGAATACACAGATTTGAAAATAGAGAGATTTCTAAGTACGGAACTGTTTTTAAAAACTGATACTTCAGCATTTCACTATGTAAGTCAGACAAAGAAGCATCTGTCACAACAGCTAGGCTATTTTTACAAGCCTTGCAGGCACGTTTGCTGCCAGAGCATTTACAGAGCTAGGGATGTGCTTACACAGCTCCAACAACTGCATACCAACTACAGCCATACAAGGTCACTCTTTAAGTCCCCCTGTATTTTGCCACCTAGAGCAGCCCCCAATGGCTCCCTGGCCCCTACAGCAGACAAGACTGCCACATCAGGCTGCTGCATCATCTGTGACTCAGGCTGCCAAGTGAGCAGTGGGAGTTTATTCTTCCAGTACTTGAAGAGAGCACATAAAAATGATGGGGAGTAACTGTTTACATGGGTTGATAGTGATAGGATAAGGGGGAATGGTTATAAAGTAATAGAAGGGAGATTTAGGTTAGCTATTAGGAGGAAGCTTGTTATTCAGAGGGTGGTGGCACATTAGAACAGGCTGCCCAAGGAGGTTGTGGATGCCCCATGTCTGCAGGCATTCAAGGCCAGGCTGGATATGGCTCTGGGCAGCCTGGTCTGGTGGTTGGCTACCCTGCACATAGCAGGGGGTTGGAACTGGATGATCTCTGAACTCCTTTTCAACCCAGGCCATTCTATGATTCTGTGATATGATCAGCTGAAGAAGACAGCTTTCTGAGCTTTGGAATTTCTTCCTGTTGAGGTGCCATGTACAGCAGCTGCTGGTGGGCACAGAGGACAACCCTTGCTGGGCAATCTCTTGGGCAGGGTTGTTCTGTCATGCTGCCAGGCCAACTAGAAGAAATTGGTGTGGGGCTCTATGAGGAGGGTCTCTCCTTGCTGAAGTGGATTTACAGATCAGTGCTGACACTCAAAACACACCCTCGGATAAAGTACAAGCACACACTGGCTTACTGGGAGGCTCTGCCATTATCATCCCATCTCCTGCAGAAATACTCACTATGCTGAATGTTTCTTGGTCCAGATCATCATCCTCATCCTCTCCAATAGGGACTGGTTCACTCCCCGCTGTAATGTGGACGGGACCTTGCGATCTCTTCCCTTTACTTCCAGATTTGGCTTCACCACCTTTAGGCTTTACAAGGACAAATTACATCACGTGATGAACCAGTCTGCAGGACCCCAAGTGATCCAAGTAACAGCCTGCACACTATTGTTACTGGCAGTCATTAAACCCTGGGCACAGCTCCTACAACTTTCCTCCCAAGATTTCAAACTGTTCTGCTGTAAGGCCTCTGTTTAGCTTTATGTCATCCCTGAGGGAGCAGAGGGAACTAAGAGCCAATGTTTTGGACCTGAATATTATGGTTATACTCACAAAGAGAAAAAACAGCATTGGAGAGGTGAAGCTAAAGAATATATGCCCCTTGCAAACAGCTTAGACTAGTCTCACGCCTATGAAGACTTGCAACTTCACATAGCACCACTAGTCCTCAAACTAGCTGTTCTGGAAAGCAAACTCAGATTTAAATTAGGTGTAATTTTTTACTTATATAGTTTATCTGTAGTCAGAACCACACGAAGCATCACTGGAAAGCAAACTGTCTCCTGCATACACAATGAAGCTCTCTGGTTTGTACTTGTGACCTCAGTGTCAAAACACAGTGAGCACACAGCACACACCTGCCCACTGTGCAGGTACATCAGGTAATCATTCCAGAACCTTTTACTTCTCTTCCAATCTGAATTCAGCCTAAAGGCAGTCGTACCCAAAATTCAAGGGACATTTTAGCCTATGACATACCGTTGGTGTTGAAACACTCATTCTGATGGGTCCTGAACAGTCACAAGGTTAATCCAGTCCTGGCAGAACGGTCTGCTAGGTTATTTGGGGCGAATTTAAATTAGAGAGGAATGCAGACAAGTAGCTGCCAATCCTGTGATAAATCACAGCTGAACATAACTTTGAACTGCGTGCTCCGTGCTCTGCACCCTTTCTTCCTTAACACCAGCTATTGAGCCACACTGCTGTCACAAGGACAGCTATACTTTACACACAGTCCAACAAAATCTTTTCTTCCTTTTTGCTCCTTTTTCACAAGGCTTAGGATATGTTGCCTTTTCCACTCCTTAGTGCAATTCTACACACTAAGGAGCTCAGCAGGGCTGCAAAATGGATAAGGTCTCACCCCAGTATTTTATTAATGACTCTTCACTCTGGGCCTTTAATAGGACTCACAGCCTACCCTGTACTCTGCTCAGGCTTCCCTGTCTGTTAAAACTGCTCACGAGAGTATTGCATACCTTCTCTTTCTTTTCTTTTGTCTTCTTTTTCTCTTTATCACTTTCCTTTTCTTTCTTAGTGCTTGTCTGTTTTTCCTTGTTCTCTTTGTTCTCTTTCTTCTTCTGTTTCTTTTTCACTGGGCTCTTGTCCAAGCCATCATCCTAGAAAATCAGTCACGGCACAGTCAAAGCTGGAGTCCTTCACCTCACATACACATTCTTCCATAAAACATGCATCTTTGAAAAGCAAGCGTTTGTTGAGATCCATCCAGATTTGCCCTCACACCTCTTTAACCCGACAGCAAGATCGGTGCTACAATCCACCCAAACAACCTTGAACAAGAAGGCATAAAAATTATACGAGCCCCTGGCAGACTTCAGATAAGCACCACTTTCCCATGCCAGTTGTGCTGGAGAACACTCAGTCCATAAGGCAGATACTGATCAGAACATGAACAAAAAGCCTTAGACTACAAGCCAAACCACTCAATGACAGAAGGTTTTCTAAGCAACAGTGTGACCTTGGTAAACTCCAGCTTCACCACTGACTGATACACTGAAAAGGAGAAGGAAACAATTCTTCTTTCTCTTCTTTATAAGGGCAACAGATTTTGTCCTGAGACCACCTTTCCTGCAGGTCAGCACGTGGACGTGTGGCCCTTCTACCATCCTCCCCTAAGCACCACAAGTACTGACCTAAAAAAGCAGGTGGTAAAAGGCACTTCTTCCACCTCAACACCTGTGCATATTTTTTTTGTCAGCTTGCTAGTCTCTTGTGGGAATGCACTCTATAGCTCCTCTTGACTCCAAAGGACATTTGCCAGGGGTGCTTCTCAACTTGAGTTTCCATAGTAACAGTACAGCCCAAGGAAACCTGCTATCCAAGCTGACTCACCTTGACTTCACCTTCTTCTGACTGGTTGTCTGAGTGCCGAGGAGGGGAGAGTTCGTTCCCATGCTCATCTTTGACTTTGGGAGCCTTGTTCTCTTTCTTTATTCGTGGTTTCCTCTTCTTTAGCTTGCCCTGGAGAGAAGACAGAACAAGTCAGAGCAAGCAAATACCTTCAGCTGCTTCCTAGAGGCATAGCCCATCTCCTGAACAGCTGCAGGTCCTGCAGGGTGCCAGGATGCCTGAGGAACCACAGGAAAGCTTGGCAGACCACATACAAAATTAGACAAACAAATATCAGCCAGAAAGAGGAATTGCTTGTGAAATTTAAGAGGCCAAGGGAATATCTCAAACATCTATAGACTGGTGTATATGGACCAGTGACAATGAGGTAGCAAGGATGAGCACGACCCGATTCCCACTGACACCAGGTATTCTGTGCATATTTACCAGAGCATATCATGATGCAACTTCCATGTGGGAAAAATGGAAAGCAAAAAAAATATATGTTGTTTTTTTTTTTCTAGGACAATTTACGTTCTGTTTGAATAGCCTGAAGTGCCCCTTGCTGAGAATCGAGGGAGTTTTCAGCACACAGACTTGTTTATTCCATCACCTCTCAGAAATAGCTTACTAAACAGGGCATGAGGCATCCTGCTCTCCCTCAGTGGTGTGCACTCAACTTGCAGAGTTTTGTTTTTTTTTTCCTAAGTGACAAAAGTTGAAAATCTAGCATTAGAGCATTAGGAATTAGAGTGCCATACTGCAGTCCTTTGGTAAGTGCAGTAACTAATTACTTGTCCCCCACCAATTATCACTTCAGCATCGCAAAGCAATCAGACAGCAGACAAGCCAGTATTCTGTCATGTAGGACAAACTCAGTGACCTAGCCACACAAGCTTGACTCCTACTAGCAACCAACCCCTCGTCCTGAAAAGCCCTAAGCCAAGCAGCTGTGTCTCACCTCTTCCCCATCTTTCATGTTTTCTTTCTTCTCCAGATCCTTCTTCAGCAGTTTCAGTAGATAATCCACTCGGGTCTGGAGCTGTTTTCCCTGAGGTTTCTTATCTGTCTCAACAGGTAGGATCTTTGATAAAGAAGAAAAAATATCTACATTTACATGTACATATGAAACCTTGGCAAAAGAACTACACACTGGCACAACTCCTTTCAGGTGCAGCAAATGGCTGGAGATGCTGCACCCTTCTAGGGGGAATGACAGAGCTCAAGCATTTCCACCAACCTCACACAGAACTTCACACAGACTCCCCCCTGTCTATCCATAAGCAAAGCACCAAGCAAGAGCTGGGGCATTTTGCAGGAAAAAGGATCCCAAGGCAGCTCTCTCGATTCTCTACAATCTTTGATGTGCAAAGAAAAAAAAAAAAGCCCTGCAAAATGCAAGTACTTGCATTGCAGTACTGAGTCCACTCACTTTGATTCACTAGACTCTCTTGTGACAGCCTTGTCAGAGCAGCCTTGTCCTCTCTGACGGCCTCAGACACTGGTACAGCAACTTTTATTGGAAAACAAGGCTGCAAGGCACTGCTTTGTGGAGGACGTATTTCAACTTACCAGCTAAGGTTACTATTGGATGGTGTGCCTCAGGAAATTGTAAAATTCCTTTTCTGAAACTTCACATAGGAAGGATCTCGACCACAGTCTGATCTTTGCTAAAAGCACTAGAGGGGATGTCGTGGTAATGAAGCATATTGGCAGCCAAGTGTCCCAGTGTTCCTCAGTCCAGTGCTGCAGTGCACACTCCTTCCACGGTGCTGACACAAGGGATGGCTGCTTAGTTGTAACCAGGTTCATTTCAACGTGGCCCTTAAAAAGAGCTCTTGTGGGAATGACTGAGGAACAGAGGAACTAGACAGAGGCTTTCCAGCTGGCTTTGCTGTTGCAGCCACTCATGGAACTACACCCTCAAAGCCAACACAGACCACTCCTGACATAAGCAGTGTAAAATCTGTGAAAAACAGCTTCCAAACAGAAATTCAAACTCAGCTCCTCGTGAGACACTCGAGGAAATATCAAGTCACAATTATGCAAAGCACCCTCTATACTGTGCATGGAACCACATATGTCAGCATTAGTATTTTCCTCCTGCATCATTTCAGTGTGGCGCATATGGGACTGTTCAAAGAAGATTTACTGCCAATCAAATCAGACAACTCTGCTTTCCATCAAGCATGCAGCATTCCACAGAGGTTGCTGTTCTCCTTGTTATTATTTATTATTATTTTTGGACTGGCTACAAACAAACATCTGTTTCTGGACTAAATCAAATGTGTTCTCTACGAAGACTGTAATGGACCCAATATAAGCAACATGCAAAACCACCTACCTTATCAGATAACTTCAATTCCGGATCTGTTTTAATTAGTTCCCAGTTTCCATAACCATGCTCGTAAATTCCCACTAACAAGCGAGAATCTTCCTCCACTCCCCAGTCCACATCAAAATGGGCAGCTTTGACACGGCACGTCAGGCGGTACCTGAAGGCATTGCAAACATGAGCTGCTCTTAATGCTGCAGGGCTAAAGCAAATCCACATATCTAGGCTAGTTTCTTTCCACTACAAAATCCAAATTCCCCGAGCCTCTTTCTGTGTTGCCCATTTAGCCCTTCACACTCACTTCTTCCTTTCCTCTGGGTCTGCAGGGATGGATTTATGCAGCATTTCAAACTCCTCTTCATGCTGGATGATGGATTTCACATTCACTTGGACACCAGAGATCTTGATGGTAGGACCTCTTCTTTTCCCAGGTCCTTTCCCTGCTTAGTAAGAAAACACAGCAACTAGGAATGGATGTTTTTGTGTGGAAAAAAACAATGCCTAGACAGACACAGAGATCAACACCTTACTCACAATTTCTTGAAACAAAATCTGCTAACGTAGGTTCCCAATATAAGTTATCATTATCAATTCACTTAGATCTGCAACTGAAGCATCCCTCACCTTAAAAATACATCTAAGTATGCTGGAGCGTTGCTTCAGAAGTTTTACACATCAGAAGCAGCAGAGACCTTGTGGGAAATCCAGCCCTGCATCTCCAAATCCCTGTGTATCTCCGTTGGCAACAGCTGCCTGGTGGAGATGGGATGATTTAAGAAGCTGCAATGTGGCATGGCCACCCCGTTCAGCAGCAAGGGAATGGCTTCTCATCATCTTCTCACCAAAAACATTCTAACTGCAGCAATGCTCTCACTTACTTTCACCTGGGTTTTCTTTCAGCTGCTCCTCATATTCCTGCATTGCTGACACACAGCTGTTGTGGATGAGTTCCCCCAAACGCTTCAGATCAGCCACAGACTTATCCACCAGCTCAGCATCCCGGGCAATGCACTCCAGCCTGGGGAAGGGGAAAAACAAATTGCAAGTTTTATATTTTATGTAGCATTTCTTATCCCAGTCGCTCCCTGAGCAATTTGACTGTCAATGAATGCTGTGTGTGTAGGAAGGTGGGACTGGCACAGGTTTTAGTCCTTTTTTCAGTTCTGACAACTGCAACACAGTGTAGATGTAGTATAACAGACCCAGTCCTTCATCTTCTTTAGTGTTAAAGTGAGAACTGGCTATCCGTGGCACAACCAGCACACTGACTGTCCAGTGTGCTTTATGCCCCCTTGCTCAGTGCTGCCTTAGCTCCATTTGGTGGTCAAAAGCTGCCATCTGCTGTCTCTTTTGCCTGGCTGAATTTCACAACATCGAGGCCCATACAAACCTTGCATTTCACAACCAAAGAGTACAACCAGCTGAAAAAACAGTCATTTCTCAGACAACACACGCAGGGATTGCTGCTCTGGCTCCAAGACCTCAGTCAGGGTGCCAGCTTAGCAGACCCACCACATGCACACGTCTCCTTTTATTCGTGCTGGGGCACAGCACTGGGCTGTGCAGACCCAGAGTTGGGGGCAATGTCTTTCCCCACATCCCTTCAAGAGGGAGAAAGATGCTCCACATTCAATCTGGAATTTACGCAGGTTGCTCTGAAAGCAATGCCTCCTATTTATTTCCATGGAAACAACAGATATAAAGAGCACAGCAGCACCATTTGACATTGCTCAGCTACAAAACACTGTTCTTTAGCACTGTCACTACTATTAGCTATGCATTTTTGCCAGCAAAGAGCTTGCACGTCATGCTTGTAAAAATCTGCACCAGTGGAGGTGCACAAAGTTTCACAGCTGTAATTGCTAGGAGAACACTGACATGCAGTCCATCTTTCATCAGCCTGTACAGATGGAAGTCAGAAGGTGCCAAATCCAGACTATACAGTGGGTGTGGTAGGACAGTCTAGCCAAGATTGGCAACGTGCTCCAATACCACCAAACTGGCACAGGGCCTGGTGTTATCCCTGTCTTCTCTGGCCTGACTCAGGAATTTTGAGCCTTCAGCTTTGTCAGCACTGCAAAGTAGCAGAGTTGATGGTTTGTCTGGGCTCCAGGAAATCCAGAAGGATCACGCCTTTCCTCTCCCAAAAGACACTGCACATCCCTTCATCCACTGAGGCCTTGTCTTGAAATTTTTATTGGATGGAGAATTTCCATGTCAACACACCGTGGCTGCTGTTTTAACTCCAGCCCACAGTGGTGACACCAGTAACAATGTGATCCAGTAAACTGTCACCTTCAGCCTTGTATTGATCCAGTAGGTCCTGGCAAACTTGCATACAGTGTCCTTTCTGTGTGAGCATTCCAGTACCCACTCTGCACAAACTCTGTGATATTCCAACATTGCCACCATCATTTCCACTGCAACGAAGCCAGTACTCAGCTCTGTACGCAGTTCTCTCATCATAATCTCCCAGTTCATAGGAAACTTCAACCTCTACTGCCCTACCACCAAGACCTGCCTCTGACATCAGTGGCCAACATCATCAAATAGGAGAATTACTTTTGCAGCAGCCCTTGTAACATGTATGGAGAAACTTGACAAGTGTTTGAGGTTACATTTGCTGTTCAGACAGCTGCTCCTGCTTCTTTCAAGGCAGGATGGAAATGCCCCAAGGGCCAGATTCTGCCAGCAGCACTAGTGCTCCAGCTGCTCTTTGGGCAGCATTCATCACTGCCCACCAACTGAGACATGAAAGACCATATGGCAGCGTTTGGGTTACTGGAGCACATGACAGCAAACTTGCTGGTCTCTGTGCTGTCAGGTGAGGCTGACAAACACTTATGTGTATGGCAGAGCTCAGAAACACAACATTTCCACCATGATAACCCTTTGGAGAAAGGCCAGGTTGAGACTCACCGCTCAAGAGGCAGTCCAAACTTCTTGTAAGCCTTGATAAACCTAAGAACAAAAAAAAAAATAGGGAACTAAAGCAACTTCCATAAAACATGTGTCCAATATCACAAATATGTTTGGATATATTAATTACAGCCTGTCGTATTATCAAGCTCGCATTCCACACTGATTAGCTAAGCATCACTCAGGACTGGGGAGCTTAATCCATTAACCCCCACAAAGAGTTCTGTGACCTCAGCTGGAGAAGAACAGAATGTTGTTATGAATGTCAGATGTTTGACAGATGACAAGAACGAGGAGAGACAACTGTAGTGTAAAAAAAAAATAGAAGAAAGCATTAGCTCTCACCGTATGGGTAATTATTAACTTCAATTTCCAAGGATTCAAGAGGCACTAAATCAATGTCCTTAGTAATTTTAAAGCTCAGGCTGTAAATGTAACAACCTCTTGCAGAACAGCCAAACGTGGTGCAATCCATCACACAGCCTTGCAGACAAGAATTGCTATTTATGTTTACTTCTTACTTTTTATTGTGAGAATCACTGCCATTGTTAACAGCACCTTCAAGGCAAGAGTCAGGCACTGTTGCTGCGACTGAACAGTGCTGTGTGCTGGAAGTAGACTCAATGGTTTCAACTAACAGATTATTTTTAAATGAGCTACTTTTTCCCTTCTTTTTTTCCATCTTTTCCTCTTTCAGCTACAGCACTTTAACTAAAACAGCTGTTATAGGTCACGTTGCAACACCTCTTTCCTCTTCAATGGTTTCAGGGCTGCATATAGGGCATCTGCCACAATGCAAAAAGGTTTAATATCTGCCTTTTAAAAATGCATTTATTAGAGACAGAAGCAATGAAAACTCACAAACCCTTTTCTGTTTTTGGCTAAACCTCTGGGCACAGCCATAAGACAAAGGGCCTGAGGGAAAGGCTTGAGAAGGAGAGGAAAATATGAGAAGAAAATAATACTTTGGAATTCAGCCCCCAGCTGACTCCTGGGACGCAGTGCAGGAGAGGATACACTATTGCTCTGATTGACTGGACCACTGCTTCTCATGGGGTTCATTCTGCCAGACAGAGCCTGCCTTTCACTCAGGCTTAACTCATCAGGACTACTGCCAGAACAATGTCAGGACGGCCAGAGTCCTTGGCTTCTCCAGCGCTATCCCATGGCACTTAAGTCTCATATGTAATACAGAATCCACACAGATCGGGTTGGACAGCTGCCTCAGGGATTGATTCTAGGAAGGTACCAGCTTGACTGCAGCCTAAATGAAGACGTTCCAGCCCATTTTGCTCAGATGTGAATATGAAAGTCATCAGCCAGCAGCAAACAGAACTGGACAACAGCGCAGAAGCTGTTCCAAAGAACTAGCTTCATATAAATTACTGATATGCTTACAGCTGAACTTCTCTTAGATTACCTAGGCAGTTTCAGCACCTGTGTGGGGTTTCTTTACTTGTTTACTGAACCATCCCTGTTGCTCAGCACTGACCTCCGGATTTCAGCATCAGTAAATCCTTCCACAGTATCCTTTCGAACGCTCCGAGGACGTCCACGGCGCTTTGGTCTCTTCTCATCATCAGTATCATCAGTCTCACTTTCCGACCCCGATGATCTCTGAAGCCTTCTCTTAGTCTCTGCATCTGATTCACTATCATTTGTTTGAGCCTGTATGCAGCAGAAGGATAGCAGGGCTGTTTAACTGCTAATCTGCCAATCTTTTCCATACCTGCCGTGCACTGGCACTATTTTATGATGAATCAGCTCAGCACCAATCCCTGAAGATGCAGACCATGTAATCACACCAGTAAGTTTGTGCATGCTTGCCATTTCTGGCTAGCTAAGACTCCTGTGGTCATCCTTCCTTTACAGCCTAGTTTCTCAACTGCATTTTGATTTACTAAGGTGTAAGACCTTAATTTTCCACGGTTCTGTGCTATAGTACCCTAGGCTCCTTGGTATCTGGAGTATTTTGAAAACCAAGACACCCGTAAAGTGAGGTGCAAATGCCTTACTGCAATCACACAAATACAAATTATCCTTCTTTCGCTTCCACTTTAAACCTTTTCCTCATCTTATCCCCAAGAAGAGCTCACAACCTCTCCAAGTCCCGTATCTCAGTGGTTTCACAGACTGCTTCCTATTGGATTCGGGGAGATCACATCACCTAAAAACAAACTTAGGAAGATGGTATCTCTTTGCTCTCAAGAGAAACATTTAGGTAAGAACAGCTATAGAACCTGAGGGAAAGAAACGAACTGAAAACCACAAACTTCAGTAGGGTCTGCAGTGGTTGAGTGTAGTTATTTTGCCCTGTGCTCACTACAGGTTTTCTGTGTCTAGCCCAGCATGAGTTGTACCAAATCCAGTGTGAGCTCCTACACTGCATGACGAACCACGGGTCTAAGGCTTGATGCCAACAAGAGGCCAATGTGACTCTGTGGGTCACCCCTAACCAGCTTTGGAGAAGGGGCAGGAGCACAGGAAAGCTTCCCCGTAAGCACTGCCTTTGCCAGCTTTGGCCTCCAGCCCCTCAGCTCTTGGAGATACGCTGTACCTTTTTCGTTGAGCTCCGGATGCGAGGCAGCATGTAGATTTCCTCCAGTTCTTTCTGCCTTTCTTCCTCCTCCACTTTTTTCCTCTGCTCCTCGGGAATGATATCGTCCCAGTCCTTCTGGGGCCTCTCGTCCAGCTCTGTCTCTTCCTCCTCCATGGTTGCAAAGTTAGCCACCTTTTATAAGCAAAGAAACGCTTTCAGAAATTCCCTCCCCTGGCAGGAATACCCCAGAGCTGTCTGCTAAGCTTCAACTTCTTCTCCAGAGGAGTTTTGCCAACGTTTCCATAATTACTGTATAACTGATCCTTATGTCACTACATTCCTGGTTCTTTGCCACGTCTTTGGGCTAACAACTCTCGAGAAAGTACGTGCAGTTTAAAAAGTACTGCTGAGCCTAAGTTATCGTTTTTGTTTCCAAATTTGGTAAATTCAGCATTTTATTCACAGCCTTCAAGACCACATAAAAGGAAATGAATACCTACACATCTGCCCAGCTACTAAGTCCAGGCAGCCCCTCAGAAAGCTGCTTTGTACTGAGCACCTCTCACTGGGCCTGATTTGTTCTGCCTGTTCCTGACCCCACCGTTATGGGAAGACATGGGGAGCCACGCTCCTGCACCCCACTACAATGGTGTCTACCTTGAACTGTGACAGCAGCTCATCAGTGGCACTGGTGGACACTTCATTCTCTCGTGTTTCAGCCAAGCGCAGAATTTCATCAATGTCCATCTCCTAGCAGTCAGAAAGGAAAGCGTGTCAAAGAGAAGGAAGGAACAGAAGGCTTTGAGAATAGAGTTACGGGGTGCAATAGCTAAATACTGATTGTGCTGATATGTCCTAAATGAAGCTCTAACACCTGCAGGGTGTCATCAGTGAGGGGCAGGGATGAACTATCTCAAGTGGTACAAAAGCATATAAAAACAGTGATAGAAGAAAAAGAACATCAAGGCTGAGCAGCAGGGAAAATTTTCCAGCAGTGAGATGTATAAACTCTTTCCCTCAGGGGTAGCTCTGCTACTTGAGACATGAAGAGAATTGGTCAAAGCACTCAATAATGAACTCCCTAGCACTGCTGTGATGAGAAAGGAGGGAGTGACCTATTTGACTTCATTGTGCTGGCTCTAGAGTCTCCATGAGAACAACCCAAAAAGAAAGAAGCTGGAGGTGCTCAGAGGAGACACGGAGTGAAGCTTTCCTCAAGCTGTGCTATAACTAACTCAGGAATCCTAGGGAGCCCTGGGACTCTCCTGGTGACCACAGTTATTTAACCCCCAACAACAGCCCCTGATCCCAGCACCAGAGCTCTCCTCCTTCAGCTTCCTGGGACTCCCACGCACCCTATTCACCAACTTGCTCTTGTGCACAGAGAAAATACAAAGAGTGAGCAGACATAAATACATCCCCAGTGCAGACCTGCAGAGGACTACCGACAGCGATGTTATTTCTATTTCAAACTACCTGAGGCTCTGACTCTTCTCCTTCAAGCTCCTTAAAGAGATCTTCAGCTCCAAACTTCAGGATAGCTGTCAGCTCTTCTTTGTTGAAAGGATTTGAACTGCAAACAGAATGAAGAAGGGTTTAGGGCTGTTAAGTCAGCTGTGTCACAGCACAAAGCCATTCTGAAGTTTTTCCCATTTAAAATGAGGAGCAAGATTTCTCCTCGGTGCTCATCTCTTTCCTGCTCTGGCTTGGAGAGCTACTGTAAGGGGTACAAGCCCCATCTATTGAGAGGAAATGGGGAGAGTCTGAGGTCATTGACAGAACTGTTCCATGCTGCCACCACGAGCTTCCCTCAGACCAGGATGGTCTCTGGTGGGAAGGGGTAAAGAAAAACAGGCAATGCATTTCAATTTCTGATCATCTTTATCTTCGATGTCCAAATTAATGATAGTGTGAGGCAAAACAGTGGAAACTCCCACTACTTATTAGTGAAAGCTCTCTTCTGCCCCATACCCAATCAAATCAGTAGATATCAGAAGGTGAAGCTGGTTATGCCACATGCTCTATCAGATGTGTCTGCCTCCTGACACAACCACCTACTTGGATCGCCCAGAGTTGTTGTCCAGAACAGTCCGTCCAGTGGTGTCCATACGCTGGATCACCAAATGATCCAGCACCATTTTCTTCTTGGCCCTTTCAATGATCTCCTCCTCAACTGTACCCTTTGTGACCAGGCGGTAAATATTCACCTGAAGGGCAAGAGAAGAACAGAGCTATTTTCCAGGACCTGAACACACTGTGCTGACACAGTGATGCACCCCTGAGTTTCAGAGGAGACTCGTCTGCTGGCATGCTACTTTCATGCACAGATTTGCCTCTTTAGAATAAAGACAAGCATATTCTTTTGTCTCAGGGGGACCACTTTAAATCGGGATGCTTAACACATATCTTGTAGTGTACAAAAGGCAAAGTACAAATCTACTGAAAAAAATCGCACTAAATCCTAATGAGCATCAAACTTTCCACATCTGTAATAAAACTCTAGGAAAAAATGGATATTCTATCTAGCAATTTTTATAGGGCAAGAAAAAGCAGGACTATGTGAGGCTAAGAAATGTGGTGCCACTGATGGGGTTCTTCATTCGGAACCATGCCAGGACTAAACATCAACAGAAACATCTAGCAGTGTTGGGCTGACTTTTCGTTTCCTGACCTTTAAGTGAGTTTCCCTTGGGATAACGTTACTCTACAACCAGGACCTTGGGGCAAAAAGACCATGTTTTCACAAGTTCTAGTGATGTAGGTGCTCTCTTAAATGCACACACTGAAGCCACAGAGAAAATGACTCGAGGCAACTCTTCTGACCTGCTTCTTTTGTCCGATGCGGTGAGCCCGAGCCTGAGCCTGAAGGTCATTCTGGGGGTTCCAGTCCGAATCAAAGATAACAACAGTATCAGCAGAGGCCAAATTAATTCCCAGCCCTCCAGCTCGTGTTGACAGTAAGAAACAGAAATCCTGGGGGAAAAAACAGCAACAACTAAGTTAGCCAGCCTATCACCATGGATATAAGATAGAAATGGTGACTACGAAGTCACACAAGGACATCGAGGGAGGCTCTGGTGCGTTCGTACTTCATTCGAAGAGAAGGAAAAGGCTGAAAGCCAAGGCACAAAGTGAGGAAGGTCAGGTGAGGGCACCTTGGAGTCACTTCTGAAGGTCAGATCACACTGCACATCAGATCCCCACGAAGGCAGCAGACAGACACGTGCTTTTGTTGTCTGCAGTCTGTTGGGGGTGAGATCAGTTCCAAACATGGGATGTTTGAGTCGCTGCCCAAAGGTACAGGGTGCCAAGACAGAATCAGGATTATCTGAGAACCCCCAGGAGAGGAGAAAGAGCAGCTTCCATGGACAGTCCTCCTCCCTTCTCTCCCACCCGCACTTCTGTCTTCTCACTTTTATTTATTACATTCCCCACCGTCACACAGCACCCTCTTCATCTCCTGTGCCAAACAAGAGTGCAGGCTCCTGGAGTGAGGACAGACATTTCCCATGGCAGCGGGATGGCATACGAGTGCCTTGCACCAGTCACTGTGAGTCAGCAAGCCTAGACAAGAGGCTCAGCATGCCCTCTCCTATTACACCAGAGACTTTCACCTCCAATGCCAGACTTCACTGCCTACCTAGTCTTAAAATCTCCCTTCTGCCTCTGCCATTTCATATCCACAAACAACTCCAGACTGGAGGATTTATTTAGCAAGTGGCTCATACTTCAGACCATAAAGAGAGAAATGCTAGATTCTGGCTCTTCCCAGCCTCTTTGGCACTATCTGGAAATCTGCCTTGCAGCCCCTTTCTTTGGATGTGGGAGATTTGAAACAAGCGATATGGATGACTGCAAAATGTGTTGTGTCTGCATTAAAAAGGGCCAGTTGTTCTGTAAGAAGGAATGAACTGAGCTAATTCCCTCCTGCCACCCACCAGACCCCTCTGGAGGCAGGGAGGACCCATCTGCCATACCTCAGAGCCGTCAGCGTTGAAGTGGTCCAGCGCCTGCTTTCGGATCTCCCCTTTGATTGAGCCGTCCAAGCGCTGGAAGAAAAAAACAAACCAGCAATAACAATTAAAAATAAAGAAGGAAAAGAGCCCCGTAGAGCTGCTGCAATCAAGTTCTGGGAGCCTGATAGCCCCAGCCTGTAGTGTTTAATCATTAAAAATAGCCACCAATTAAAAATAGCTACACTGTGTTGCGAGGGCAGGAGGTGGTATGCTCAGGCAGCAGTCACACAGCAGTGACGCTCCAGCTCCTGTTACAGGCCCCCAGCCAGGATCTCTGCATACTCTATCCTCTCCTCAGGGCTTATTACAGGATGAAGGCCAGAGAAGGAGCCCAGCAGAGGATGGGGCTTTATTTACTGAGATTGTATGCTGGAAACATGCCCCACGCAGCAACCTTCAAGCAGTGACAGAAGTCTAGAGAAACAGCAAGAAAGATGGCATGTCACTGTGAGTCAGCATCAATTGGATGGAAAGAAGCTGCACAGGATGCAATAGCCACCTGAGATAAAAGAAATGCAGATAACAGCATCTCTAAATAGCTTCAGAGAGCCAGCAAGGGAAGCAAGCTTCAGTGTTGAGCTGTCTGTACAAAACAGTGTGCTGGTACATGCAGGGAGATCTGCATCCGAGGGCTTTTGACATAAGCACATCAGTTGATCTCAGCTACAGAGATAGATCATGGACACGAGTGTTTCTGTCAGGCAAGGTCCGAACCACAAGATGGTTGTTTAGTGATTAACACCCACCAATAAATGTTTGAATCCATTGTGCAGGTTTATGCCAATCTTTTTGATTCTCACTTTGTACATCACTACCGAGACTGTTGTAAGAGCAGCCTCCATCTGCAGCTCTCAAAGGACGTACCATTATCCTCACTTACAGACAGCAAAACATCTACAAAGAGAGATGTGCTGTGCCCAAGAAGCAACAGACACAGTGAGGCATCCCACACTCTCAGCTGGCTTCTGCCTCTCCATACGTTCCCTTCCTTGAGTGCCACACTGAAACGAAAGGACTCTCCAGTTCCATTCAGTGCATTTCAGTAAAAGCAATCTGTAATCCATCCACCCTTAGGAATGCCAGGGACAGCCTTAGAAGCCAAGTGCCTCCCACTGCTCAAGCTCCCTCCCTATTTTCTTGAACTTTCAGGTGAAGCCCACATGCTATTTCTCACCTGGAAAGGATAGTGTTTGATAGTCAGGTACTCTGCCAAGATGTCCAGCATCCTCACCATCTGGGAGAAGATCAGGACTCTGTTGCCTCTGTCCCGCAGCCTGGTCAGCAGCTTGTCCAAGAGAATTAGCTTTCCACTGCTCCTGATCAGAGACTGAAAAAGTAACCGTCATTCCAGCTGGTGCTTTCCAACCATACTCCTACGTACACTAGAGAACTGTTGTTTTGGGGGGCCATACTTCTCCTGTA
Organism: Lagopus leucura; assembly: GCF_019238085.1. Taxonomy (NCBI): domain Eukaryota; kingdom Metazoa; phylum Chordata; class Aves; order Galliformes; family Phasianidae; genus Lagopus; species Lagopus leucura. The sequence continues at coordinate 11,960,361 of NW_024962269.1, read as the reverse complement.
CCTCTCTAATCAAATCATCTGTGCTTAGACAGCAGAAGGCGCAGACACAATAAATCACCCAAGATAGTTCTCACACTGCATTCACCTCCTGCTCAAAATGGCCAAAATGTTCTGCTGTCAGTGTATGAAAAGGGCAGGAAATTCAGTGGCTCAGTTGTGATGACAGATTTCTATGGTCAGAAGCAAAAGCTTCACCAGATCTTATGTTGGAGGGAGAATGGCAGGAAGTAGAAAACAAAGGAAAAATGAAGCTAAGCAATGTCTCTGCCCACCTGCAGGGTCTCAATGCCATTCTCTCTCTCATTTTCCTCGGGAGGCTTGATAAGGTAGCAGTGGTTGCAGCACTTCTTCAACTCCATCACGATGTTTAGGAAACCAGATGTGCTTCCTCTTGTTCCCTTTGAAAGAGCCTTGTAGTTTCTTGTCAAAATCCACCTGCAGACAGGAAAATAAACAGATCAGATCATTTCACAGCGCAAAGCAGGCCTGCTAGAGCCCGAGATACAAAACCTTCAGGGACACTTTAAATCAAGCATCTGTCTACACTCTTCTCTAGCACAATTCCGTGCTGAGCTTTACTCTGCCAAGATACAGTCCCTGCCCTACAAAGCTGGCCAGCTGAATTACTATGATGCTAGAAAAGCACATCCAGTAGTCCAGAGCTGGAGGGGGAGATACCACCCAACCCTACCTTGCACTCCTACTGGGAAGACCTTCCTGCCACAGGTGTTGGCTGCCACACTGGTGCCTTCTGAAGGACACAGCATGTTCTGTCCTATATATACTGTGCATATTCCCAAGTCACAAAGAAAGATGCGCCCACTTCTGCTGGTACTCCCAGTAACTTAATCAATGACTCACTTGTAGTACTGCTTCTGCAAAGCAGACATTTCCACACGGAGGATCTGCTCCACTTTGGCTGGCAAAGATTTCTCCACATCCTTCTTCACTCTGCGTAAGAGAAACGGCTCCAGGACTTTGTGAAGGCTCTGGTAGCCATTCTCTCTACCTTTCCCATGATCTTCTTCAAAATCCTCCCAGAACTCAAACCTAGCAACAGAGATGAGTAATAGAAAGGAGTTAGAACATCTTGTGGTACCAAGCAGCATGTATCAAATATGCTAACACTACACAATGAGATGGGAGACCATCGAGTTGATGTACGTACAGTGAAGGATAGAAAGTTCACTTTTCTCTGGCTAATTGAGCAGATTGGTGGCAAAGCTAGCAGCTCTCTGGGTGTAAGTACCTCCAAGTATTTTATTTTTGAGCTTCACAGTTCCACATCAACCTTCCAGGACCCAAAATCCCAGGTTTCCCCAATATTTACTCTGATGTCACCTGCTAGGATTTACCTAGCAGCAGTTTCTGAACTTCCCACAGAGCCCATCCTTAGGCAGGGTTCTGTCAACTGGTTTTGTTTTACACTGCTCAGATTACTCTTTTGGACTGCTGATTTCTCTAACTCCTCTGAAATGTGGATATCTGTCCTTCTCCACCTGGGAGACCTCAGATCTTTCCTTCGCTTCTTCTGTGATCCAACAGAGAATTAGGGGAACAGCTCCTTCTGTAGTCAAACATCATCTGGATGAGTTTGGGGACATGCCTGTCTTGGCAATGCACATTACCTGTTTTGTTTTTTAGAAAACATCTGTTATAATGTGGACAAGCTAACAGTCAGCTAGGCAGTGCTGTCTTTGAGAAATACTCCCAGGGACTGCCATAAAACATTTAGTGAGAACAGCTGAAACACCATGTGCTGGGAAATTCAGAAATGGCTGAGATGATTGCTTAAAACAAGTTCAGCTTTTTAGAGATGGCACTGAAAACAGCAGACAGATTTGAAAGACATGTTTTAAGTTTCTTCATTGAACTTGCTGCCAGAAATCCTCCTTGTGTTAGTCATTTAAACTCTGCTTTTCCTCACCAGTGTTTGCTCCACTTAAGCTGGTCTAACTCCACTGAGCTTAATTCAGGGATTTCTGCCATTTGCTCTCCTTCAAGTTTATTCAGTGGCCAAGACAAACATACAGAGGTATTTTATGAAGCACCAACAGGAGACTTACTTCTCAGGCATGATGAAATGCAGCAGGGACCAGAGCTCTTTGAGTGAATTTTGAAGCGGAGTGCCAGTGATCAGCAGCCTGTGGTTGGACTTGAAGTCAATCAATGTTTTGTACAGCAAAGAGTCATCATTTTTCAAACGATGGGCTTCATCCACGCCTAGAAAGGCCCAGCTAATACTTCCCAAAACAGCCTGGAGGAAAAGAAGTGTTCTCCATCACCACAGAAGAAAAAGAGGTGAAACCCACTAGTCAGTGGCTGGCTTCCCCATTTGCAAGAGAGGATCTAAATAGAACACCCCTGGAGCTTTACCCACCTTGTCTTTGAGGAGAATCTCATATGTGGTGATAAGTGCATTGAATTTCAACCTTTTAGACTGAGAGTGGATCCACTCATATTCACGTATCTGCGAGAAGCGACAGATGTTACCATCAAGGAATATTATCGAAGAGTTAACAATCATTTTACTGTAGCTACAGCTAGGATCTCCAATCAAGTCCAAGCTCTATTGTTGAGTGTACCATTCGATGAGCAAAGGGCGTCCAAGGAGCAGCTTGTTTTAGGGCACAAGGGTTTTTATGCAAGTTTAGACAAGTAACAAAATTAAGTCAAGCAACTTGCTGTTGTGACATTACCCCATCATCTCACTGACGCCACCAGGCTCACAACACGTTTCTGTTGCCCTGTCTAAATATTTCAGAGGACACTCAGCAGCCCCCATCAGCTGCTCCAGCAGATAGCACGTCACACACATTACATGCTGCATAGGATAGCACCCAGTGCTCCCATCCAACCCCACAGGCTTTGCTGTCAGATTACACACCATGTTCCTGCTCATGAGGTCACCGATGTAAACCACCACGTTGATCTCAGGTGCCCACACTTCAAACTCTCTCTGCCACGAGGTAAGAGTCGACAGAGGAACCACCACCAGGAAAGGACCGTACAGCTGGTGCTGGTGGAAGAGGTACGACAGGAATGAGATTGTCTGAATCGTCTTCCCCAGGCCCATTTCATCAGCCAGGATCACACTGTTGTTCCTGAGAAGGAAGAGAACAAACCTAAGTCCTGATTTTATGCGTCTGTATCATTTCAAGGCCGGGTAAAAACCTCACTTGAGAATAAGAGGGTCAGATCCCATTGGGACAAAGCTTAGGAGACCCAAAATGAACACAGCTCATTTGCATCACTCAGTGTATGTACTTACTTGCACCACGAGTGAGCAAGCCAGTTGAGGCCCTCCAGCTGATAATCTCGCAGCTCCAGGTTCTCACTGCCAATATAAGAAGGCTGCTTCTTCAAGGCAACAAATCTTGGTCTCTGCTTCAGTACCTGAGGAAAACAATACACCGTAAGCCTCCTGAAGAAAAAGACAAGGTAAGGTTGAAAATTCAGCAATTAAATCTGCAGAATCAGCAATGAGTGTAGATTGGTTTGTCAGTTATTGTCCAGCCACATTTTCTTATCTGCTTCTGGTATCTACAGTTCTGATGCCCCTCAGCATCGTTATGTTTTGCCTGCTGACCTCCAGTCCTGATGATCAGGGCTGAGTCCCCACAAGAGTGCAATAAGTTGTATATAATGCCTATTAGATGGAGCAAACTCCATTTTCTGTTTTGGCCCCTTCTGGTTTTTCTTCCATGTACTCCATCTCTCTCCCACACTGTATCAGCATCTTGCAGACTTCCTCTTCTCCCTGGTGTGCTGTTTTTCCGTTCAAGTGATATTAAAAATCTGCATTGCAAGAGCAGCATCTCTTCAGGAAGAAGCACTTTGCAAGGATTAATTAAAGTTCCCAATCCCCCATGCTCACCATGCCTCGAGTAAATGAAACCAAAAGGGGTTCACATCTCTGCCTACAGTACAAGAACAGCAAACAACCATTCAAATGCTGGAGGAAAGATTGGAAAATAGTCTCTGACATTTATTCTAACAAAACTTCATATTCACACAGTTTGCTTCATTACCCAGCCTGAAGAAACAAAGCAAGAGGAGAGAAGAGAAGCAAGCAAACCTTGCAGTCCCGGGTAGGAATTGTTTTGGAGTTGTTACGGTTGTTGAAGCTGTCAATGCAGTGCTGAAATTTCTTGCTTATCAGAGCTTCATCTTCCCAGCTGCACTCTGCATAGGGCAGTCCCATCCACTTGCACAGGTATTCGGGGTCATTCGAGGATGTTTTGCGACTGTTTGCTGCAAAATATGCAAAACAGCCCAAACCTCAGTTCTGTGGCTGAACCACAAGTATGGTTCACAAGGGCAGTCTAATTCATCCCTACAAACACAGCACAAGTCTTGGCTAGTAGGAGAAGTTTAGAGAGGCCGAAAATGGTCCTTTACCTGGAAAGTCAGCATGCCCTGTCGCAGACTTGCTGGTCTTCACAGCTGTGGTAGGAGACACAAAGGAAACAAGGGTTTGGTGTGCTGAGAGCCAGCAGGGGGAGCAGCACAAACAGAGCATCATGTGCTTTGATAAGAATCGTATGGAAATAGGTTGTACAGCTCTCTAGGCCAATTCCCAAAGCAACTGGATGCCAGCATCTCTGACTGACGTTGGTAAAATATTAGTGCAAAGTCCCATTTTTTATTTTTAACAAATCATGAAAGTCTAACCCCTGAGCCACCTTGCAACCTAACCACATCCTTAACCACAGTGTCACAGAAAGCTGTCCTGGAAGCAGCCAGGCCTGTGCTTCTGCAAACACCTTGCCTGCAAAGAACTGAGGTCAAAGAACTACACCAGCAGCAGCAACTTCAACAACCACCTGGAGAGTGAAATACATTCAATGCCATTCTACAGGGATACTGGAGGGCAAAGAGAAAGAGGAAGTTCATTCTGTCTTACTTCATCCCTTTACAGAAGTGTTGGATTCACTTACCAATTACTCTCTCCACGATTTGATACTGTTTGTTCAGCTCTGAAGCCAGCTCCTGTTGGCAGTTGAAGTATTCCACATCTTCAGGCGATACCTTGGCCAGCCTAGATACCAAAAGAAAAACAAATTAGGCATTATAATGCTTTTGTAGTGTTGAAGTGCTTACTGAGGCCATGTATAGAAATTCTACTTTATTTTATGATTGTGTAACTAAGTCACTGAAGCAAACCACTGCTTACATGACACATTTCTTAATGCTTCCTAAAGCATCTCCTATGATAAAGCTTTACTGGGAAGCAAATGTTATAGATGCTCATTGTTTCCCTGCTAAATGACTCCTTATTCTGCTGCAAGAATTAGTCACAAAAATGAAAATCAAACAGTCAGGGGATGGAAGCTGCTGCTCCAGCTTTATCGCTTTGGAAACACACAGAAGCTCTCTTTATAGTCCTTGGGGAGGTCAGACAAAAACTCACGTACAAACAGGCTCATCATCAACAAGGGTTGACAAGGCTGCCTTGACAAAGCCTGCAAAGCAAAATTCAGCAGCGTGTCCTGAGACGAGCCCTATTTCCCAGCACAGCTGCTTAGTTTAGCTTGCCAGGTTTCATTGCTAACTAGGAGCCCCTGTATCACCTCCGGGGCCAGATTCACTCGTGCACCATTTATTTGTTCTCAGCTACCCAACTCCTGAGCCTGAGAACTGGCAGCATTGTGAAGCTCTGCCTCTTCTCCCTTTCAATACCACAGATATCATTTTTATTAGGGGGATGGTTCTACAGCAGGCAGAGAGAGAGAAAAGTGTTGTGAACTGAAAACGTTTGCTTTGGTTGGAATATGCTTAGCAAGAAAAAAAATGAATGTGTTCAGTCCTGTGTGTACCTATGGCTAAAGAAGATTCACCCAAAGCCAGATATCACTGGTTGAAATAGAGCATACCATTGCTTGATCTCCTCCTCCTTTTTCTTGAAGTTTTCTAGTTTTTTCAGGCCTTTCACTTTCTGCTGTTGCAGGGACTCCTCGCTCTCCCATGTGCTGTGGATGTAGGACCAGCCTTTCCATTTGATCAGGTAATGAACCTCTCCCTCATCCTTTTCAGGGTCAAAGTCAGCACTAGGGTTGCCATTAGCTTCAGTTGCATACACTGTGGTGGAAGCACCAGTGGCTGCAAAAGAAATCAGGCTGCAGTTGGTACCTTTGTTAAAAACCACTGGCCACGAACTGCATTGAAGCAGGAAGTCGTTTTTCTAACACATCCTTTGTGACAGCACAAAGAATGTCCTACAGATTCTTGAACCCGATGAGACAGGCACACAAAAGTTCTCCACACAACAGGATCTTTTTAAATCTCTATCATAAATGCCTTTTTTTCCTTAATATAATTCAAAGGTCTCTTGAAAATATTCAAGACCATTCAGTTTTACAAAAACACTTTTGTATGGCTGTGAGAACAAAGCCTTAGCTTTATTTCCCATTATGGCTTTGTCAATGGAGCTACAAAAACTGTCTCTACTGGAAGAGCTATTTTATCTTTTAAAGGGGAGAAAAACAAGAATTGCAGAGCAATGACTGCATCTTTAAAATAGTGTACACACTGAAAGACAGCTGCCAAGCAGATAAACTTGACATTTTAGGTTTTTCAATAATAGATCGTTTAAAAACAAAAACAAATTAAAAAACCTTCCAGAAGGAAGAAATAAGAGGCAGGCAGGAAAGGATGAAGAGCACTGAAATAACCCTGGGCCTCACTGGAAGGCTTCAAAATTGCAAACACGTTGGAGCAGTTGAAGAGAAACAGAGAGTGCGTGACTGAATTCAGAAATAGCCGACACACCTCCTTTTTTTCCAAGCCTGATGTCCAAGACTTTTTCAATAGTTTCACTGTTGTCTTCGTGTTCATCAGCCCCTTCCCCAGTCATCTCTATCAGGTCATCAGAATCCGTCTCAAAATCGTCGTCTTCCTTGTAACTGAACAAGACCAAAACCAAACTGATAAAAAGCCCTTGACTCTGCCCAGAAACACAAGAATGGCTTCTTACATAGAGCACAGCAAGACCAGTATTTACCCTGGGGCTCAGTGCTTGTTCAGCACATGCACTGCTTAAGCAAGCCACCTCACACTTTTTGATACCTGACATTTTTGGCTGCTCTTCGTCGAGTTTGTCTCTTAGGAGTTTCACCGTCTTCATCATCGTCGTCATCTTCAGATGACACCTGTCTCTTTCTCTTCTTCCCACGCTGGAGTTTGGGAGGTTTTTTAACACTGGTTTTGGCCATTGTTCTAAAATAAGTATTAGGAGAAAGTGTTTTACTTCAACATACTTTTTTTGTTTTTTAATGTCTTTAAGAACAAACACATCTCAGATATCAGATTCCCAGACATTTAGCCTGCTGTAACTACCACAGAAATCACTACTCCACTCACTGGACAAAGCAACCAGGTCCACAGGCTTGTAATCAAAGGTAATGCTGAAGAAAACAAACATGCTTTAGGAGCAAATGGCAGCTGCCTCTCCACCCTCATAAAGGTAGGAAAGACACATAGAAAAAGATACAGACTGAACCAACCACTCCATACCTCCTTTGGACAGGTCTTTTTGCTTTAATTCTCTTCGGTTCAGGTTCGCTCTCTGCACTGGTGCCTTGATCCCCTCCATCTTCATCCTCTTCTTCACCAGAAATCTCTCTTTTCCACTTTTTTCTATGGTCAGAAAAGTAGCTGATCAAGGGCCACCATATTTCAACGCAAATACCTGACCAAGTAGGCACCCAACCCAACTGGGTTGATCCTAGCAGGGCATGATCACGACAGATCACCACTGCGCTCTAGCTAACAAGTTGTTGACTGTGATGTGTTGGGGATTTTAGGCTGTAATTCTCTCCTCTAGGAACAGGTCTGTCACCTGGATTTCACTTAGCAGAGCAGCACGAGTGGCTCCTACCACGTGCTGTGGCAGGGCTGCACCCCGCAGGGCCGGGCGTGCTTCAAGATCTTCAGCTTTCCTTCCCACTTACGCATTTCTGAAATGAGGTGGGAAAAAAAATCTTCGGGGTGATTTTGAATAATCAGACATTTCTGAGAAGCGCTCGCTTCCGCTTACGGTTTACGACACGCACTGATACACTTTCTCCTTGCTGCTCAAAACCCAGAGCACTGAGTCGCATGCCATTGAACTTCAGGCAATTAAAGCTTCCAGGGTTGAAGCCAAATCCCACTGTGTGTTAGTGGAAGGAAGCAGGTTCCACGTGGGTAGTTCAGAGCAAGACCTCAGCTCTGCAATGCCCCCTCTCTCCTAGGGGTACTTTGGGAGTCCTTCCCTTGTTGCTGCCGCCCTCCCTGGCTTCTATTACCTCCCCTGTTGTGCTGCACTGCTGTACACAACAGAATGAGAAATTAAAAGCAAGAAAGAGGAGGGAGGGAGCTGGATCACATAGCACTCTGCTGTGCTCGAGTTTTCTCCAGCAGGCAGCTCAGTAGGCCTCATCAGCACACTTCAGTGCTTAGGAAAACTGAAAGGTATTGATTGGATGGAAAAGGCAGTAAAAATAAGCCCATTTGGCCACTGTGATGAGATCCCCAAAATGTGTTAATGGGATGTTTTAACTTATCAGAGGGTTATGGGAGATTAAAAAAATGAGTTGGCATTTTATTCTCCATTTCCTAAGGACGGGAAAGGAGTGAAGGTTGAACTATTTTAAGTGTCACTGAAGAATAAATAACATCATGAAGAAGTGAAAGACTGACAACAAAAAGTGAAGCTGGCTTCTTTAGATTTCCTGGACAGGCAAAATGGGAAAACAAACAGTGAAAATGTTGGAAAACTTTCATCCATCCTAGGTTTACATTCATACTTGAATTTTTATCACCCAGAGTTTTATTACTGAAAATAGTAAATAATTCATTTTACAAGCCTTTCATGTTGACAATGTCTGTCAAACAAATAGTATTACTCTGAAAACCAATGAATAAATAATAATTCCACTATTCAAAACTCTTTTCCCTAGAAACTTACTTTCTTTTCACTTGCTTCTGGCCTCTTCTTTTTGGGCTCTCATTTTCAGATTCACTACTTGCCTTTAATTGAAAAGAAAGAAAAATGAGGTTGTAGGCTTCACCCGGATCGTCTCCCCAAGGACACAGCTGGACACATGCAGGTGGGGAGGGGTGAGCTGAGGCACAGCTGCACCGCTCTCCCTGCAGCCAGAAGGATGCTCTGGGGAGCCATGAGGCTGCAGGAGTGCTGCCCACTGCCCCACACAGCTCCTGCAGCAGCTGAGCTCTTTTACAAGGCTGTAACTGAAAAGTGCAGTGGCAGAATGCAGAGCATCCACACTTGCCACGTCAGTATGAACCCAGTAATGGTCAGGGATGGATCAGACTGCGTTTCTGTGACTGCAGACCTACCTTTCGCAATCACACAAATGCGTGACCAGCTCTACTCTCATTACAGAAGCTTTCTATACAGAAGGAAATTCTCCTAAAAGGACAACATTCTTATCACAAGGGTGTTCCCTGCTTTCCTGAATTTTTCTCCCACAGCCAAAGCAGCTGAGGAAGCAGATGGGTCAGACCCTGCCCTGCTGCTTTCCTTCCTGCAAGCATACCAGCCTCCACCAGCAGACTCTCTAGCTAAATATATCGAGAGAGATGCTACGTCCTTGCTGAACTATTTTAAACGTGGGTGTCATCAACTCCCACTGGCTGAGAAAGCTAGAAAAGCTTTGATGGGCACAACCCTATTTTTGTAAAAGCCAGTCAACCACAGAAACAGATCCCTGCACACGCAGCACCCTGAAACAAACAAGATGACTTTGCCTTAGACACTTGCTACAGAAAGCACAAATCAGCAGGGAGCAAACTGCAGAAGAAAGCAGAAGATTTTTAAAGAGGATTTAAATGCTCTGAGAAGCCTCAGGACTGCTTGCTGTATGCATCTTGCTCATCTGAAACCCTCTCTTCAATGCTGTTTTTTGCTGCAACATCCAAGCTGTGTCAGGGAGGCCCTGCAGATGAAGCCTGTCTTTGTCTGTGCCTCCTGTACATCCACCACATTCAGCAAGGCTCACGCCAAGAGCTGTTCAGAGAACGACATGAAATGGCATGAGCTGCAAGATCAGAAGTCGAGGCAGGGTACAAAGACATGCCCCATATCTCTGCAGCCTTCATTTCCATCTTCCTTTTCCCCAGCTTCCTTTTTGCTCAAAATGGAGTATCGGATGCTGTGTCAGACCGAGGGCGCTGATGAATCTCTCGGGGGTTTCATGCCAGTCTGACATGTGGCACAGTGACACCCCTGCCCTGCAGCTCAGTGTGAACATGCTCAATGCCTGTTCCACTGCCTGACATCCCCTGTCTCACACACCAAGCATCCAAGAAACAAGGGACTGGCTGACAGCAGTGACTGCAGCACAGCTGACTCCAGCTGTGCGGGTGGGATATTTTTCAACAGCCATCTCTCAATGAGCAGTTACTTTTTGCTGTCTTTAGGCAAACCATGAGCAGAGAGCAGTGAGTTTTCCTTCTGCTCTGCATCAGAGAAGACAAGATTTGAATCACAGAATCATTTAGGTTGGAAAAGATCTCTAAGTCCAACCATTAACCTAGAGCTGCCAAGTCTAACTTAGCGAAGTTTGTAGAAAACCAAATACATCCTTTATTGTTTTCTGAACTTCATTCCACTTGACAAAGTCCTACTTTTCAAGATCCTGCTGTCCATTCCCCAGTTCCTCTGCTCTTCTCCTGCCGCTGCAGTTTCTACATAGCTGTTGCTCAACAACTCACCTTTTCCTCTTTTCTTTCTGCCTTGAAACAAATCTAACTTGTGACTCCAAGCTCAGCTGCCTCCAGCTGCATTGCTCAAAGCGCCGTTGTCTCTTTCGGGCAGCAAGCCCAGATCTTTCAGCTCTGACACAGCCAGTCCCAGCCTGAGTCACCACTGCCTGTTGCTGCTACAGCCACCCCACGCACCCAATGACTCAGCCTCTGCTCCCCAGTGCCCTCATCCACCCCGGCATCACTTGTCACCCACTCTTCCTGCCATCCTAGCACCAGGCTGCCCAGGTCCTGCCATGGCTGATAGCTGCTTAATACTGTTCTACATGTAGTAATTACAAAACAATTAAAACAATTTTTAAAAGACCATACTATAGCAATCTCTCAAATTTCTTGACCCAGCTGTAGAACTTAGCACCGACTTGCTCCAATTAGTCCAAGGCTGCCCACCAGCCACCTTCAGCAGGAAGGGAAAACTGCATTAAACTCGTGTTTTAATAACATCACCTCCCCAGGTGGCATGGGCAAAAGTGACAAATTCAGCCTTCAGTCCCCACCAGGATTTTATCAGTCCAGCAAGAGATGCCAGGTGTCTGTTTCTCTCTCTGAGCCTGCACACCAGTGCTGCCCAAATTGCCTTCCTTAATCCCCTTCTACTGAATGCTGCCAACGTGCCCAATCAATTCCTAAGCCACTCTTCCCATTGGACTAGGGACCTGCCTCTTACTGTTTGCACTGCCCACCTCAGAGGAAGGGTCAGTCCTCCCTTTCCATGCCTCACCCAATCCTCCCATATAATTTCATACAATCATTTGAGCTGGAAGGGACCTCTAAAGGCAACACCTCTGTAGCCAGATCAGGGTGCTCAGAGCCCCATCCATCCTGACCCTGAATTGCTCCAGAGATGGGATATCCACCATTCTTTCTTCTCTGCTAGCACTTACAGTGCACACACTTTTCTAGATTAACTCTGCTTCAGCTTACCATGGAGGAATGCTATGCAAGACATGACACCACAAACATTGCACTAAGCAGAGCAAAGCAGCAGCAGCTTTGCAATTCTGGTCCTACAGACTGCCCAAGGTTGTCCCCTCACCAGCCCATGGAGTGGGCTTCAGGCCCTTGGCATGGTCCAGGCAGTGCTCCGGAGCTCATGCTGCCTGCTAGGAGATGGGAAGGCCTAAATCTCAGACAGAGCTCAGGGATTTGCTCATTTCAGGCTTAGCAGAGGCCAAGCCTGGAGAAGCTGGAGACCGTCAGCTTGCCACCTTAGTCTTCTTGTGTCTCTGATGTTTAAAATCTGAACTTTCAGCAAAGATGTGAGAAAGAGCATTAATCAAAATGCAGATGAGCAGAAATATGTATTTTTTACAGTGGTGAAACCAAACATATTTTGGGAACAGCTGTGGCACACAACTTGTGGCCTCTTTCACAGAACAGATGCACTGTGACATTTATTACTAATGCAAATTACAAACCATCCTCTTTATAGCCTATGGATTGTGCCTGTTTTGGGCACGCTGTTTCCTGACTGCCCTGTTCTGCATGTTTCAGTTCCCCTTGATGAAACCTGAAGGTGATTTATAAGCTGCACCCAAAATGCACAAGCAATGACCGTTTGTACTGTAAGCTCACGTGTGCTCTCATTCCTGGAGCCAGCTTCAGTGCCCTGGGCAGCTCCTTCACCTTATGCAAAACAGCACTTCTGCTTCCTGCCCTTCACAGCCCACACTTCTGCCCCAACCAGAAGTTGCCAGTCTCTCTGCTTCCATTTCAGAGAGTTCCATGAGGTGCCCAATGCCCTCAGGGCACTTCCCAGAAGCGTTTCAGGCACTTAAGGGAAGGAGCTCTGCCCAAACTGGTGGTTTCGGCAGAGACTGCAGCTTCCAAAACCCGAAACAACTCTACCACCCTGACCAGGGGCAGTCAGAAGGCTGGAAGTGCTGCAGCCTGGCACCGAGTCTCACCCGCTGCCCAGGCAGTGCTGCTTGCTAGTACTGCATGCAAGTGTTAGGGAAGAAAGCAATTCAAAGCTCCTAGACATGGTGCTGGAAGTCCCAAGCAGCAAACAAGAGCAGGTTACTGGTGACAGGCTTAGACCTGAAAGGCAAGAAGCAATCTTAGGTGATGTCAAGTGCCCTGTTTCGTTGCCAGCTCCAGCAGCGCTCAGCACCATGCAGGATCAGCTGTGCTGTGCCCTCCCCTTGCTGCTTTGGGTCTTCCAACAGCAAGACTTGCCACGTCCCATCTCTGCGAGGCCCCAGCACTGTGCCTGACATGTCACACCCGCCACTGGAGTTGCTCTATGGGAAGCAGGCAGTGCTGCTTCAGGAGGAGAAGGAGGAATGGACTGGTCCGATTTCATTAATTTCCGTGAGTGAAGGGCTCATTCAGATGATTTTGTTTTTGTTTTTTACAATATTCTGTGGTATAGCAAAGTTTGTACATCTCAGAATTATTATTATTTTTTTAACTTTATCGTACCTCAAATAGAAGGAAATAAAGATATTGAAAAAGAAAACAACATTTGCAAAACCACGTAATATTGTAAAACAAAAAATGACAGGACTTACCTGAACCCCTACAGGGCACTGGGGCTGCAGGCGAGGTCTGTGGCGGGTGTGACAGTGCCAGCACAGCGCATAGTGCACGCTGGGGCATCACAGAGAGGCGGCCGGGGAGCCTGGGCTTTCCTGAACTTGAAAAGGAAAACAAAACCCAAGTCAATGACGTGCCACAGGGCCTTCCTAACTGCTGCTGCAGGGACATCCAGCGCAGGAGGTGGCAGAGACCTGTGTTATGCTTGCAGTTCTCAGGCATCCACCGGTGTATTTTGGCATCACAGCACAAACAGCCTGACCTGCTGAGAGCACCACCAGGCTCCTGTCCTGCCCAAAATCTGGCTACTTCTCTGCAGATTCCCAACTGCTTTCACATTGACGTATCCCACCCTGCAATTTCAGTCTAAGCCTGGTTTTTTTTCTCCTCTCTAACTACTTAACCTTCCTGAAGATCTGCAGACGTGCACAAGGTCTGATAGATGGAAACGGAGGCTGCATCTTCAAAGAAAAAGCGAGTCCTGAGATAGGAACAACAGCAAGTTTCGCCTGCCATCTTCAATTAAAGCACAAAATACTCCTGACATTCAACTGAAGTGATGGTTCATAACGCTGAACACACACACACACACACAAATGCATTTATGAGCACGATCCATTCCAGGATGGGCAACAACATCTGTTTGATCGTTGTGAGGTGTTTCTGGGCACTTTTATTCCTGCTTGGATTTTCATTGTGGTTTTGTGTTTTCCTTTTTAAGCACGCACCTGCTCCTCTCCAGCAGGTTTCTACAGCAGGGCAGACCCATGCTACGCCTCGCTCTAGTGGCCGGATGAGTGTGCAGAGACCTCAGCCCATGCAGCACGCCTCTGAGATCGGAGCTTTTGGGCCACGTAGACTCAAGTGCAGCACCAGGACCTCAGTTCTGAACTCCACCATCCACAAACCAGGCTAGGACTCGGTGTTTACAAGGCAATGCAGATGAGACCAGCCTTTGTTCTCTGAGTTTAGTTGTTTTTATATGTTCAGTAATCCCTCATTCTTTTTTTTTTTCCTTACCTCATCTTTTATATTAAATCGTGATGGTTCTTGTCTGCTTCGGTTTGACCTCCTAACCCCATAAACATCAGGATATTCTTCCCACATCTGCAAAATAAACAGACCATCAGCAGGCCTGCTTCGCTCCATTATTTCTGATTTCTAGAGAGGTTTGACCGTGAACATGAAAAAAATAAAAGAATCAACATAGCACCATTAGGGAATTTTGATAGCAGCAACTAGTAGACAGACGCTTAAAAATCTGAAACAGATCATGATTATTTTGGGCTGTTTGGTAACACTTTCAAGCATACAATTTAACTTAGCATTATCTTTATACTGGTCATCTCTCCCATAGGGCATAAAGCACTTTCTACCTTATTCAGGCTGAAGGACAGAGCTCTGAGGCAGCCAGCCTCAGCAGCAACAAGAGGCAGCACTGTGCAGGTGGAATGAATGAACCTACCAACACAAAGGGTGATTCGGTCTTGCACACAGCCCTCACTACTGTTTTCCATAGAGAAACCCTATTAGCTGCCTGCCGAGCCCAGTGGCAAAAAGTCACCAGCAGCAACTTCACGTGCGAAGCCTGTGACCCATCCTGGATGGCAAGTGAGCCAGACCACCTTATTCTTCTCCTGAATGCATTGACAGGATGTGGTTCAGCAGTGCAGGACTTGTGGAAGTGCAGAGCTATTGGAAAGGGTTGTGTGCTGTAACACAGCTCTGTGTGCTGTAACCAGGTCCCACAGCAACTTCACACTGTGTACAGAAGCAAGCCTTTGTTCTCTCTGGATGGACAGGAAGAGAAGAGGAATTCAAGAACTGATGTCCTGATGTACAGGAACGTGACCGTGTTGGTGACTCGAAACAACAGAAGCTTTTCAGGGCAGATGCAAACCCCTGACCCACCTCTCCAACACCTAAAACAATCCCTCTGCCTTGGCCCTCAGCAGTTTATCACTGTTCAGCTTTCTAAACCTATTCAGCATTTATCTGCTTCTCCCTCCCTCCAGTTCTCAAGTATCTCAGCAAGCAGCTGGCAGGAAAAAGAAATCAAAATGCACTGCCAGTCACTGCAGTGACTTGGGACCAACAAGGCTGCAGCCTGGCAGGTCTTTGGTTTTTTTTGCTGCTGTTGGAAAAGCAAGAAGCTAATATGACAGCAGCCTAACTGCTGGCGTGTCTATCTGTCAGGAAAAAAGGCTGAGAGAAATTAAGAGATTGTTTATTGTCCCACATGAAAGAACAATTCAAAACGCTCTCCCAACTATTTGAGGAATTTGTCTTTTTATCTTTTAAGTGGCAGAGCTTTTGGAGGAAGAATTGCCTCCCATTACACATCAGAATAGAACCACACACAAGTGAACCTCACCTTCATGGGTGTGTCTAGAGAGATGGAATATAAACAATAATATAATTAATTGACTTGGTTATTCAAGGGAAACAGGTATGTCTGGGTTAGAGGTAGCTAAGGAGAACGCCCATTAACAGCAGAATTAAGGGAGGGAGAAGCTTCCTTATTAAAGGGTGTCTTGACCTTTAGAAGTTTTATCCATGCTAATTACCCTCTTCTACAGGGATGCGTTCCCTCATGGTGTAATCTTAATGTTTATTGTTGGGAACGTGCTTCTAGAAGGCCACAGAAGAGACAACTTCCAGTAGTCTCCACTTACCAACAATAAAACAGAAATCTGAACGCTGTTACCACAGCTGCCTCGCAAATGCATCCTTCCCTGGCATTCCCTAAATATGGGAGATTTACTGCAACCTGAGCAGGCAGGCCAGAGGTTGGTGAGAGGAAGAAATATGGATGCTGTATTTCTCACTTCTCCCCTCCAGGCATGCGGGGAACATGGGCTGCAAGCACTGCTCTTCTTATGCATCACATACAAAGCAATTTCTCCACAAAACTCCACCTTGTGAATGAGCTGTGCAAAGTACAAGCCACAGTTATGCAGAAGAGGCGAGTCACACACCGCAAGGCAGAAAATCATTGACCTAACCTGACCTTCCTCCCTCCAAAAATCTCACTTCACCAAGTTCCTATCTCCAAATGGGCACTTGGGCTCTTTTCCCCCCATCTTGCATCTGGTGTGTAACTCAGGTGCCTCCACCTCTTGGGTCAAGCAGAGAGCCAAGGCACAGTTGCTGCACTATGGAGATCCACCACCTGCGTGCCCTCCTCTACCTGTGCAGCTACAAGGTGAGGGCAAGCCTGCCTGTGTAGGTAGGGCAGGGATTGCTGAGGGAGTTGTGAAAAAAAAAACAAACAAAAACAACAACCACACAACTGTCCTGAACATAACAAATAAAAAGGTTAAACCACTTTTTTCATCTTTTTTTCCAAAGAGGCAGGTAGTGATGGAAACAAAACTAAGTGGCCCAAATAAAAGATAAGCACTTTCCCAAGTTGCAACCCGTGGGGAAGCTTTACTATTTCTAGATGGAGAGATCAGATGTGAGAGAGGAGTGGAAGGATGGAGGGAGAGGATGAGATGACAGCGTCACTTACTGAAGACAGGCTCCTTCTCCTCCTCCATTACCTGCCTAGTGCCTAAAGGGCTGTCACATCGAACACACAAGCTCCTGCTCACACCAGTGACACAGGGCCATACATACACAAACCAAATGGCCAGCAAGGGGCTTGGGGACACCAGAAGAGGGAGCTTGCTTGGTTGACGTGCAATTCAGGCTGCCAAGTGGCAGGGAAGTGAAAGACAGCTAGGTTCACGCCCTGTGTTCTGCCCATTCACGGTGGGTGCAGGGTAACAGCTCTGCAGAGCAGCAGGGGGCAATACCTTTTTAACATCTGCTATCCTTTCCTTCTTAGAGGCTGGTTTTTCTTTGGTTTCAGGAGGGGTCTGCTGGGATTTCGAACCCGTTGATTCACTTTCGGATTCAGACTGACTTTCAGAGGACTCGGAGCTGCTGTTAGACTCGCTGCCCTGCTCGCTGCCCTGCTCGCTCTCAGACTGGCTTGCAGAGTCAGAGCCAGAGGCTTCTTCGGATGCCGAGTGACTAATGGTAGAGAGAGAAGAGATTATATTTTAACTGAACTGTCAACAAGTAAAACTGAGCCGCAGCCAAGCTTCAAAGCTTGGGATAGCCTAAATGCAAGTGTGAGGCACGTGGCTTCTGACATATGCTCTGCTTTGTTGCACTGAAACGGACTCACTTCAGGGGACTCCACATTCACCTCTGCTGAATGCAGAGAGGACAGCACCAGCTCCTAATCACTGCTCGTCAACCAGAGCAATGAGGGGTGCCGCACGAGGAGCAGCGTGAGCAACACCACCAGCACTGGTCCTCTCGCTCTTCTCTCCTCTACATCCTGGTACAATCCAATTTCTGAAAGCACCAAGCACTGTGCACATTATATCATGTGTTGGAAAACATGACATTCTTTTCAAAAAGAGTAAATTCAGCAGCAGAGAGGAGCTTTATCCAGTACAAGGAGAGCAGACTATCTCCTCCTACGTTAACATGCTTTACATCAACATGTTAATATACCAAACATTCAGTTAAACACAGCTCCTCAATAAAACAAAGCGGTGAGAGGCTTTGTTACTCAAAATACCTTTTTGTCCAACCTCTCCCACAACACGTATTCTGTTCCTCTTTTCAAATCCAATTAAAGAAAACAGAAAACTCATCATAACGTATTTGCCAGTGAGGCAGTATTAGAAATCTCACCATCACAAGCTAAAAAACAGTGTTGTAATGAGACCACAAATCCTTAGAACAAGGAGCTTCTCGTTCCAAGTCAGCTCTTATCTGCTGCTAAATGCTTACATTATATTTAAGAGTATGTTGCAAATACAGCATCATGAATAAAGAGCCAGAAAAACTTCACAGAGGGAAAGCAGATGTTTAATTTTTCCTCCATTTACACAAGATACATGGAAAACTCTGCTCATCGTGATTAAAAATATACCAAAGGAAAATAAAAGCATGTATGTAATTACATAACAATATGCAGAAATCAACACACATTTCAGAGGCATCCACCAGCTGCAGGCAGCTACTGCTGACATGCCCATCCACGTGCAGATGGGATCGGTCACGCCGGGGAAGTCGGATCTCCACTCTCAGCCCCAGATGCTCAGAACTGCTGTTAAGTCCTGTGAGGCCTCCCTGCAGCAGGCCTGCAGCTGCCTTCTCCCAGGGTGCGGGCAGAGGGCAGCAGCTGAGCGCAGCGGGAGCCTCATCCCAAATCCCTCCAGCGCAGGGCACGCAGCCAAGCTCCCGGCCGCCATTTCACAGTCATCCCTCCTCCACCATCTTAGGAGTTCATTGCTGGGGTGGTTGGTGCTCTGGCTTTGTTTGCAAGGCCGAGAATGGAAGAAGTTACATTTGTGGTGGGGGCTAGGGGAGCACAGGAATAAAAAACAGCTGTGAGCTGAAATGTCAAAGGTAAAAGACACGGAGGCTTTTCCAGCAAAGGGGAATGGACGCATCATCACTGATGATTGCTGCTTTCATTGTCCCAGTTGGTTTGGACAGGCATGAGGGTATTGCAGTGCTCCCTCCCAGAAGGACAGGAAAATCCAGCTCAACTGCCACCCTGTCCTGCTTCTGCACACCAGCACAGCTCCTGCCCACCGGCTGCGGCACTCCCAGCTCCCACACCAGGCCCTGCCCTGCTGGCCATCAGGCACACCATCCCCCCCTCCCCAAGATCCTCCTTGAATTCATCCATAAATGCGCTGACATCTCCTCAACCACACTTTTCCAACTCAGCATCTTTCAAAGAAGCACTGAAACTTCTTTGCTGGAGATTTTTGGAAGATCTAGCATTTATTCAAGAAAACCAAGGGATTTTTATTAGAAACCATTGCAAAAGCATCCAAGAAAACGATTCACCAGCTGTTCCTGGGACAGCAGGACACATCCTGTGAAGCCACCCCTGGGGCCCTGACCTCAGAAGGCATCTGGAGGCATCCAAACCCCTGCTGCCACCACACCAATAGCAACATCAGGCTGGCACTGCATTAAGTTGGCAGTATTCCATGGGGGCACAGAAAAAAAAAACAAAAACCCTTTTCCTCAATTGGATTGATTAGCAAGAGCTGGAAGAAATTAGAGCAATGCTGGGGCCAGACAGCATTGCAGTATTGTGCAAAGACAGAGCAGCAATTGCTGGCCTCCTCCCACGCCAGAGCTCGTTGTTTCTCAAGGCCCTGAGCTTTATTACAAGGACAGAGGAACACAGCCTTCCTAGACACGAATAGCCATCACTCATGTACATTACCTACGTTATGCAGACTGTCATTTTCTTCCTTGATGTGAACAGTGTTTTCTGAAAAGGCCCTTTCCCTAGTGACAGGCACAAATGCTGCACACGCCTGCCCTACTAAGGAAAGGCCCCTCGTAGTAATTTAAGCAATTAAACACAAGTTGTGTTACTCTGATATCTACTGTATTTAAACTCTTGCACATCCTGTAGATGAGAAACGGTATGTCCTTCTCTAGGCTGCTGCAAATAATATAAAACAACAATGAAATCCAGTTAAGACAAAAGGATTTGTGCTTGTCGTCGTTTCTGTATTAAAATGCTAAATAATAGTAATAAAAAGCCAATTCCATAAAGTGATCTCAATAAATACCACTGAGACAATCAGGGCAGTGCTTCCACCTGCAAACTGAATACAAGGGATTAGCAACATGACACTTCAAGTCAGGTCCCACCACCGTACATAACCCAATACTGAAGGGCTCCTTCCCGAGGCTGGTTTGGGAATATGTCCTGCTTTAAGATACATGAGTTAACATCCGAAAAGGCCTATTTTCTACTAAAGTATAATTGAGGGTAAGCTATAAACATCCAACCAGTCCCACGCGCTTCCAATTCAGTACTGATAATCACCCATTAATGCCAAAACCACAGCTGGATCTTTGGTAACTGCATTAAAGTGAGAAAATTTTTAATAGGAATTACGATCTGCTAATGCCCAGCAGATCATGTTCCTTTGTTTTCTAAGAACTACTCAGGCTGGAATTCTGTTTTAATTAAGAATCTGCTGGATGGAAGGAAAAAAATACACAAATAAAAAACAACTAAATCATCCCTTACCAAGAAGGACACGTTCCTTCCAAGAAATAAGTGGCTGAATGGCAATGATAAGACCTTTCACCATCAGGCATCTACGTTTACAAGGCAATTACAGCAAGCCTGAAGCCTCCTGAGTTAGCATTTAGTATTTCACGCCTGAGCAACATGACTTCTTTCTATAGGAGATCATCTTTGCTAACAGCAACAAAACGTTTTAAATGCTCCCAACCAGTAAAAACAGCGGATGCTCTCAGAAGATAAAAGGCAAGCTGACAACTCTCAGCTCTGACCCAACATGTTGCTGGAGTCAAGAGCTGCCCTGGAAATGGCTCTTACCAGCACCTTCCTGCCCACGCTTCAAAACTCAGCTTTCAATAGACAGAAGTTGAATGCAGCTAGTGGGAGAAGTGAGGATGAAAGGTCCAAGATCCTCCCATAAGCCAAATCCCTCCCAGAAATAAGATTTTTAAGTACTCAACACATCACTGTTTTGAATCTAAACAAGTTTGAATCCCAACAGCAACACTCTGCTAGGCTTTGCAAGCAGAACTGGCACTTGGTGCTAGCCAAGTAATCCTAGTGCAGGCTCAAAACAGTCTTCAGCACAGGCTCCAGGAGTTGGATAATAGCAGAAACGAAACTTATTGATCCCTGCAGGCAAACACATGCTTCACCCCTGTGTATGGCTGAGCAAAGCTTCACATGGCGTATAGATGACAGAGGCCCAGGTCCCCACTTTCATCTCAGTTCACTGTCACTGAACTGGGAACATGAAGCACTCGCTCCCACCCACCTTTACTCGGCAGCCCTTGTTCCCAAAACTCACCTTTTGCTTGAGCCAGCATGAACCGGGTCTCCAGAACTTTGTATGTATATCATGCCTAGCAGTACAGTGGAGAAACGGGCCAGCAGCATGACTCCTGTTTTGGGATAGGAAGAAGCCAGTTTGGCTATACCTGAATCCACATCCTCCTCCTCTGGCAAAACCAATGATCCTGCCACAAGGGTCAGCTGCATTCCAGCCCCATGGTAATCCTGGTTGGGAACACAGCTGAAGGGGCTGGGACATGTTCCAGCCATACACTCAGCAGGCACATGAGACCGAGCAGCTGTGCATCTCCCCCAGGCCCTGGGGCGTGCATCTTTTAGGTCCAGCTTTACCACTAGAAGGGGTTTCTCACTCCCTTTAGTTTTTCAGTGAGGGCTGCCAGCATCACCTGCCCACCAGCAGCACCGGTCATGGAAGCAACCCTGGATTTACTCCAAAGCACACAGTGGCAAAGACAATGCAAGCCACCAGCTCACAACTATTTCAAACAGATATGCTTTCCTAATGTGACCTACACACAGGTGGTTCTACACACAAAGGGAATGTGACAAACCACGTAACATGCACTGATCCAGCCAGATCCCATGCTGCTTTCTTTTTAACATTTCCCCGAATATAAATGTGATGTTCTCTATTATTATATACAAACATACACTGTGTTTATGTATACTAGGAACAAGCATTATCAGTTAATAGTGATGCATGGCCCAAGACACACAGTAGCTGTAAAAATAACAAATAAAAAAATCAAGCCATGTAAATCTGTAGCCATGGAAAGCAACATGAGTGGTTGTGGCTACAGGTCACTTGATAAAAAGGGATAATAAATGGATCACAAGAACTTGAAAGTTCTCAGTAGGATCCATCCTTTGCCTAAGAAAACAAAAAAGTTCACATGCCAACGCTATACAAAGTACAGCCGTGGAGAAAGAGACCAAGCTTGCAGAAGAGCTAACTGAACAACACCCAACCTGTGTCACTGAAAATAAATCCATTCATAACATTATAGGCTTTATTTTCAAAAAAGTGATAGGCACCCACCCATCTCCTGAGGCAGTGGCTTTTTCTAGTGATAACGGTTGAGACAGTTCAGTCAACAAAGACTAAAGTTTCCCAGCCTGGGTTAGTCAATGAACTTATCTCCTGCAGGCAACAAAGCAAATGGGGGAGGGAATGGAGAGGAAGAAAAGTTACTGTTATCAGTACTCATGCACTGCTTGTGTCTCTAGTTCTAAACTACAACACACTGAAGGCAGAGAGGCTCTTCAGCACCTTAAAATACTCACAACATACAGATCTCACAGATGAAACAGAGGGATTTGGAGGTAGAAAAATATTTCCCCCATCTCACTTAATGACAGGCAACTTTTCTTCCTCGATAGGCACTTGTATATTCTCCATGGTAACTCTTCCTCCACACGTGACTGCAAACCCGGCTTGCAGAAAGTGGGTGTTAATTACATTTACACAGCAGCAGGCACAACAGGCCCACCGTGCAACCCAAAAACCAGGGGATTATGCACCCAGCAGGCATCCTATCTGAATAACCATCTGAATTGGCTTGTGCCACTTGCCAGCCTGGCTCAAAGGACAGGAAGGGGAGGAGGCAGAGGGAAATCTCCACAGACACCATTTACTTGCTCCAGCACAGGACTCCCAAATGCCAAAGGCAAAGCAATCCTGAGCACAGAGCCAGCTAAATATATCCTTCACTGCTTTGCTGCAGCTCAAAGCAGATGGGGCTATCTTGAATGACAAGTATTTTCCAGAAAATTTCCTCCCCTCGTCCCCCCACTACAAAGG
The DNA here is from genome assembly GCF_019238085.1 of Lagopus leucura. Classification (NCBI taxonomy): domain Eukaryota; kingdom Metazoa; phylum Chordata; class Aves; order Galliformes; family Phasianidae; genus Lagopus; species Lagopus leucura. The sequence continues at coordinate 11,937,367 of NW_024962269.1, read as the reverse complement.
CCCCACATTATGCTTGCATAATAAAGCAAAACCAGCAGTTCATTCATGAGTGGGAGAGGGGGCTCTCCTGCTCTCTGATCTTTGGGCCAGAGGCTGAAAATGCCTGGGATGTTTAGCGGGGAGAAAAAAAAAGAAACAAAAAGACGGTGACAAAAGGAGTCACTTGTCTGCTTGATTAAGAAGTGCCATTGAGAACGTCCAAAGGCAGCACAGCATCCTTCCCTGCACCAATTGCAGTGTAGAAAGTACAACTGCAGCCCTCACGGATTTGAAAGGACAGCTCTCCCCACCCCCAGGAAGGCAGCAAAGCATTGCAACGCTCAACATCCATTACTGAGCCACTCCAAACCACACGCTGCACTGAGCAGCTCCATGCAATGCAGCCAATGGGTGCTTATGCTTTTCCAGGCAGCTGTAACAAGGCGTGGGGGGGGGGGGGGGACTCACCGTACCCCACTGCCACTCCAGCTCCTGCTTCGGGCAGCACAATGGGAACAGCACACATTGCCAGATAGAAAGAATTGGAAGCTGCAAGATAGGGAGGCTGCACAGCACGCAACATGCAAGTCAAGTCTAAACTACTGCAGCGAGCAGGTTGTGTTTTTTTCTCCCTTTAACATTTGCAAGATTCCTTTGAGAAGTAATACGGTAAAGAAACGGAATAATATGAGAATTTGTGACTTAGAATCAGTAACAAAAAGTCAGAGGCACAGCTTCCTTCCTGGTGCCAGATGACCCGCAGTTCAGAAGAACGGAACTTGACCTAGCCTGAGAATCGCATTCCATGTGTCTGTTGAAAGCTTTTTCTAAGCAACAGATCTAAGGCTCGCCTTAAGCCTCCATTGTACAGACAGCACATGGCATGCAAAGCCCTCCAACCGACAGCCCTGCTGGCTTCAGAGCAGAGGCTCCTCCCCATGAAAGAGACATAAATGACTCCTCGAGTTAATATGTGAACAATTACACCACATCTGCACCCAGCAAGAAAACTCACAAGAAACAAACTATTACAACTTTTTTTTTTTTTTTTCCTAGGGATCTGAGTGTTCTGAAGACAGGGAATTCTTCACATTGCAACACAATCGTTTGGAGCTGGGAGCAGAGGTTTGTGAGCAGCAAACCGATGAGGAGCACAGCAAGCTGTGAGGCTCAGTACTTGGCAAAGGCTCCCCAGGAGCCCAGCCAAAATGTGAGGCTGTGTGAGCAGTTACCAGCACCATACCAGGAGAGGATCCCAGACAGGATCCCATATAGACTGCTTCTAGATAGATGATCTCAAAACGTTAACATTAAGTAAACCATATGTTGAAAACTAATAGTTTTGTAGCAGTGCTGCACAAGCAGCAGGGTCATAAATGCTACTGCATATTTGGAAAGACTAATCAACATTTTGCTTATTATATTATAGCCAGAAGACATTCCCAACTCCAGGAAAAGAAGGCATGAGCAGTGTGACACTTACAAAAGCTTCATCACAAGCCACCAGACACTAATTTTTCTTCTCGTTGGTTTTGCTTTCATTCCAATGATCCTTTGCAAGATACGGGCAGTTTTTACCAGCACCCCACCACCTCTTGGAAGCAGCTCGTTTGGTGGCGTTTCAGCACGCATCTTGTCATAGAAGTACACCAGCAAAATTTATGTAAGACACCATGTCAGTAGGGCAGTGCATCCTTTGCTAGAAGGCTGCTTAACTAATTACGATAATCCAGGCTACCCCCTCCCTCAGTGTTGTTCTGTTTATATTCACATCCCTTGAAGGAAAAAAAAAAAAGTGCTGTTCTGCATTTTCTCCATCCATTAGAGCCTTCCAGAGCCACAGAAACATTTCTCATCTTCAGAACTCAACCTAACTTAAAAGTGCAATTCCTACTGGGACTGCTGTCTGCAGCATAACAGGTGCTCATATACACCTCCATGTTATCAGGAGAAGCCACTTCAGCCCGAGCTGCCAAACCCACACCTCACTGCAGCTGATCGGAGTTCAAAAGCAGCACAGCCACAGCATCAGAAGCATCAGTTCAGGCACTGCTCACAGCCCCAGGTGTATACTTGAAGTTCACTTCAACTCTGAAAGAAATAGCTGTGCTCTTGACATCATTTCTCCCCCATCTGTGGGAGTGTTCCACATCAGCTCTCCTCAGAAACAGGGGAAGGTTCGCAGAGGGTAACTGTTGCCCTCACCCAAGGAAGCAGAACAGGTGTTTCATTTCCGATCTCAGCACAGCAGCTCCTCATGGCAGCAGCGCTGTGAAATGCAGGCAGGAGATGTTTGTGGCATGGCACGTGTGCCCCAGCTCAGCAGAGCTCTGGCTGAAACACGTGCCACGTGCTACAGGAGTGTTTGTGAAGGGTTACTGGATTACCCAGGTGAGCTCTGGTTTTCCATTTTTATTCAGCAGAAGTCACGCATTTCAAGAAAATATAAAATTTAATTACCTACCTTAGAAAGTTTAACTAAAGGACACAATCCAAAAGAGATGAAATCTAGCTAAATGCAGCTCCCTGCAGTCGGTGAGCTTTATATATAGTATCCATTCCTGGCAGCAGTCATAAAACAGGAAACTGAGAAGTTTTAGGTCTCAGAACTGCGCGTTTGTAATTTGATGAGACATTTCCTTTGAGAGGATAATGTGAAACAGAAGTCACGAAAGAGGAACAATCTCCCTTGTGCCCCCCCCCAGCTTACATCACTGCTTGTACAAATTCCTCACACATTACTCCTTTGGATTCCTACTCTGAGAAAGCATTTTCCCTTTTCCAAAAAAGGCCTTTGACAGCTTCATAAAGGGTTAAAGATCAAGTAGGAAGAAGAAAAATCTCATTTAAGAATGCACCAGCGCAAGTGAAACCGAAAGAGACTGTGCGCGCAGGATGGCAGAGCAGCGACACAGTAACCTGCCAGCGTGGACGGAAAGCTAGAACTCTGGTTTAGTAAACACAGTCACTGCCTCCACTCAGCCTGGATAAAGCCAGTCGTACAAAATGTGCAGGGAGTAAAAGGAAATTTAATTTTCAATGATTTAGGAACGCTGAAAGCTGAAATGCTACGAAAGACATTTAGATGCTTCAGGAATACTATATTCTGCAATTACTTCCAAAGTACAAAAAAAGCCACAGCAAAAAATAGCTCCGCTCGTTTCCAAGTCACCCCCTCCTCGCTTCCAAAAACAGCCCGCGGTTCGTTTCGTAGAAGCACAAAGGAAACCCAAAAGGCAGAGGATGAGAGAAGGGTAGCGAAGGCGCTGGGCTCCCACCGAGGGCACCCAGCGCTCCCACAGCACCCGGCGCTCGGCACGCAGCCCACTCCCAGCACCCAGCGCGCAGGCAGGCTGCGCACGCAGCCCCAGGCAGGGCCCAGCCTCCCGCAGCGCCGCCGTCCAGCCAGCTGTTACCAGGCGAGCGCGCAGCCAATCCCCGGCCCCGGCGAGCACAAGATGGCCTTTGAACTCCCCACCAGCAACTTCCTGCTGTTTTTAGAGTACACACAGTGCAATGCAGTATGTCTGTCAGCTATGCGGCACAAAGGAACAGCCATTTTGTGACTCGACCGGACCCGCACCAAAATGCCAGGCGGAGCGGCCTTCCCCTCGCCCTTCGCGGGGTATCGTGGCCTTCCTTGTGCCGCAAAAGAGGAAGAGCTGCCCCACACTCCCCTTGACAGAGGTGCAGCCATTTCTGCTCACAGCCTTGTCCCCCCACCCCCCCGCACGAAGTGCTCTGTCTGGAACTACATCTTCATAAAATGGCTGCCGAGGAGCAGCGAGCCGTTCTGGGCCGAGCCAGCAGCGCAGCCTGCAGCACCCTGCCCACAGAGCCACTGCTGAGTCAGAGCCGCTGCTCCGAACAACACAGCCTCAGGCCCACCCTGCTTTAACTTTTTTTTTCTTTCTTTCTTTTTTTCCTCCAAAATGATGAGAAGACCTAAATGCAATGGGCTGTTCAGCCCTGCAGCCTTCGTAACAAATTCCCTGCACGCAGGGATGTAAGAGCCACTGCAACAAAGGCAGGGAGCGAGCCAAGGGAAACCAAGATGGTGGCTGTGTGCTGTGAACTATCCCTGCACCACTCCAGGGGTCACAGGACCCCCACCTGCATTGCACTGCTGCAGCTCACATCAGGGTTGCACTGAACGTGTCCAGCACAAGCTCCCACCTTTCAAGAAGGGTAAAACGAAAGATGCTGGGAAGCATCAGGACTGTGTTTGGCTACATGCAATTCATGCCCCCAACACACAGGTGGTGGTTATTAGAAGCTGCAGCATCCCACCTCACCCACGTGGAGGAGGTGGCCCAGAATTGATCACTTGACAGCAGGGCAGGTCCAGCACTGTGGGGAGAAGGGACGTGAGGGCAGGTGTGGTTGGTCCCCCAGGGGCACCACCACAGCACTCCATCAGCTCACAGATTGGGGGGTCAGCATCGTTTTGTCCCCAGCAATGATCACCCGCTCCAGGACAACCCTCAGACGGATTCTGGTTTGTTCACACAGCTTTTCACTTCCTTTGGACTGGCAATGCAGGTGTCAATTCCAAATACTCCCAGGCTGCGCACTGAAGGAGCACTGAAGTATTATATTTTCTTCTCCTTTAACATCTTTTTTTCCTAGTCCTGTATTTTGGCATCTCCAGCTCAAGGGGTAGTGGTTGTATCCACCTTATCCACCCACTGCCACCATCCACACCTCCGATCCAGGACTACAGACCAGGACTTCACAAATGTACACATGGTCACAAATCAGGAAAGAAAAAAAAAAAAAAAAAAGGCCAGCAGCATTTGAGGTGCAGACATGAGCACAGCTCTGGGCTGCAGTAAAGCAAAGTGGTGGCTTTACTTCCTAGAAATCATTTCCCCTGCAACTTCAAGTCAACCTCAGGAAGTAAAGCCCATTTTACGACATTCAGCTGACTCACAGCTCAAAGCCAGCTCGACAGGGCTCACTCACAAACAGCCCATGTTCAATTGTTCCCACACCTCAGGTGAGGGGATGTTACCCACAGCAAGTTTATTTAGGGAAGAACAGTGGAAGAGGCAGGGTAACCTCACAACAGGTGTTGCGTATAAATCAATCGAGATAAACAACCTTTCAAAGAAATCAGCAAAATCACACATGTGAGACTATGCAAATATAATCACCCCGAGGACAAAAACACAAAGGTCTTCTTTCTGTGCAGCTACTGCTAGATGTCTCTGTTTTCACCTCCTATTCAGCACAGTATTTCTAGCAGAACGCTGCCTTAATTTTGATTTCCTGAGCAAATCACACCTACTATTGCTTTAGCTGTCAACCCGCACTTAAAACAACCAGAAAAACAAAGTGAATACTCTTTTTTCTTTTTTTAAATAAGACTTCTAAAGCAGTATCAGCAGTATTTCTAACAACACGAATATTAAGGTTTGAAAATCTGACTTATTTTCAGATTGCATTACTATAACATCACTGTATAGGTGCTATATATAATGTTTCAACATCCCTAAAGCTAACGTTATTAATAATCATTTTGAACTTACCCCCATCCATTCTAGGATTAAAAATCTGACCGCAGTCTTAATACATCTCAAATACCATAAATGTATTTTAGAATGTCACAGCACTTTGATAACATTCCCACAGTATTTCAAGTGTGCGTTTAAGGTTAAATAATGGACATCAAAAATACCAGTCAAACACCTGCAAACATCACATCAGAGCACATGTGATACCACAAACTGTTCAGAATTTTTTTTTATTAGTGCGACTTAAAAATTACTTCACACCAAAGGAAAAATAATAAGCAGGCCAGAATTCCATCAAAATTAACAAAATGCAAAACTCGGCGTATTTACAAACCAGAAGACAAAATGCATGTAAATTAATTTTCAATTTTTTTTTTTTGTTTAAGTCGACCCATTAAATATAAAAATGAGCAATTGGTAATTATACTCGTGCATTCTTAACGAACCCACATTGTCAGTATTCCATACTTTTCCTACATCAAGGTTCAGTTCATAAAAACCTGTAAAGAATCTAATTACTTCACAAAATAAATAAAAATACTCCCAGCAATAATACATTAAATAAACAGACAGTGCATTTGCAGCCTCTTGTTAGCAGCCCCAGTTTGTATTTTATAATACAAAATGCTACGACCACTGGAGAAAAGTTGAGTATAAATTGTATGAAAATATTCTAAAATATCAAAACAGCATCAAAGTTCCACAAGCTCAAATAAAAAATGAAGTAAGGGCTACCGGACAGAAAGGCACTTTTCAGTTTATATTTTAAAATGAGCTTTTTTTCATTCATGCAACTTTTTCTTGTGCCTATTTACTATAATTTACTACTACACCAGGCTTCTGTATGGCCCTCAGTTAAAGTTTAGACTTCTGAGATTCTTCAAAGAAAAATTTGCCTTGTATGTAAAATGGTGCAATGCAGCAATGGCTAAACCGACAAGGTCATTTTTCACAGCACAAAAAACCTAAAAACTGAAATTCAACAGCTGGAAAAACATCACACAGAGAAAAGGGCTCCCCTGAATGAAGGTACAGTACCTTTTGACTATGACATGGGCCCTTAAGTCACAACACAACTTTCAGAAATTGCTACCAAAAAAATTAGGGTGTGGCATGCTAACAATCTCAAGGTCATTCCTTAAAAAGGAAACAAAAATCAGTAAAATGTTTTGTATTCAGCACTGACAGGAACCCAAGGCTGTCAAAGTAAACAGGGTATTCACAGGTTTTACCAAAAAAAAAAAAAGAAAGTTGATAGATCATACCTCGATGCATTGCTGTGGACTGAACCCTCCTCTCCTTGGCTTTTGTCCTTATTTCTCATCATCTTTTTATTCTTAAATAATAAGAGGGGGTCAGGGATGTCTGCTTGCTTTGAAGTCCTGTGCCCAGGTATTTACTGTCAAAAGTTGAAAGAAAGGTAAGGTCCCAGCTCGTTTCACTGGCTTTCATTATCAGGAACAAAGTCCTGACGCTGCAATGATATTGTTGTAACAATACACAAAACTGAGCGACACAGCAAAACGGAGATTTAAAACAAATAATCATTTTTTAGAGAAAAAAATACGGGGGAATAAACATCGAAGAGGAGCATCCTGCAAACTTTCCCAAAGTAACACTGGATGCAAATAATCTCTATCTTATTGCGTCATCCGAATACAGCCCGAATCGGTCGAAAATCAAAGTACTCAAAACGGCAGAAATCTAAAAATTATTATTATTAATTGCTCACCTACCTGATCCATGCACCGCCGCCAGGACCAAGTCGATCTTAGTTTCGGGTCGTGGAAAAACATTAGATCCAAAATATTTAGAGTTCGAATGATAAAATACGAAATTCAGAAAAAGAAAAAATATATATATTCTAATCCCAAAAATATGCTGTCGGTAAAGCAAAAGAAACGATAATTAGTACAAAAATGTCCGGGGGAAAAAGCTCATTAGGAGAGCGCACAAAAATGGAGGTACGCCATGGCTTCTAAGCTGGAAAAACAACGACCTGGGCTCTCTCCACGGCTTCTTCTTTCCAGCAAGGCACGAAAAGGGAGCCCTCAAAAGCTGCTTTTCTGCCCGAAAAAGGTCCGCTCGGCCCCCTATTAGTGCCTAGGAGAGGCAAGGGGCTGTGGGGGCCCCCTGAGGCTGCCCGAAAGTTAGGGAAAGTTGCGTAAAGTGTTGGGGAAGGCACGGAGCTGAGCGCGCTCTCTCTAAGGCACAGCCGCCATCTAGAGCTCCTTCCCAGCTCTGAGCTCTGCCTTTGATTGACACTCTCTACATTTACCCCACAACTCAGGTGATGTACCATAGACCCACCCCTTCATTTCTACCAAAAAAAGAGATAGCCTCCACCTAAAGGGTGCCTGCTACCCCCCACAGCCCTGGCTCCTTCCAACTACCCCAGCAGAAGGGGCACCTTAACCCCCTGTGGCTCAGCCACCCTTTTGAAACCAGAAAGAAACGTAATTTGTTCCTTTTGTTTTAAAGATTTGCTAAATATTTCAGTGCATGGGCTAAAATTACTTCCTCCCTGGACAGGAAGTGCAGCTGCTACAAGCCATTTTGAAAGAATGGCAGTGGAGCTCACAGCCATGCAGCCAGCAACAGCCCACCTTGGGGGTCGCCCCACCCGAGGGGCATTTATTTTTAAATTAAGCCATAGTACCCCCAGACAAAAGCCCTTCCTTTTGTCATCCAATGCTTGCACGTAGTGCTTGGGACAGAAGTGCCACGAGCTGCTGAAAAAGCCCCACAGTGCTTCCAACCCCTTCCAGCTCAACAGCGCCTCCCTAGTGGTCTGCCCCAGCAACACAAACCCAACTGCTACGGCAACCTCATCAGCGACGTGAAGGCACTGCTGTAGAATAAGTCCCACACCATCAAATGAATTATTTCTCATTTCCATTCTTAACTCATTAATATTTGCCAAGAGATTTTAAACAAAAGAATTCAAAGCCGCGAAACAGCCAAGATGCACATTCAGAAATCAAGCCACGTCTACAGTCCAACATCCAGGGTACTGAGAAGACACATCACAGAGGAGATGGAGGAGAACCAAGCATCCCCAGCCTCTTGCATCCTGACCGCCATTTGTTTCCCCACAAGCAACAGACAACTTAAATCACAAGGACTTCTTCCACATTTGCAGCCATCACAACCAGAGATGGAAATCAGCCATTGGGTAACTGATGGAGGGGAAGAAGGCACTGGGCAAGTTCCACTGTCTACAAGGACTGTCCGCAGCACAGCATCCCAACAGCTTGGAAACAACTGGCTTCCACCAGCTGAACCAATAAATTTCCTTTGAACTCTACACACCTGCTGCCTACTTCTGCCAACAACCTATCATATCTCCATACCAAGAGGTACATTAAGGTCCGCTCTGCTGTCAGCATCCACTTCACTGAACGTCAGTTTACCAACAATTTACAGAAGACCCCTTAACACCTAAACTGGAACCAAGGAGTAGGACAACAAAATTGCAAATGCTTTCGGTTAACGATAAAGAAAATCCACTCATCTGAATGTGGATCTCTAAGTTGGTCCCAGCATCCAACACCACCTCATATAAAGCATGGCAAAAGCAAACTTCAACAGGCGAGCACTGACATCAGCATCATCGAAACAGCTGGATCCAACAAGCATGAACAACTCATTACGGTACAAGTGGATATTTCCAAAGAGGCCTAAAGGAGCAAAATCACTGAATAGCCCACTTCTTTCTTTTTTTTTTTCTTTAAAAAAACAAAAACAACAACAACTTCTATTGCTTAAGCTCTCAGAATGAGATCTGTCTTATGCATGAAGACCAACTGACACAGACAACCATGAATTTCAATTGAAACGTACTTGAAATATCGTTCAATTATTTCATTCACAAAAAATCTGGATTTTTTTTTTTTTTTTTTTAGTGCAAGAACCACCTTCAAATTCATTTGAAAAAGCAACCATCACCTGCAGCAGTGAGAAAATTAACACAACTTTCCTCATCAAATACATGGTACAGAATCAGGAAGCCATGTCCACATTAAATAGCAGTGAAACAGTTCAGGTACACGTACAGAACAATTTTAGGAAAAAAGACTGTTTAGGAAGTATGTTGTCCAGGAAGTCTGGTAACAGTTTCTGTACACACACACACGACTGAACAAGCACATCTTACAAACCTACAGAAAACATTTAAGTACTCCTTTATTACAACACATTTGCCCAGCCTTCAGCATGATACTGATTCCACCTTAAAATAACTTCAGAAGGCTCAGCAGAAGCACCCTGACAACACACCAAGTTTAGAAAAAGTGCCCCACATTAAGCACCTAAATGAACAAACCAGAATAAATATTCATTAGAAGTCATAGCAAAGTGAAGATAATTTGTAAATGAAAACCACATTTTAAACATTAGGAACATAAAATTTTTACCTTGCCTTTTGTATTTGGCAGCTAAAGTATTTCTCACTTTCATAGCAACCAAAAATACAACACTTAAATATCAACACGACCAAGAAAAGATTCAGCCAGAAAGGACAAACACAAAGCATGAAAGAAACCAAAACCTTTTATTAAGTCACTTTAAAAAAAAAATACATTTTGTCCAATGGGATAGTAACAGATTTCTTACCAATTTAATTCCCTTCTTAAACATATATAATCTGAGAATAAAATTTTACCACCCAATCCTCAAACAGATCCATCACTGGACAACCACTGACCCAGTCCCCTGATCAATTCAAGTGCAAAGTCCATTTTGATCGGATGATCACAACCCAGATCTTCTCTGGTTTAAAAAACACAGGAGTCCACGTTTTAACGTCCTTCTCTTGGACAGAAATATCACAGCACTCATGCATTAGTCCACTTCCTCAACCTCTCAATCAAGAGTGGAACTGCCATCTTGTTCTCATTCGTAGACTCCTTTTGACATTCTTCATCTTACTGGATTCTTAATGGAAAATTAAAAGAAAAACGCTGTTGGAATACAGATCATCTTATCTTTAAACTAAGACATTCAACAACAGTACCTTAGAATATGCTTCATTCCATATCATGCACCCAAAAATAACTACTTTTTTCACCAACTAAGAAGGTCATCAGTTCAAAAGTCAAAAATATGAACTTGAATCCAAACTGTAAAGAAGCAGAGGAGGAATGATTTCAACTTCAAGAACCTTTTCAGGCCCCAAAAGCTCCATTTAATCTTTTTTCCTTTAGCGTTAAAACACTAGATAAATCAATAGTGGGAAAACATGAGATATTTGCCCTGGGAACCATCTTTATTGGTCTGACCCATCAACTAAAGCTGACACTGCTTAGAAAAGCCGATTTAATTATAATTAACCCAAAAATTTTTAACGGCTGTTCACTGTCCTTTCTTCTAACACAGTGATCCACCAAAACCAACACAAAAGTATGAAAACTGGCTTCCTGTATGAAGACAGTGACAGGAAACAAGACATTCTTGAAATTACACCATCATAATACAGTTCTCTAGCTTATGGGAGACATACAGTTCAACAAAAAAACACTTAGAAACAAACAGGGTGGCTGATCTGGTTACTACTGAGAAGAAACATGTCAGAAAGCAGATGAATAAGGTCACAAGTCAGTTTAGTTGCTTTAGCAAAGCCACCATACTACTCCTGAGCCATAGGCCAGCTTCATTTTCATGTAACAGCAATCCAGCCCACAGGTGAATTACAAAAACCAAATATCCCAAATGAATTCTATGTGGATGAACAAAAATCAAATGTCTCCACCTTTACGTTTCCTTCCAAGAGTAATAAGCTGGGGTACCTCAAGGAAACTACTAGCACTCCTAACACTCAAACATCAAGAACAGGAAGTTACTCTATGGTCAAAATATCATTCTAAAATGAACGATGACCACAAGAGATTGAAACACAATAAAGATTTTATAACGGCTTCCTGATTTTGAGTATCTGCACTCTAACAATATATTTATGTATTTTGTTTTGAATGTGCACAGCTTTAATCAGATTTTAGTCTGAAAGCTAACTCCACCTCTATGCTGCTCCTGTGAGTCGTGGGCACATTCTCAGAAGGGATACAGAAATTACCCACAGTACAAGAAGAATCAGTGGAGCCATCTAGTGGGCCCCCATTATCCACGTTTCTCCATCCTCATCTCAAAATTACCATTAAGAGCAAAGTAAATAGTGATGGAACCAGTGCAGCAAGCCTCCACCTGACTTCCATAATGAAGTCCACCTATGGGCCTCATGCTCCATTCCTCATATAGGAAAGTTTACTCTTTGTTTTAAACACAATGGAAAAGCAGCACAACACAGAAGTGGAATGCAGGATCTGGTCAGCCACTTTCCTTAATAAACACTGTGCATCACTTGCACTAATGGCACTCTTAGTCATGAGATCTTTGATTTCTGCTTCTGAAAACGTACATATTTGCCTAAGTTCTTTGTTTCAAGCATTCAATTTATCCTCACTTAGGACAAATTAAATATATGGAAGGGTTTCATTTCATTGCTAACCTAAAAAAAAAAAACAGTTTGTGGATTGGTTGGTTGATTGGTTTGAATGATTGCTTTATACACTAGCCTTATTTCAAACTCATTCAGCCAATTGAAAATAAAGTAATACTTTGGGTATTTTTAACAATGATGTTCAAACATGTACCAAAACATGAGGAAAAAAAATCACCGACACAAATTTGTACACTACTGTTATCATTAAATATTCAGAAGCATTAACAGGAGCGCAGTGGAAGCCCTACAAATAATATCTTTAAAATGTTTTGTTTATTTCAAGAAATAAGTGGATTTAATTATTGATAATAGCTTTTCCCACTTCTCAAAAATGTAATTCAGTTATACATCACTCAACCTTGAAAGGCCCTTTTCAGTTGAGTTAGCTTTCTGCCTTAAACACTAACGAGATCTGCCAAGAAACATTTAAGGGCAAATTTCTTTACTAGGTTCACCTACATTTGGTTGTACAAAAAACTGCAAGTAGCCCTGTCACATTCACTTCACACACTTCTTTTGACCTTGCAAAATAATTAGCAGTAAACAGAACTGTTAGCATAATTAAGAAAATGCTGCACCAGCTACTGGTCTAGAAGCTGTTCATACATCAAGAAGTAATGGCTAACGTCGTAAGAGCAATCAATATGCCTCACGTGAAACTTCTTCATTAGATGATTTCACACCACTTGTTTACTTACAAGCTGTCCTTATGAAAAAGATGGCTAAGACATTTCAGCAGCACTGCTAAAATATACTCCTCCACTAAGACATGCAGTGACCTCGCATTTAGTGTAACCATGAACAGCCAAATTTCTGCCAGATACCATGCATACTCAGTTCCTTCTGTAACATCAGCTAGACAATATTCCCATTTTTCCAATTTCTATTACCTACTATTCGATGTATTTGTTTCCACACCCAGTATAATGGCGAAGATAAAGAAAAGGACCTGGGTAGTCAATGTAATATTGTTTCCCTCAACTGGTAACCACTGGTAACATAATGACCAGTCTGGCAAACTGGTAACATTCCTGAAACCTTTGTGTTTACAAAGCTTTTACTTCAGGTAATTGCTTATGTGATACTGTATCTATTCAGAGACCAAAGCAGCAACATACATCCCTTACTGCCAAAACTGTGGTCTCATTTTTTTTGTGTCAGCTGAAAGCCTTTATTTCTGAAGTATTGAGATTGAAGACCAATGACAAGATACAGAACAGCCACGTATCAGTGCAAGTGTGCAAGACACCAACACAGTTACAAGTTCTTCAGACTGAAGTCTCTCATACTCCAAGGCTGGTATACAAGATTAGAAATTGCCTGCTGAAGAAATGGACTCCAACAGAGGGAGCTGAATGGACAGAACGAGGTTCTGGCAGATGAAACCTCAAGTTCCGTACTTCAAAGCTGATTAAAAATTTTACTTTCAAGAGTCATTAAAGATTCTGAAGATACCTCTGGTAGCTCCTGCACTAGAAGGAAAAGCAGATGTGCCCTCTGTTGACATTAAGAGCCTCCAAGTAAGTAACTAGGTGCTCTGGGCAGTCCAAAGTCCCCGTTCACATTACTGCACGTTCAAGTAAGCACAGCAGTGAAAGAAAAACAACTCATGGGATCAGCAATTTCTAACTGAGAAAAGCAGTTTTCCAGGTATTTCAGATTTAAAGATTAATGTAAGATGTGACCAAGGACAGACTTCATGTACAGCTGCACTTTTCAGGAGTATTATTTTCAAAACCAACCGTAAGTCACATTTAAATAAAAAGTATCTGGAATGAACATAAGCCACGTAGATTTTACTGCACATAGCAAAGCACGTTAATTTCACTAAAGCTCCTAGTGCTTTCCTCTCCCATCTAATTAAGAAAGGAATTAAAAATCAGAAGTATTTAAAAAGTACATTAAAACATTTTTAAAGCAGGATCCATGCTAGCAGGTACCCACATACGGCACTAAAATACACTTTTCAAGACTCAAACATTCCTACATTCTTTTGCAAATTCATTTTGAATTAACAGATCTTGAAGACAACTGCCTCCAATTGGCACTTTCACATTTACCCTCTCCTGGAGGTAAAGATTACAAAATAAGGACAGAAAAATTACCCAGTGTGTAACCTGAAGCCTAATCCCTCCTCAATAGACCAGATCTGACACAGCTTATTTACATTTCAATGACAAAAAATGGGAAAACATACAACAAAATGAAAGAGGTAGATATTTCACGGACAAGTGCAACACATTAATAAATCATGCTTAGAGATTACAGCAGATGATCAGGGAAGAAAGGTAACAGTGGACAGCAGCTTAGCAAGAGTTTCAAGGAACAGCTAGAGAGAATAACATCTGCTTACAACACCTGAAGAAATAAGCTGTTTTGCATACACTTGCACAATGAAAGGTAGCTTAACACTTTTAGAAGAACATAATGAAATTTAGAGAACAGAAGTGGTGAAACACTAAGCCAAGATCACCAAAACATGCCACACACTAAACTGAATTCCTTAAGGTTGGTCTTTTCTACTCTTTTGCTTCACAACCCAGCACACTCAGTAATAAAATACTCCAAAATGAAGTGTAACAAAAGCAGCACAAGGCCACAACACATCCTGGAGCGAATAAGGACTCTCCCCCCCACTCCTTTTTCCTTTGCGAAGAGCTCCATCTTAGTCCTCACATCACAGGAACAGAACAGAAGAAAGTGAGCAACCTGGGAGCAGTTGCTTTTCTAGCACGTGAGGCAGCTTTGATGGCATTTCGTTCTCATTAAGGTTTGGTTGCTGGAGGTTGCTGCTAACATAGCCAGTTAAAAGTTAACAGCTACTGTGTATCACTGAAACTAGGGAAAATCTGCATCTTGGAGCAACGTGTTTTCCAAGCTACCTGCAGCCTAAGGCAGGCACTGCTCAATGAGACAGCCCTTCAAACAGGAAGAACTGCCTCCAACAAATTGCCTCTTAAAGGAACGTACGTTCTGAAGCACAGTTCCACAGGAATACAGAGCCTCCTACTAAAGTCACTTGATGCACACAAATCCAATGGATGGCCTAAGTGAAAATGTAGCACCAAGGATGTGGAACTTTAAGCAGACAGGAAAACAAAAGGACTTGAGCATTTCCAGAAAGGGCTCCTGAAAGAGTCACAGAACGTGCCAGAGTCAGCAAACAAATTGAGACCCAACTGCTTTCAGTAAAGGAAGATGGAGACTATTCCATCCCCACGTTCATCCAGTGCAGAACTGAATAAACTCTTCTACTCAAGCCAAATGACTCAAGTCATTTTTACATGTTGACTATATGGGGAATGATTCTTAAATGAAGGTTTATCAGCTAGCAGTTTAATGCAGCAAGCTGTATCAACATTACAGCTTTCTGCAAAGCTGAAACACTCTGAAAGGTGGAACAGAAACAGAATCATCATAGAAGAAAAAAGTCTACAGAGACAATTACTATCTGCTCAAAGCCACTCTCTTGAGGCTGACAGAAGCATAAAAGGACAACATGAAATGCTTGTAAGGCAAATTTATCCTGCTGTGACACTTTCCACACCATTTGTTACCTAAATTTTAAGTGCAGAGTGACAGGCATTTGTGTGTCAAGCCCTTCTAAACTAGCAAATTTATGATTCAATAATGCTCATAGATACGGAGTTCAGTGACAGAAGCAGCAGAATACCACAATTACATATGAAAGCTCTTCTCCAAAAGATAGCTTTTGTTTCTTATAGCTCAGCAACAATGCTGCTGTGGTCCTCCTAAGTGAGCCTTGTACAAACACACACATGCACAGCAATACATTTCCAAGGACTTCAGAATGTACTCAGTCAAAAACTTCAGCAAGTTCAACATTACAGCCATATGTTGGTTCTTTTCTTTTTTAGTTGTTTTTACAGCTAAAATGTAAAAATCATTATTAAGAATAACAACTTACCAGTGCTTCAACCAAGAGCAGTTATTTTGCTTACAGTAAATCATTTCCTCAACACATCTGCAGGAAAAACAGTATATTAAATGCTTAAATTAATAGTAAAAAAAAATGAAAACATAGACAAAGACGTAGCAGACCAGAACACACAAGCCTAGGCTTATGACAGAAGTTGAAGTTCCCCCCTTGAATAAAAACACTCCCAAGCACAAAGTATGGAAGGCACTTTTATGAAGAATCTGAACCTCAGGGATGACTGGGCAATGTGCAGTAAGAATCTGTACAATTCTCCCCCAAAAAAACTATTCATAAATCTCCTAAAGAGAAAATAAACCGAGTGGAAACATGCTGAAACCGATCTGCCTTCCACATAAAAGTAATTAAAATACTCATTTCACAAATAGGTGGTATCAGTTGGATGCAGCAGGATAGTTTAACAGACTCACATGGAACAAGTTATTTGATCTGTATCTTACAAAGCTGCTCGTTATGGTCAAGTCCCAGATATGAAAACTCCATCTGGAAAATGCTTATTGGGAATCCCTACCGATAAACTCCTATTAAGAATCACGTTATGCAGAGGTAAAAAGACTAAAATAAAACCTGAAATATCAAGACCTCACCAATTCCTCTCCTTTTCTTGCTGAATTTCATCCATACCAATCAACCTACAGTCATGAGATACAGAAGTTGCCTTCTGATGTAGAAGGAAAATACTTCTCTCATGATCTCTCAGACTCTATTTATACTGGAACACACCTTCCAACAAAGTAAAAATTAATGAACCTGTATGATGAACCATTATAATGAGGTTCATTTCCTACAGTATTATACATTCTCATCTTCAAACTGATAGCTACTCAAATGAGTAGAAAGAAAAACAGATGAACAGAGCTATTTCTCTGCTGTTACAATTCACTTGAAACAATTAATATGGGAAAAAATCCCTTTAGAAGGAAAAACTAATAAAGATCATGAGTGCACGAGTGGCATAAACATGAAGGATATCAAGATGAACATGAAATTTACATGTTTAAAACATGTTCTTAAAATGATGATCCAACAGCTGTTACTAAATGAAAGCACAACATGAAGGCAATCCTAAAATGGTGGATGAGTCTGTAGAACACAACATGGTTGCCAGCTTTTGACCATTCAAGAGGCACCTATCAGTCTCAGAACACATATGAAAAGCTTAAGATGTGTGAACTAGATAAAGAGGCTTAATTATGTCCTTCAAATCTCCTTCTCTCCCATATCTAACATTACACTCAATAAAATACTCAAGAGTGCAATGTAATAGATGAAGACTAAGTAAAGCCAGCCATGGAAAGGTTTTCCAGTTACAGCACTCAATCATTTCTAACAACGAAAACACATTATCTACCTTCAAGCTACTTTGTTTTCTTTAAATCTAGAGATAGCATTCATTTAAGGTAATTTCTCAGAAACTTGAATGAGGATATAAAATACGGCTTTGTAACAGCACAAAGTTAAAGCCTCCTCTACCAAAACACTCAAGTTCAGAGCTGACCAGACAGCACTCTTCCCAACTCAGCAAAACGTTGGAGAACAGATGCAGTATTTGTTGTGGTGGCACTGGTAAGAAGTAGTGAAACCTCTCTTCATTGAACAGATGAATCCATCAAACAGTGAGTTTCACAAAACACCACCAAGATACACGTTAATGTACAGAAACAAGTGATCCTTTTTTCACTATTTTCAAACACACCCTAACAATTCAGTTTACAACTGTCGATACCCTTGAGGTATTCACTCCCTAACTATTAAATGCAGCACAAAAGCTGAATGCTTACACCAAGAGCAGCAGACTGGGCAGACAGTAAACAAAAGCTTAAGACAATTAACACATCTATTTCCTATTTATCGTTCTTTCATATACGGCAAATTAAACAGCTCTTAATCCAACTGGTCACAGTAATTGCTGTAGATACCATGTGACTAGATTTTTAAACTAATGTGGACTCCTTTGGTAGGCTTACAGTTGCATCTTATATTTCCAGAGTACAAAGAGATGTTGTAAGTCCCCCACAGAAAACATGCTTTGCAGCACAGATGCTACTCCTTCACCAAGAGATTAGCACTAGTGTGTCCACAAAGCAGGAAAACACATCTCCTTTCATAATGAGGCCAGACGAGCTGCTCTTAAACCACTGACTTGACATCACATTCTTTATCAGGAGAAACTAAGGAAGTATTTTTGTGAAGATGATACAACCTACAGCCATTCCACTGGTTTTCCACATAAGCTGTCAATCCTACAAACGTTACGCCTTATTAACATGCTGCAGTGTGGTCATGAACTTAAACCTTTCCTTGAGTCCCAGTAAGGCATACCTAAATTAAGGAGCAAGCTGACACTTACTAGATGAAAACACGTTCATACAAAAACAAGAGACTCCAAAGAGGTCACAAAATCAGCAAGGGACTTTTAAAACTGTTTGTATTGTAAGTATCCATTCAGCACAAACATCATCATGATGGCATACAGAGCATATAAAACAATTAAGACCAAAGAGCTCAATTTCGTATGCATTCTAAAATGCTCAGGTCAGTCAAGATGACTCAGCTCTAAGCACTTTTTAAAAGCAAGTCATTAAGAGTGGTAATTTTAGTAGCTTAAAGATATAGTATTAGGACACAAATCTTGAGTTTGACTAACTCCATTATTACCACCAAGGTCCGAATATTCTTTTGTGTGAATCACAGCTCAGTCTACATAATAGACTGTAATATGCCTGGCAATTCTGGCCCCTCATAACTGAAGATTCACATGGGATTTCAAGTATGCTGTGCTGCTCTTCTCAAGGTATCAGATCATTCCTACTAATTTCTACTTCTCAAACTTCTCCTCAGGCAGAGGCACAACGAAGGTCCAGAATGCACTGAACAACATATTTCCTTTCTAATCTTTGCTGCAGCACATCCATGGAGTACGGTGTATGTCTGTTACCTGAAAACAGTCAGTGTCACTGACTGATTTCCATCTTGCCTATTGTCTGCAGCGAGTTACTGCTAAAAGTTCATTACAATACAAACAGATTTAAAATGCCTAAAGAAAATAGGTATTTAACTCCTCTTATACGAGCAGGCTGTTGCTTCATCCAAGCCAAGGAGAATAACTGCACTCAGGTAAGTCTGTAAGACTGCTCTTCTTAACTTACGAGGATAAATTCTGTGTATATTTAAAAGCAAATTGTCAGGAGTATTTTTGAGAGTTCTGCTACACATCTCCAAGTAAACGCCCTTAAGCTCTGAGGTCCCGAATTTACACTGAAGGACATTAGCATCGTAAGCTGCAAAAAGGAACCAGTTAAGACAGACAAACAAGATTCCCAACTTTTAATTATACAGTGGTAAAAGCATGGCACAAATGTAACATGTTACTCTGTCTCTAAACACAGAACCTCAAAATGTAAAAAATAATAATAATAATCAAACATTGGAACGCTGGTTAACTGACACTGCAAGAACAGCAAGATTTTTTTGTTCAGATTGAATGTGGGTTTAGGCTCTTAAGAGTAAAAAAAAATTAAAATGTTGAGAAGAGAATTTCTATGTTTCTTCTGTAAAAATAGTGCGTAAAAACTCACAAACATCACCTTTAACAAATCAATACCTTCAGTTTAACTATTTCTAAAGTTTGATTAAACTGGTCGTCGTTGACAAGAATGGCAACTCCCATAAGCACAGGCTTACTTCACAGTTCTGCTCATTTCAGATTCTTAAAAAATGTCTTACAAATAACATAAATATCAGAAAATTAGTAAAGAGACCTGAGCATTATTTAGCATATAACAGCAGTTCTCAAATGCACTGAGATTGGAAAGAAAATTCAACAAGGTCTGAGCTTAAACACGTCATGTTTATTTTGCTTAAAAAAAATAACACATCTAGAATTAAAAACAGAAAGCCAATGGTAGAACATACCTGGCACACACAGCATTCAATTCTGATCAAGGTCTTTTACTTGACCAGCCATCTGAATCCTCCGTATTCATTAATAGCCACTAAAGAAAAACAAAGCAAAAGAAACAAGTCTGTCAGAGAAAAAAGGCACACACAGGTTTTACCTATGGACTTTATGTTCTTGACCAATATAAACTTATGGAAAACATGTTGGGTGTCTTACGACTGATAAAAATTGTACCTAGAATACAAGGTAATATCTGTATTTACCAAGCATTACCATTCAGGTCTCCAAAAACGAACAAGACGCCGCAGAACGGTCTTCTGCAGAAATACCTGAAGCCTAAAGTTATTCTGTCACACACAGATGTCACCATGCGCCCAAGCATTAATGCTACAAACTTTCTGAATACAAAAAATACAGTTTTTGAAGCTGACTGCCTGTTTTCACAGGTGAAACGGGACGCATGCAGTTATCTGGGTCTACACAAATACACTGTCACCTCCCTCAAATACAACACGTGTGTATATTTACACACATACAGTCCACTTTCATAAATAACCTTAGAAAAGCTAAAGTGAAAAGAGAGGGGGCATGTATTTCATTAATTGCTGGAAGTCTAACCGTGTCTGCAGAAAGAAGGCATCCAAGAAGTCCAGACCGTTTATAAAATGCGTTCCTTCCAATTTAAGCTGAATTTTTCGCCTTTTTTTCCCCCACAATAGTAAAAAAGCAAAACTCAGTATCATATAATTAACAATAACTATATGTACTAACACAAGTTATAACCACTCTTACCTAAGAAAATAAGGTACCAATGATTCTTCTGGAAGCCATTCAGGGAACAAGGTATTGTTCATGGAACTCTACCTGAAAGAAAAAAAAATATACTCAGCATTTTGCTTTAGAAAATTAGGACAAGATGCTTGAAATTTATTGACCTTTTGATGATTATTAAATTAAGAAAAACTTACAATAGCAGTAACTGCATCTTTATAACTCAACTCTAAAAATAAAAGTACGGGTGACTGTACATACTTGGCTGAAGAAAAATACAGGAGATGCAGAGTGACTGACACACAACATGCACGATCTCTGTTTCTGCATGAAGAGCTGTAATCTGCTCTTCTGTCTCCTATTCCTTTGACCAAAAGATCAAATGCTTAACCAGTTTAGCTTTGCCTTAGGAGTCATTTCTATATTGCAGAACGCTTCTCAGTCCCTGCACTCTTCCCACATTAAAGTCCCTACAAGTAGGCTATGCAACGTTATTTAAAATTACTTGCTATCGCTGCAAGTTCTGAAATGGTTTCTGTCATTGGCCTCTCTGAATGCTAAGTCAAGAGTTACCTCATTTCCCCAAATAAGGTTTCTTTCGTGCCCCTCCGAATAGAATTTAAAGCCTCCAGCTCTCCGACCTTCATGAGATCCCAAACCGTGCTCCTCCACACACCCAACCCCATATCTGCGTTACCTTCAGCCAACTTCCCTCGCTTTTTGTGAAAAGCCTCAACATTTAATCCTGCAGCACTCACATTTGCCATCGCTACTTCATACTCTGCAAGAAGTTTGAAATAATCCCATTCATATGTGGGTAAATTAAAAATCATTTTCATGTTACGTTAAGGATTTAAATTATAAGACCAACATCCCACGTACACAAAAATGCACAGATATTAAACAAAATATGTTAAAAATTACAAGCAACTCATTGTGAGTGACGGCTGCTATTTTGGCTTCAGCAGCTGAAAGAAACAAACCAAAGCTATTTGAAAATATGTCCCCTCACGTACTAAAAAAGAGCAAAAAACTACAGCCCCCCACCTAAAGCTAGAACTTTCTTTTCTGCAAAGTCTGCATGTCAGAACCTGGTCTACACTGCAGAACTGTTGCTGGAATTACAAAGCCAGAACCCAAACCTAAAACAAAGATATGAAGCACCCTGCGTAAAGGTGATACAAGTCCAATGGCTGCTCAAACTTCTATCTCCATCTCTAAAAAAAGCCACTTTCATTGTTGCCACGATGGATTCGTGTTTGCAGAGGAAAAAAATGAAAATGTAGGTTTACCTCTAACTGCAGCATTTAAAACCTGCACGGAGTTTTATAATCTTGTACAACAGATGAATGCAATAAATATGGCTACACACAATATCCAATTAAAACTGAAGTTCTTAATATTTACCTCCTGCTTTACTGCAGTGACTTCTTACACATTTGGAATTACAGCTTTACCCCTAAATTGTTAATTGCTGAACGTAAGCCAGCACAAAACAAACATCACACATTCCATTTAAAATTGCATTTTTCAAAAGTCTTGCAATAGCTGTCGGACAACTTCTAAATTATTAACAAGCAAAACAACGATAGAAACGCTATATAAACTGAAACGACTGCAAGCTCCCTGAAAAATGCACGGACTGAACACTAGGAACAAAACTGTCACCCAATAAATGCTTTTTAAAAGCTTCTACTGTCACACGGGAACCCATTCGCCTCTGTATCGCGTAATTCCTATTTAAATAAGTACCTTCTCTCCTCCTGCCATCACCTAAATCACAACTGTAGTATTCTGCCAACTTCAAACTACAGACTTGGCACCACCGATCTTTGTTTTCCTCATGTTTCGAAGTTTTCATATTGCCATTTAAATAGCAAAATTGTATCATCCGTAATTGTTGGAGTTTTCTTTAAAGTTCAGCACCTGAACAACTGTTTTCCAAGTGCGGTATATTCCTATCCATTGTCTCAATAAAGTACCGAGCTGTCTCATCCGCAGTCTGTTTTTTTTACTTGCTGGTTTAGAAAGAGTTAAAAGCCAACACCCCACCAAAAAAACCCACTAAGTTTTATTTTTAAGAGAAAAGGACATGGCGTCTTTGTTCTTATCAACTACGAAAACATACCCCCCATCCGAGCAGCGACGGGCAACAAACGCTCTTTAAACAGACGGGAGCTTCGGGGCTAAGCACATAACCACTGCCGTGCCACGGTCCGCACCCCCCGAGTTCTCGCCGCTGCAGCGGAGTCGTAGGGCGGCTCGGCGCTGCACGGAGCGGTGCGGCCCCGCAGTCCCTCGTCCGCCTGCCGCAGCACCGGGGCCGCCGCCCGCTGTCGCCCCTATCCACGGCTCCCCGGCCCGGGGCCGCCCCGCACGCGGGGGGCGGGGAGCGCTCCGCAGCCCGAGAGGCGGCGGGGAGGACGCGTCGTAGCGGGGCTCCCTCCGCGGCACCCCGGCCCCAAGGTCCCCTCTCGGCCCGGAGGGGCTCGGGGAGAAAAGCCGGGGTCCCCTGGGCCGCCCTCGGGGAGAGGGGCGGGGGTGGGGGGGGAGGACGGGACGGCGGGAGCGACGGCGGCCCCCTCCCCCTCCCGGCTCCAAGGACGTTTTGTTTTTCCTCCCAAGGACAAAGGACAATGAGGAGCAGGGCGGCTCGGGCACTTACCGGCGACTGCAGCCCGCTGCCGGCCGACGAGGGCCCCGAGCACGGGGCACCGCCGCCCTCCTCGCCCCGCCGGCGCCCGGGGGACGGCTCCGCGCCCGCCCGCCGAGGGCGAGGTTCGGGCAGGGCTCGGCAGCCCGGCGCCATTGCCCTTCGCCCGTCGCAGCCCTTCGGCGGCTCCCCCGGCCGCACTCCGTCGCCCCCGGAGACCCCGCAGCACCGGGCCCGACTTGGCCGCCGAGCCCGGCACCCGGAGCGCCCGTCGGACCCCCCCGTTCCGAGCGGCGGGGAAAGCGCCCAGGAGCCGGGCGGCGGCGGCGGCTGCTTCCCCGGCCATCTTGTGCCGTGTGTGTGAGGGAGTCTCTCCCGTCTCCTCTCAACTCCTTCCTCCCCTCCCCCCCCGCACAACATGGCCGCCCGCTCGCTACTCACTGCGGCGAGGAAGGGGCGGGGCCGCCCCTGCCCCCAACCTACGGCGCGCGGCGCCCCCCCCCGCCGCCGCCTCCGACTACGCGTGCGCGGCACGCCGCTCTCCATTGGCCGCGCCGCGCCCTCCCCGCCGGGACCGAGGGCGCGCACCGCTCCTATTGGCCGCGCCGCGCCCTCCTTCGACCTCCCCGCTCCGGGCTCGCGCGCACCCCAGCCGCCGTCTCCCGTTGGCCGCGCGCACCGCAGCTCCCCGCCTCAAGGCCGCCGGCCGCCGCCCATTGGCTCCCGCCCGCCTCCTCGCGCCCGCCCCGCCCGCCGCGGGCTCGCGTCCCGTCCGCCCTGGCCTCCCCTCAGGGGGAAGGAGGCGGCGGGAGCCGGCCGTGAGCGCCCACCCTGCCGGCGGCCCCAACCCCACCTGGCCGGGGCATCCCCGGCTCCACCCAGCCTCGGCCCCGCTCGAGCTGAGCGCCGCCTCCTTCCCAGACGGGGCTTCGACAACCCTCAGGCGCTCACAAAGTGCCTCAGCTCTCATTCGTCCTTGAGGCAGGACATCTCGCTTGGGCCCTTCCAGCAGCCGTGTCCGGACAGGGCCCACCTCACCACATACCGCAGAGATGTTTCTCCCTTCACCCTAGTGCCTTCTCTGAGGCCTCCACCTGCTCCACATGCCCATCCACGCAGAGAGCTGCAGGAACCTCTCACCTGCCTGCCTGCAGCATCACTGTCTGCATTAGAGCCTCTCAAAAACACCACAAGCGCCCAAACACAACACAGCACCCTGCTTTTTTTAGCCAACACCATAGAAACTGGCTCATATGGCAACCTCACCGGGATGCTGTCTCCTATTTTGACTACTGCCATGGAAACCAGATACCAAGAGGATGGGAGCATCCCCATGTGCTGGCCAGCATCTGAGATGTCAGCCTGCAGCCAGTCAGTGAGGATACTGCTCTGCACCCAGCTAACGTGACAATGACATAATTAATATTTACATGCTTCAGCGATCACAGTGAGCGATTAGCATGCCTTTCTCCTTCTGTTTGTGCAGCTTACTCTGTTAAAAGCAAAAAGATGGCCCGTTCTTCCCCTATTTTTAAACAGTAATGCGAGTAGGTGTGGCAGCAATTAAGTCAGCAATACCTGAAATGTTTGGGAAAGGCCTATAGAGAGCTAGTCCGGCACTGGAAATCATGCAATTGGACTGCAGCAGCAGTCTCCTGAATTGCAGCCCTGGAAAAGCCAGTATCTGGTCAGCTGGAAAGAATCATTCACTAATGTCCCCAAGGATAATGATTCTGAGCTGGGAGATGCATTTCTTTGCAAAATACAGAGAAACGCAGACCTCTCTGCGTAGGGTAGGTGGAGACAGTTTGTATGGCAGGACTGCACAAATCTGCTGCCTTACAGACTGTGGTGATACAGCATTAGCAGTCTCCTAAAAGCAGTGCTGGTGGCCCACATGGTGATAAAGGGAGCCTCCAGCCAAGGAAGTACTGGTGGGGCAAACACGCAGATATTGGATTCTCACTGGCAGAGCACAAAAGGCCTTTTGATTTTTCTCCACAAGCAGAATCGGAGATCTGGTTTGTTGAAAATATGGGGTACAGGGAACCTGTTCTGCAGCTTCATTTCCATTCAGATTCTTGCAAAGCAAAAGCTAATCCTCTTGCTCTCAGTGGAACTGTGCATGCATAACTGCATGCAAAGGTGCTGGCATGCACAGAACCCAGGTGCTGCCTGTGCTCCTTGGAAGAATACCAACAACGAAGAGAAGGGAAAGGCAACCACAATGAGGCACAAATCAGACAGAAGTACAGTACAGCAAAAGCACTGCTACTTACACAGGCATCGTCACTCAGTGTGGAAGGCCTGTCTTCACAGCAAGGATGAAGACATGAAGTTCAATATACGACTCCTAGCCTTTCTGCTGTTTCTTCCCAGAACACATTCCTAGAAAAGCATATGAAGTACGATCACTCGTGACAGCCACACGAAATGGAAAAGATCAAGTGTTTAAGACATAACTGCACTTCGTAAGAATAGTGTGGTTCTAGCCAGAATGGTTTAAGGTTATAACTGAACAAGACCTGACCTGCACGCTTATCTGATTTTCTCCAACACCCCAGGACTACCTAATGTAATAGATTATTCATCTTTAAAAACATATTTATTCCTGTACCTTCTACAGATGTATGTTTTTAACAGTCGATTACTCTACTGCGTTTAAGTATAACCAGAAAGTTACTGGAAGTCTAATATCCTAATTAAATAGAGTCAGTGCTGCTCGTTTGCTTCCTGGCCACCAAGGCAAAAGCAGCTCCAAAAAGACTGACAGAAGGATCCATTTCTCCTCCTCTTTCTTGGCTTCCAGTGAGCTGTATGTAAGGGAATGTAAATGCAGTCACTCCAACCAGTCACTACACTCATCAGACAAATTTCGTGTTCATATATCAATGACAGACCATTTGCATTCTGTTTTCCTACTAAAACAGAAGAACAGTGCTAGTTTCCTTTCTCACACTTTCATCTCCCATGGTCAGCTCCGCATAAACACGAAATTCTTGTTCCTACCACCTCTATGGTTTCTAAATTTCTTATTTCTGATCAACTGCAATTTCCTCTATACACTGTATTCTATTCTAGACAGCACTTTCTTTTTCTGGCTTCCTGTATCATTAAACCAAATACTTCACCCATGTTTTATGAACCACTTGTCAGAGAATAATGAGGCAACTTAGGGTTTCCATTACTAATTTGGGAAATGCTTTCTGAGACTGCATCTGTGGCTACAACTCCCAATTTAGGCACCCAATTTTATTCTATGAGCTTTCAACCTTCCTCCCCAGCTTCCATGAAGGTCATTATCAAACAGGATAACAGAAGCCCTTCAAAAACATAAGCGATTTTGTGGTAGGCATTTAAATTCCTCCAGTGAGTTCACAGAAATTGTCACTTCATCCTAAACTAAGTCTACTCCTACATTCCATTCCTGTATATAATGTGTTAATAAAATAAACAGTGTTTTCTCTTGTGTTTCCTTCTTATTAATTCACCATTAAAAACACAGTAACACCCAGGCAGATAAAAATTACCTTTGATCACACTTCTGAAAACCTACAATTTTGGAGCAGCGTGCACCAAGGCTGAGTGAACAGAGCTGCAGCTGCACTGCTCTCATTTGTGGACTTTTCACAATGACTGATATTGATTTGACTAAACTTTGACACAGAATAATGTCAATAAACAGAAAGGTAAATAGAGACAAAGTTCTTCTAAGCACAGAACCAACTTCCCTCTGTGGCTGCAAAGATTATTATGGTATATTGATCCTAGCTAAAGTTTTTTGCTACTTTCACACAGCAAGCAGTGATAGCACCAACAGTTCTAGCAGTCAGTTCATGCTGTTCATTCTACTCTGGGTCTGGAACTGGAATTCAAGCTCAGACCTTTGTTCCATCACGTAAGGAACAACTGCAAACACATCTACATGGAGAAATTTTGCATATGCCCTTTTTGCTGCTATGACTTAATGCTGAAAACGACAATTCTGTTAATATGGCACTTTTGCTAGCACTTTTATGGTGCTCCCATTTAGAACGATGAACCTTTTGAGCAGCAAGAGAAAGTTTTATTACCAAGAATAATTTGAAACAAATTTTTTTCGCTGTCACAAGCATATGGTAAAGAAAATAAATCTTTCAGTCCGCTACACCATATTCCAGTACTTTCTGCAGCTTATTCAAAATTAAACTCTTTTAACCACAATTCAGCTCTTTTTATGTTTTCAAAGAAAAACAATTTATCAATACGCAAATAATATCATAGGAAAATGATAAATTGAACTAATACCTTTTGTGGCATTTAGTCTCCTATCCTAAGCAATTTTTTTGACTTGTTGGTCAGAATGCAAAGAATTGATACTGTTTCTGTACACATGAAGTTGTGGTCTGAGCTCAGATTTTAGATCTAAGACCACCCAAAAACCTGCCCAGCTCATTTCATTTGGTGTGAATTCCCACACACAATAACGCAAACAGAAAAAAGGTAACTACTGCCTGGTGCTTACTGCACTTTATGTTGACTTGACCAAGGAATACACACTTGTTCTTCTGGAGAAATCTAGAGCTCTTTTCTTCAAGGAGCTCTGAAATTTGAAGTTTTTATATATTTAGCTACTGGAGCTTATTACCACAGCTACTTGTATGGAATGCCCTGGTTTCTCAAGTTTGATTCTTAGGTAACTATTAAACTATTCTTCTTGGCTTGGCAAACTTTTATGAAAGGAGTGGGACATTGTAGAAAAAAATACTGATCAACTCCTTCCACGTACCTACTTCAACACCTGAATCTGTACAAGTGCTAACAAGTATCTCGACATGAAGAAGAATGATGCAACTCTGCTTATAACTGACATCACTTCTGAAAGCAAACGAGATTAACGTGGACATTCCCAGGAACTTTAACACCAACAGCTACAGGATGTGAAGTCAGGCTGTATCACTTGAGTTACATGCTTTAACTTCTCTGTACTGATGCTCTTCACTGCTTTGGAAACTTAAAAGACTTGGTAGTCATGCAAAGGTCAGACAAATCTGTAGGGTTTAAAATGAAGAACTGCAATCAGTATTCTTACCATTCTGGTTGTAAATACAGTCTGCAAAGTCATAGAAGTGTTCTGCTGTGATGGGGAATGGTCATCATTTCATCTTGAGTCTGAAAAAACAAAAAAAGAAAGCATTGGCAAGGTTAGGAGAGCTGTGCCCAGCTTCACGTTTCAAAATAAAGACACCATACTCCTGTGTTCCAAGGTAACACACAGCTGAGATGTAAAGAGTTAAAATCAATATTTTATAGTTTTTAAACAAAACATTCAGAATATTTGGATTTCAAATACAACTGAAAAAAACAAAATTATAAGTTCTAGAAAGTTAATGTAGTATTTTTCAAACTCCAATAATTTGACATCCTACCATGACTTGTGCCCTGTACAGATTTAAATTTTACTTCCTGAAATCATTCATCTATTCATCCTTCCAATTTGTTTTCTTCAAATGCGAGTCAGTAACGTTTGATTGCTTCAGCGTTTAAGAAATAGTGTGAGAATAGGGAAAACAGCACAAACTTGTGTTTACAGATTAAAAAAAAATCAAGGGAAAAAACCTCTGTAAGATTTAATTCTTATTTTTTATTAAATCTCAATTTTTATTTTCGTCAAGGGAGACTTATGAAAGCTTTGATGACAAACATAACAAAAGGTGTTTCTTCTTGAAAAATCTCTGGAGTTCCAGGGCCACGAGGGCTCTGTGCTGCCCTTACAAACATGATGAATTTCACTCGGAGAGAGCAAGACGAATTACAGCTACTCTAGAATAAAGAAAGAAAAACAACCCAGGCCTCGAAAAATACAATACAGAATGAGATTCTTGTTCCAAGCAAGTCAAACAACATAGTAACAGCCTGTTTCCATAACAATCTTCATTCCTTTCTCTTCTGCACAGGTAGCACCACAGGGCAATGTATTGATTACTATATAATAGTTGACAAAACGATGCATTATTCAGCAAATTGCCACATGCAGTAACAGGAACCACGCTTTTCTCCGAAATTATACAAGCCTACTTTTTAAATTTTATGGACAACCAGCATGACAACGCATTGTATATATAAAAGGAAAGGCTTCTTACACTCATAGCTCAAAACAAACTCCTCTATATTTGTCAACACTAGTTAGACGAAGAGAAAGCCAATTTTTGATGTAGTGATACTGTATCAGGGACGTGCTTGGATTAGAATGTCACCTTCCCAGAAACAGCTCCTGATGTTACCCATGAGGTTTTCTATTTCCTGCAGTCAATTTGCTACACGCTGGCTGCTGGCAGGGCCTCACCCAGCCTGAAACTCAAGCAGTTTTGTGCACGTCCAGCATGTTATCTATTGAGAATAAGCAGGTTTAATACTTGAAAGCAATAAATTTGCATGCTGAAACAAATGTTCTCTCTCTCTCCAACCAAGTCATCAATGGTGAAGATCTTGTCTCAATGAAATAATTCACTAAGAATTTTTTTTTAATATTTACTCAAAGATTTAATATTAAAAGGGTATAAAAGGTAAAAAAAACATATGCAGCCCAAAGAAGCACTGTCAGAACAGCACTGCCACAACATAAGGCCAGGAGCTTTTTGCAAAATTAGGGCAGAAGACAAGATAGCTCAGGTCAGACATCCCATCACTATCGGACTGCAAACTTCACTGCAGTTTTGCCCGGTGGAAAATCTACTTCAGGCTCTGCGTGCCCAAAAAGATCACTTATTTTCTTCAAGACTGAATACTGGGCGCAACTAAAAGTTATTTAACTTGCTCTAGAAATTGTCTCATTTTAAAATGCAGAAACATTTAACATTTTAACAAAAGCTGTGATTTTGATCTCTTCTTGCTACTCCAGATGTATAGGCCTTAACTTGCACATCTGTGCCTTTAATTCACTCTGAGTAATTACATTTAGGTCAGTGGAATCACTCCAGCTTTTTCTTGGTGTGTCTAAATGGAATGTTGTCCTAAGGATCTGAAATGAACTGCAAGAATTTTGAGTAAGAGCAAACGTACACAAGACAAAAAAGATTCCAGAACACTTTGTGGAGGGAAACGTATGGGGAATACAAGTGTGTATATGCAGGAAATTAAGTGAAATGCTTGAATAATTCAGAATCATAACGAGCAAAATTGAAACACTGGGATTTTAATAACGGACTTTATTTTTTTTAATCCCAATTATTAAAACATTGCGCTGCTGGCTAGAAAATCAAGTACTGATAATAAGTATTTGGAGAGAGCTTTTACTGCATGAACAAAACCTCACGTTTAAAAGATTAATAAAGGATTGTCTTTATATGCACATACACATTCAAAAATGACCAAAACTGGAACAAAAAATGAAGCTGAAGATCAATTATTTAAATGCAGAAAGTCTACTCAAGTGATGCTAAAACAGAATTAAGCTTAGGAGAAAATAGAACCTAACTGAGAGGTTCAGAAAAGTGTACTAGTATATGCTGGGAAAGTAATTTTTATAAATCACAATTACTATATTCTTTATGATAATAATGCAGTCTTAAAAAACAAACTAAAGACGTACATCAACTTTGTACCAGATCTCTATGCTGCACATGCTGCTGGCAATCGATGCATGCTGCTTTCAGGACACACTGACCTATGGATTTAAGGTACCCCAAGTAGAATACAGATGGGCAATCAAGAAAATAATGATCCTGAGGTTGCAAAACGGCTTCTTTCCATTCTTTTTCTGTGATAAAGGAATCACTGCCTCAGGCAGTTCATAGTTGGAGACAAATTTGAAAGGAAACATTCCTTTAGAGGCAGAGACAGGGAATTGGGCACCTTGCAAAACTGAACTGCAGTTAACATGGATGAAGCTGTCTCTTGGCTTCATTTATGAGTAAAACTCTCTGAAATCCCAGTGCTGTGTACAGGTTCTTTCCTCTCCCCAACAATCTCAGCTCATTGCCCCCTGTCCTGAGCAGGGCTGGGTGCCACACAGCATGGGCTGGAGTATTTCTGTGCCAAGCATCGCTGACCAGAAGACGCTGATGGTCTGGGCAGCAAGGACAGCAGAGTAATGAGCCCTTACATGCACTGTGAAGTTCTCCAGTGGAAGCACTGATTTGCCTCTGTAACCCAGAGCTTCCCACAAACTTCACTGAAATTTGCTGGAAACACACCATTGGATCAAACGCTAAAGGCCTCCAACAGCACAGTTTCTCAAGCTCTGCCTCATTAGGAAGCCAGGATAAAAATACAGCAGCATGAAAAATAGATGAGCAGCTTTTCCTGAGTCTGAAACCAGAAAACAATGACACAAAACCAAAAATCACATGCAGCAATCTCTCCTGTATTTCCCAAATGCCAGCATTAACGCTCCCTCTCCCAGAGGCTCATTAAACAAACCAGCTGTATAACGCGCTCTGAAGGGGAGAGATCTAGGAGCAAAGAAAGTAAACTCAGACACCAGAGGTCCATGCAGAAATGCTGCTTTTTGCTCTAAGGATGGTCTGCTGGAGGGCAGTCGGCCTGGCCATGCTGACAAAAACCTCCACGTTCTCCCCATCTAACAGGCAGTTCTGACAGCTGCTGCCAGCCTGAGATTTTTCAATCAAAGCTATCTGTCTCAACACCTGGAAGCCACATCAGAAAGCACCGCTGTTTTGTGTACAGCCATCTTCTCCTACTGGAGCCAAATACTGCACAAAAACACCTTTTTCCTCCTGCTGAAACACCTCATCTCCCTGCACCTCGGCCGCACAGCGAGAGCCACTTACAGCTCCGCCATTTCTGCAGCCTCTGGAGAAGACTTTTGTTTCCCGCCACTCACTTATTCCCTGAGAAAACATTTTTTCCTTGCTTTCCCTTCTTGTCTTTAATTTATATGTATATAATTTATTCTTTTCTTTATCTTAAGTCTGAATCTAGAATCTTCCGCACTAAAGGAGGGCGACAGAAGGGCGGTTGTCTCGTTTCCAGGCGGAGCAGCTCCGGCTCCACAACATGGCTCCTCCCGCCCCGCTCCACAAAATGGCGGCGGCTCGACCCACCGCCGCCTGGAAAGGCGCAGGGCGTCCCGCAGGAGGCCGCGAACACCACTTTCTTTTGTGTTCGCTATTATTCTTCTCTCCCTGCTCTCAGCCCTAGAGGGGCGGTGCGGGCAGAACCTTCTGCACAGCCTCAGCCTGACCCGCGCAGCCGCTCCACCCCCGACTGCTGCGGGACGACGCCCCGCCGTGGGGCACAGCGGGCCGGGGCCGCGCGGTGTTGGGTTTCTCGGCGCAGCGGTTGCTCCTGCGATGGGGGAAGGGAGCAGCTCCCCCGCCCGCAGTCATCTGCTGCGAAGGGTTGGAGCTCTCGGAGCCAATTAGTCAGAGAGTTAACCGCTTCGCTGCGGGGAAACTCGAGCTTCAGGCACGGGCTCGGGGAGGTGAGGAGCTGAAAGCGCTGCAGGGACCAAACGGCCGCATCCAGAACTAAAGCGCGCCAGTTCTAATGAAGCTCTAAGCGTTTCCAGATCCGTGCCATCCTATGGGGAAGTGCTGCATTTCCTACGCGAACTCTCCAGGCAGAACAACACCTCTGCATGGGAGAGCAGTGATAGAACCCATCTCCCTCTAAACATATGTGTCTAAATAATCCCCTGTGCCCAGACACAGTCCTCCGTTCGCTAATCTTTATTAAATATTTTTTTATCCCCAACTGCATTCGAACAAAGCAGACAAACAAGGTTCAGTTCCCAGCCCTTTCCTCCAGCGCCATGCCTGGGCACCTAAGGGCAACAGGCTCCCACTTGACTTGGCAGGTCAGCAGACCTATTTTTGTGCTCTCCGTATTCCATGACGTAGAAGAGAATATTGGATCAGACTGTCAGGGAAGCCAGGAGTGTTTACATGGCAGCACATGCACTAAGCTCCCCACTCGCTGCTGGGGAGAAGCCATCCTGGTGCTGCAAGGCTGCTTCAACTCCAGGCAGGAGCCACAGCATATGACACACCTATTCCTACAACACACCTATTCCTACAACACTAGTCTCTCCAACGGAGAAAACGAGGTCAAATCTCCCTCCTTACCCAGGAAAAAGTTCAGAGTGTGCAGAAGGAGCTAACAGGGTTGGCACTGTGACATCTCATTTCTAAGCTCCAAGAGCAGCTCTGGCTACACTGAAGTGCAAATCTACATTCAAATAAACACTGTAGAAGGGAAGAAATGTACTGCAAAGCAAACAGCAGATTTAGGCTTGCAAGCTCTGAGCCTTGGCAGTACAAGAGCTCTCTTGTTCCTGTTGCCTCCCACAGCTGCATTCACTAAATATATCCTGCACAGAGAACTGCATTTCTCCACCCCTTTTGCAGCCCAATCACATTTGTACAAACACCACCAGGCTCCCTTGGGATGTGCAGCCAGGCAGCAGCGTGCCCTAGTTACAGGCATCGTGAAGAAAGGGGGAGACTAATAACAGCTCCAGCAGGATGAGACTGTTACGGCCACGGGTTATTTCAAGAGGAATGTGTGTGCAGCTGACTGATATTTAACCATTAAAAACACAGTGCTTTCTCCCTGTAAAGATACACCTCACTCGTTTGGCTGGCCCATGGAGAGTAATCCAATTTTAACTTCCAGCAAACCAGGGCTTTGTGGCATGTTGCTTCAGGGTGTAACAGAAGGTAAGCAAGCACAAAGCCACATGATGCATTGCAAGTCAACACCAAGCAAAAATCTACAAGCTAGAGGGATATCCAGTTTGGCACCTTTCAAAGTACTTAGATGCAACAAATAAAAATACTTTCTCTAAGTTGATGAGCCCAGTGCTACCCTCTGCTGCACAGATCACAGGGAAACGCGTTGACCAAATGTAGATAACAGCAAATTGAGGTAGAAAAGCACATGCTGATGTTGTCCTTCCCCATACAGTTGTGGGCTGTTGCATCTCTGCCTCCACGGGAGAAGACAGTGACTGAATTTTCTGTAGGATCAAGGTGCTTTCCCTATTACCCCCCTATTCTGTTCTCCATATTTTCTCTGCTCTCGTATCTCTTACTTGGAAAGATGCGTATTCTGGCACAATGGAGCCTCAGTCCCAGCCCCAAAAACACTGCTGTGAGCACCATAATTCCACAGCAGATCAAGTTCCAAGAGGGGAAAAAAGAAAAAGGAGGAGTCTTAGTGATTTCCTTCACTCTCAAGCTGCTAGCCAGCACGGATTTTGACCCTCTCTTGGTCCCTGCTTCTTTCTTTCCTGACAGTTTCCTATTTCTTCGAAAACCTCCAGCTCTTCTAGCAGCAGATTTGACAGAATCTGGTCAATTTTTCAAGCCATCTCATTTTAAGAAGTCAGTGGGAGCTGACTATGTCTTGCAATCAAACCTCACTGGAGGGAGAATTAGTAACTCGTGCATGACCTTAATCTGTAGGATTTTGTAGATAGCTTTTCTTGTGATCTCAATGCTCAGAGCTTATCATACATTCAGTCTCTATCTGCAGCCCTAGAATGTTTTGCAAGAAAAGGAACCCGAATTCATTTTGATATAATTATGTGGTCACAGCAGTCCATGCTCGCTACTGAATAAATATAGAGTACTTGGGAATAACTGGTAGAATTAAATCATAAATTGTAAAAAGCAAAACAGCAATACATAGATAATGAAAATATCTATTACATAAATATGGTCAGGCTTAGATATCAAATACTCGTGAAGGAAAACAGTATGAGGAATATTTGAGCAATATTTTAGCATCATCTTTTTCCATTTTGCAAACATAATAGGAAGAACCTAAGCTCCTGCTGAAGCATCCACATGAAAAGCCTTATTTTCAAAGGTAGCAATAGCTCCTGAGGTATCCAAACCCTTTGAAATCAGATGAACCATTCGCAAAATGGCCACAGGTCCCTAAGCTTAATTAAACAGTTGAAAGCTACAAAGTTGGAAGACTGTGCTGTGTTCTGTTGTTTTCCCTGCCCGTTCTCTCCTCTGCTTTTCTCACCCTCCTTAAACAAATCAGCCTCAAAGACCATTCTAGTGTCATGTGGAAACTGAGACGGTTTTCATTAGTCACAATGCTGTGGAAGAACCCTGAGCAGTTCCTGCTGCAGTGGTTGTACAGAACAGGAGCCCTGACCACTGGGGACAGAAGTTGGCAGGACCACAGTATCAAGGCAGTGCTTCAGAGAAGAAGGCAATGCCAGCTCGTTTTGCATGCTCTGACCTAGATAATTCTATGGGATCCTACGGACTTACAAGTGCATGCAAAAATGCGTATTCCCTCCTGCATGTTTCTACAAGATAGAGAAATGAAAAATACAAAAGCTGATGTTAAGACTGAGAGGCAAAGGAGACCCAGGAGCGTGTGCTGCCTTCAAAACCACTGCAGTTCTGAAAGCAAACAAAGTTTTAAGAAACCAAGATCTAAGGTCGCATTCCTCAGACAAAGCAGTGACTCACCCACATTCCTGACTGCTCCAACAAGAGGCGAGTCCTGCTCCTGGCGGACCAGATCCTCTGCACTGCACTGTGCCAAGCAATGTCCAGCACTGGCAGCACATTGGAGCTGATGCACAAGGGGCCAAACCAGTGTTAGTAAGGGGCCCCCTTTGCTGCTGGGTTAGCTGGAAAATTCTTGAGCCCAGACCTCCTGCTTTCCATGCCTGAAAATACAGTGAAAAGGAAAACAGCCATTACTAATGATTACTTTTCAAAGGCCAAACTCATACCAAGGTTGAGTAAGATTGCTCAGAGGCAGCAGCTGAAGTTTTTCACAATCCAGGGACAGATGAGACACGTCAAAAAAAATAACTGAGCAGAGGGAGCCGGGCAGCACACAGGTGGGTAAGCTGCTGTTTCTAACCTCAAAGTTACTCATGAGGGGAAGTGTGACCCTGGGATGTAGAAGCTCAGCCCTGAGCATCTGCGCACTTGGTCATTCCCAACACAGGAGGTACACCTCACTGATGTAGGGAAAATCCTTAACAATACAGGCAGCTAACAGAAGCACACAGAAGCTGTGCTATGTGTGTGGAAAGATCCAGCCTCGCACAAATAAATGATCCCTGAGCCACCACGGCAATGCCTGTTGCACTCTCCTGGCATCAGCAGGCAGATAAAGCACGTAGAGGCAGTCCTCCCTGCTGCTACACAACTTGTCAGCAGTGCTGCAAGTATTTCAAGCATTTCCCACAGCCCTCCACAGACTGCGGCAGGGACTCGCCCACTGGCACCCCAGGGGCTGCCCAACAAATCTGTTCAGCAAGCTGCAGAGCAGCTAATATCCATCTCGTTTATTAAATGAGAACAGACGCAGGGGGATGTAAGAGATTTTGCTGGTATGATTTCTGTGACGTGACACGCTGCTTTGCAGAAGCAACTATTGCAGCGGCAAATAAGACCTCATTTTAATAAGGCAATTCCTTGCGTGAAGGCAGAGAAATCATCGCAGGCGATAACTCCCAATCTATTATTATCACAATCTGGGGAGGCTCTTGGTGTTTCCAACCCCAGGCTGCTTTGGAAGGGCAGTATTTGTCACCCACCCACAGCACGAGGACAGAATCCCAATTCCACCCAGGGAGGCGGGTGCCCAGGCAACGCAGCAGGATCGGCGCTTGCTGCGCTCCGGCCTCCGCAAACAATTCTTGCCACGTAGGCAAGAGAGAGCAGGGCAATGGAAAATTACTGCGGGCTTTTTCTTAAAGGGCGAGAATCCCCTTTAAGCAGGGAAGGTTGGTCTGCAGTGCGTCAGCGGCACGCTGGGGCGTTAATAAGGCAGGGAGCATTTGCATGGTATTTCAGCAGACTGCAGTGGTAGAAATGCAAAGCAGAGAGCTGAGCAGCAAAGAGGAGACATGGTAGATCTGCTTTCAGCACGGCCTCAGAGATGGCAACCCGTGCATGGTGCAGTTAACAGTAGCCATGAGCTGAAGTCACACTAACGCTCTGCCTCAGCTGCAGGAGTCCTTCAGAATAAAACAATCTCACTTCCCCAGTCACGAGGCTTTTATCAGCTGCTTTGAAAAATCATGGCCATCTTTACCTCCAGTTTCAAGTGATAAAGAGGCCAATTTCTTAAGGCAGCCCTGTGCCTGCCTACCTTAAAGCCAAACTAAAGAGCCATGCAAATAGCTGTAATAACACTACGACCCCATTTAAACTGCATGCTACTGCTGGGTGAAAATCAGACATTAGAGATTGCAGACTTACCAATGGGACAGGACTACACTCCTCTACCAGGCAGAAAGCAGTGCTGCTACACAGCCAGTAGCCTTTCACATCTCAAAATGATCTCCTGTATCCATAACGAGTTTCATTTTACCACCACAAGAAACAGCACACAGTATCTGCTTGCTGGGGGCACCTATAGGGAACCAGGTGCAGGGAATTCCCACTTACCTACAGGTAAATGAGGCAAACCTGCTGCTCTTGCTTGCCTCTTGCTGCATGCAGCTGTTGCTCATGATGACCCCGAGTTGGTTCGAGGTTGCAGCTCTCAGTCATCTCTGCCAATTAAGGTTTTGCTTGCCAGACTTGCAGCAACTTGTCTTTTGGTATTCTTGTATTCTTAATTTGCATGCTTAGATTTTACTCTTCTGTTTTTCCTGGGTTTTTGCTGATTAAAATCTCAGCCCTAGTCTCTGTGTGTTGTTATAACCAGCACATGAAAAATGAAGCTGCTGCACTGGGTTAGGGGACTTCTTGAAACAGAAGCTTCCCCCTAAATGGAAACCTTTATTGTGAAGCTGCTTTCATCGCCAACTCCGCAGGCAAAGTCATTGCATTTAATAGAGGTTGACCTCATTTTGTAGTTCTTGATATTAATGATTACAAGGAGGGAACATAATTAGAAGCAGTGACTTCTAAACAAGGATAAAGAGCACTTGTTGTTGCTGCCTCCTTCTCACCTCGGGATTCATTCAGTATGGCTACAAAGAGTAACTTGAAACAGCCTCTGGCAGACAAGCAAACTCAAGTCAAATGCAACGATCTCTGGTTTCCAAGAAACCTTTTACAGGTGTATAGAGAAATGAAATGAAACCCTCCAGCACTGCATAATGCTGCTACAGAGACCTCCTGGAAGAACCACAAATGTGCATTGTGGGTGAAAGCTCATCTTGGGCTCAGAAGAGATCCATGTGCAGGCATCCGAGGCTGGAGTAAGCTGTGGCCCCGTGCTTCTCTTCCTGTGGAGCTGCTGGTGTTTTCTGCTGCACTGCTGAGGCTGTGCTCTGACAGACAGCAAAAGAATTTAAGTTCAGTAACCATGCATGAGGGAGCTGAATGCAGATGTGTCATGGCTTTGCTGGCTTTTTTATAACTTTGCTAATGCAATCTGGGATTCCATATAGCGGATACTGTTGTCATAAGGGGAAGACCAAATGAAGCCAGTGACTGGATAACCACATTTCCTGCAGCCAGGGTGGGCGCAGAAATCCACCTGAATATTCATTTTGAATTCATTTTTCCAGTTCTTGTGAAGCCCACAGTGCTCTGCCTTTTGGCTCCATCTTGCCCACAGAGACTCCTGAGCAACTCTCACGTTTCCTCTCACACTGCCCTGCTTGCTTGGAGGAACTCGCATTGTGTGAAAAGAGCAAATTCTTGTAAAAAGCCCCTGGCTCTCTTAAATTCCCCTTCAGTTGTTGCGGTTTGAGCAAGCATTTCTGCTTGAGCAAGCCTCAAGCTTCCTATTTCTGCAGATTCCCCCCACTGCAAACAACCAGGTTCAGCTTTGCTCAAAGGTTTGGCCCGGGTTTCTTTCAAAATCAAGATAACGTTGTTGCCCCCAGCTTAAGACACTGTGTGTTGTTCAGTACAAGGCTGTTTCTCGCAGTGCCATCCCTTCCGCATCCAGGCACCAAGCAGAACTGTCACGGCCTGCACCTGCAGTGGGTTCACCGTGTGGTTTGTGGCCCAACGAGCATCTCAGCAGGAGGTGAGGGAAGGGCAGTGCCCTTGTGGAGCACAGCTCCCAGGGACTAACACAGGGACAGAAGGACACAGCACAGACTGGCTGTGTTTTGTCTTTGCACTCTGATCAACCCCACCCTTGGCCACCCAGGGCCATTCTAGCTCACAGCTAGGTTTTTCCTCTCCCTTTCATGTACCTGGGATATCAGATATTCATAAATCAGGCCAGCAGTTCCCAGCACGCCTTGAGCCATTAACCCCATCTTGTGGTAGTGATTCTAGAGAAGCCCTAGGCAGTGTCCTGGGACTGCAGCGCAGCTAGCAGCAATGCTGCACCCACTCAGTGTAAGCAGCTTGCTCTCCTCAGGCTTATTTTTAGAGCTGTTTCCCAAAAGCCCTGGGTAAGTTGCCAAGGCCAGCTCCATGCGTGTCTTTAGCAGCAGCGCTGTGGGGGTGAAGCCATGTCAGCACCTCTACTCTACCCCCACCACTGTAAATAGGATGTAAAAAATCAGTCCTGGCAGAAATACAAAAGTAATTGTGGAAAATAATCTTAACTGAACCTGATCCATGCTCAAATTCGTCTGGCTTGGGAGAGAAAATGGGGATTTAAAACATGTTTTGCCCTTCTCAGGCCTAAATCTTGAATTTTAAATCCAGCTGCACTGCACTCAAATTACTTGCAGGGAATTTTTGTAGTTGCTTTTTTAAGAGCGTATCCGTGGTAAATGGAAAAGTGAGCCGTTCCCTCCTCCACCTCTTCCACAAGCCAAGCGCATGATTAAAAGTTGTCGTTGTCAATCTTACTAATGAGAGCCATAGTTAATAGTCATTTTAATTGGGTACAGACCCATGAGAGAGAGCTGGCAGCAGTGCTTGTGTGGCCTTGTAGGCTGCTGGGCTGAGGAGCAGCTCTGGGTGACAGTGAAACAGAGGGTTTTCGGCCAGGCCAGGTGCCGGCCCCCAGTATGTCAGGAGATGTTTGTCAAGCTGCAGCTTCATGCCCTTCTTAACAAACTGCTGAACCTTCCCTTGGTGCCTCTGCTCCTGCTGCAGCTTTGTACCTCTCTGCTGAGCTTGCAAAAACAGCAGTGGGGGAGAAAGAGCATGGCCACCACAGCATGCTCTGCGTTTCCTTCATGCTGAGATAAGGTTTGACCACGTAGGGGGGCAGGAAGATGGAGAGGAAACATAGGAAGAGGAACTTCAGGAGAGACACTAGCAGGTCTTTCACTCACCCAACTGCATTTCTGATTTCTCTATACATTTTCTGTATTTCTGTGTTAGCCCAGAAAAGGCCAAATGCAGAAACGGCTACAGCCTGCAGCCAACAGGAGCCCGTTTGATGTGCTGGTAGCTGCAGCTGCAGACCTGGGAAGGGTGTTTGGGAGATACAGAAAGTGGACATTTTGTGAAATCACATGAGACAGTAACCGGCTCAGCTTGGCTCAGTCCTGCTGTCTTACTTCCCCATGGAAACACTGTGCTGCACCATCTGCCACTGCCTCCCTGCAACACTTTGAGCCCCGACCTCAGCCCCGTCTGAAAGGTGCATGAACCCACCAGAAGTCTCCACCTTTCTCTCCCAAATCCCATGCTCTTGAGCCAGGGGTAAGGAGGCTGTAAATGCACCCATCTGTCATCCCGCTGCCCCCCCCAGCCCCCACGTGTGCTTTAGCTGACAATTACTGCACAGTTAATCACAACACGTCCTGCCCGCCTAGTGTGGGTGGGCAGGCAGCTGGGATGCTTGTGGTGGAATCCAGTTATAGAGGACGCAGATTTACAGGAAACTGGGATTTATTTTCTGCTCATGGAGAAACAGGTTCCAGTTGTCTGTTCTGGGAAAATATGCTAAAATATGCATGTTGCTCTCCAAAACACACATAATGCCCACCTAGCAGCCCTGAGAGCGCTTGGAAGATCCCACATCAGCACCCCAGCCTTAGCCCCATGTCCTGTTGGCACAGCTGTGCTGTAAATGCCTGCGGTGGTGGTGTCAGGGCTGCCCCTCTGCTTGGCACAGCCCTACCACACTGACACATTACGCTGAATAAATGCAAAACCTTTAAGGGAGAAATGAATGTGAATGCCAAGGGTAGGCTAGAGACTAAAGCACTGCTATGAGAAAAGGGTTTCTGGGGACCTTGACTTTAACCATGTCTCTTTGCCATCCCACCCTGTATGTGAAGACAGATTTTTCACACCCACATCTGCAAACTGGGACTGAAGGGTTTGTACTGACCTCTCCTGAGATGGGGCTGCCAGAAACTGGAAAATATGCAGCTGGTCCCATTTCCTTCTCCACAGTGAGTGTGGAGCTGCTCTGTTTCATTCCAGCCCAGGGAGGTGCACTCAGGTGGGTCCACATCTCCATCCTGTTGTCTGCATGAAATGCTGAAGTCCTCTGAATCTTCCTGAAACTGTGAAATATACAGAGATAAAATTGGCCCTGAAATGCCATTCATCTGCTAGGAATTTTGTAGTCAAAGCTCCATCTTGGCTTTTTTTTTTATGACGGAATGTCTTGTTTAAACACAGAAACGTTCTATCATCAGTGAGCAAAACTATTTCAGCAGGCAGTCATACTATGACTCTGAAGGCTGTTGCAAGTATGAATTGTTTTGGCGATGTGTTACAACAGTCATTGGGATCACACAATTTGTTAATGTCTGCAAGTATCTCAGAGAAGAAACAAATAATGAAAATGAAAAATGTTCTGGATGCTTCACCAGATGGATACCAGCAGACTTTAAATTCCTCCTGTTCTGAGACAAAGATCAGAATTGCAAAAAGGAAGTCCTGCTTGTCTGGCTGTGCTTTTTGCCTAACACCTATCACAACGTGTGCAAATCCTGTTACACACCTTTGTATACAGAGATTGAGGTCACAGCTGTAATCCAACTAAAACCAGCACAGTGTGTAAAAAGGAATCACATCTTTGCCACACACTTTGTCCACTGCAGTAAACTGGAAAGTAATTCCGCCTTATGAGCTAAGACAAAAAAGGAATTGGGAATTCGAGTGCAAGGGCTGCTAATCTGCCCTACTCGCTCAGCGCGTTAACAGCCAGGAGAATTAAACTACATCTGATATTCAAACGGACAGAGTGAAATGAAGCACAAAATTGGCGAGCAAATAGAACTCGGCTCCTCCAGCTCCACTCACCGATCTCGGTGCCTGCGATCCCGCACCGGGAGCCGCTCCGGCCCCGCTGGAAACGAGCTGCTGCCACCTGCCGGCTGCACAGCCCCGGGCCTCTGCCCTGCTGCAAAACCTGGAATAGCTGGGGGGAAAAAAAATAATTAAATTAACAAACAGAAACTAGGAATGCAGTAAAAACCCGCCGAGAAATAAATGATGCCTTTAGCTTCTGGATTGGTTCGCATCGCCGGGGCTTTTGGATGAGTGTGTGTGTGTTTGGATGTATGGTGTTTTGTAGTTGGATAAAAGGGTGTGATATAAACTGAAAAGTAAGCAGCAGTACTGCTGCAAGTGAGAAACAGAGGTGTTCCAGAACAGCCCAAACAAGTTGTGGTGCACAGTGCTGAACAGCTGAACAAGGGAACTGCCCCAACGGAGTCCTCGTGATCAGAAAACTGGGATTATGTTTATTTGTAAACACGCAAATCTCAGTCAAAGAAATGAATCCTGCTGCAGCTTCTTTCCCTTCCTTTCCCTTCCCTTCATGTTTAAGTCCTTGGTTTTTTCTTATTTATTTGAGTTTGAAGGGCAGCAATACTTTTATCTGATATGAAATCTGCTGCTGCTAATAAGAAATTTGGATACCGTGTGTTACTGCCTTGCATACTTTTAGCAACTCCTGACATTACATGGGAGGTGTTCTCCCCTAGGGACGTGAGGGATGTGAGCAGTGCACCATCCATCCCCTTCCTGTGCCAAAACAACCAAGCTGTTGGATTTAAGCAGGCATGTTTCTTCTTGAACCACACCTTGCACAGAAGCTTGTATTACTGCTACGTTTATATAGCTTTGCTATAAATGTATAAACCTGAATCACTGAGGTTAGAACAGCAAAATTCCTGCAAACAGATGAGAAAACACACAAAGGAACAAAATGGTGAGCGTGGCTTTTTCCCTGCCCTTCCGCCTGAAGCAAGCAGTGTTTCCACAGCAGTTGGTGCAGAGAGAGCTCCCCCTCCTGTCAAAAATCACCTTGAGCCCCTGTCCACCCCTGGGAGCCTTCCAGCACTGACAGGAATGGGGCCATTGGAAACGTCAGTTACCAGATGTGCTGAATTATCAGTGGATACAGAAACAGAACACTGAGCGTTTTTTACATATCCCTTATTACTTTCAGTTGCTTAGCCAAACAAAGAACTTATTCCTATCAATGGAAACCATCCAGCATGCAAACGTTCATCTCAGTGTCTGCAGCTTCGCTAAAGGAGCCCCCCAAAAGCCCCAGAATTACCTTATTGTCTGCTGCAAGGTAATCAGCATGACAGCTTTCACCAGCATTTGAGCAGTATAGAAAAGTCTCCTATAAATAGAGAAAAGGCTCATTATAGGTAAAGGCAGCAAACTCAGAATGGTCTGAGAAGTAATTGAGATGGTACTTAACATACATATTATAACACACACCAAGCAGCAATTGGCTGCACCTGACATTTCAACTGCTATTTATACCTTCTGAGGACTTTGCCATTTTCCACTTCT
This sequence comes from Lagopus leucura, assembly GCF_019238085.1. Lineage (NCBI taxonomy): Eukaryota > Metazoa > Chordata > Aves > Galliformes > Phasianidae > Lagopus > Lagopus leucura. The sequence continues at coordinate 11,893,520 of NW_024962269.1, read as the reverse complement.
TTTTGTTTAACCTCATTTGTAAGGACTGTTAAGGGTTTTATAAAATCGAAGGTGTTATGGTAAGAAATATTTTTAAAACCTCTGCTTTCCAAGCATGAAAAATCTCTCTGGCTTGCAAAAACACAGCAATGTATGTAAACACTATGCTTCAATAGAGAGGAGCTGACAGCAGCAACTGGGGAGCTGTATTGCAAGGTAGGCACTCCATAGGGACTTCAAAAGGAGCTGGCAGCTGCAGAAGGCTGAAAGCAGAAATTCCTGGTGTTTTGTGTGAGATGGAAACCCAAGAGGATGCGCCAGGGCAGGACTCTGTGGTGGATGCCCTCTGGCTCCAGACTGGAGCTCAGTGCTCTGGTGTGCAACATGCAACAACGCCCAGAGATTGCGAGCCAGCCTTGGGCACACAGTGGCGGGCCTGGATGCTTGGGGTTTGCAAGCACTGAGTGTTGCCTTGCTGCAGTGCAGAGTGAGATGCAATCCTCCGGTTCCCACCAGAGCTGCTGCCCCTGCTCATCAGAACACCATCCAAAAAGCACAAAGCTCTCAGCTCACACAAAGCCTTTGCCTCACGCTCCGTGACCAGGACCAGCTTCCCTCTGGGTAAATCCTGCCATAGCAAGTATTTTCTAGAGATTTTACAGATGGGTGAACTGAGACGGGGGACAAAACCGGTTATTTGGGGCGGGGGTAGGAAGGGAGGCTTATCCTCTCACTTTTCCACCACCACCATCAGCTCCATCTGCCCGCCCGTCAGCTCACAATGCCAGGCTCCAGCGTGCAAAGTGCTGCATGTTTTGGTTTGATACTTGGAGAGCTCTACAGAGATATTTAATTAGACAAAATGAATTCCTTTGAGAACAACCTTCTGGCAGCACTTTGGAAAGTGCTACGAAGCTTCAGTTATTCAGATGCTTAAAAATTGGCGTTAGCCACTTTCCAATTTATTTGTAAAAAGAAAACCAAATCACAGCACCCCCCAAGCCAAACGATACCTGTGGCTCGCCTGCCAGATACATTACCAGAAGGTGAGGTGCCAGACGTTCTCCTTGGAAGCCACTTCCCATAGCTGCCAAGCACCCCACTTGCTACTGTCACCAAAGGCTTCCCTTTTGCTGACGTTGTCCTCTGGCTGCTTTGCTCTCTGTCCCTTTTTGCTGCAGCACATCCTGTGTGATGGTGCCGTGGCACTGATGGGACATGACAAGCAAACGTGCAGAACAGCATCAGTTGGTCTGTGGCATTCAAATGTCAGAAATCCCTCTCTGTCTCATTCAAACATGGACGGAAAGGAAGGATACACATGAGTGAAAGCAGACAGGCACAGGAAATTGTGAGTGCAGACACTCTGGAGGCCACGTCTCACTGCCAACTTGTCACCTTCCTAGTGATGGAGGACTCTGGTGACAACCAGCAAGGAATGGCATGGTGATCAGCATTAATGACCACTTATATACTCAGGCTGCTTGGGTTCATTTACACCATGATAAGATCAAGGGAGGGCATGTGAAATTGTGTATCCTCTGGCTGTAACCATTAGTCAAAGGAGGATCTAGCCATATCAGAATCAGGGCTTGTGTTGGAAGAGACCTTAAGGATCACTGTGCTCCAACCCACTGCCATGGGCTGGGTGCCACCTGCCAGCTCAGACTGCGCAGAGCCCCAACCAACCTGGCTTTGAGCACCTCCAGGGATGGGGCATCTTCTTTTTCCTCTTTTTCTCCCTTTCCACACTAGTTGCACAGAGGGCTCCGGGTCTCCATGCTGCCTTCTCAGCCCTGGCTTTTTGATGCCTGCATCATCGCCAGCCCCTGTGCCAGTGAAATGCTCCCTTTTGAGGCGATGGCCAGCACTCCTGCCCTTGGCACTATTTACACTTGGCTGTGGAAAGCGAAGGGGTGGGACAGCACCAAAAGCTGCAGTGCTCAGCCCCCTACTGGCACAGCCTGAGCAATGCAGCAGTAACAAAGGGATCCACGACCCGATGTCCGTCTCCTCAGTTCCTTTAAATTCTCCTCAAAGTAAATGAGGATTTACAGGGATCTTAAAAAATTCCACTCGTATCAAGCCGTGAAGGAAGAAGGAATCTATATTTAAGCACTTTCGTAGGGAATGTCCGCAGAGCTCTCTGCAAATGGGACAGTGCAGGAAACGTAAGGGGGTCAGTGATAAATATAGCTGTATATATGCCCTCGGCCACCTGAGCTGCTGAAAACCTCCTAGCAGGTGATCACAAGCCTTTCTATAATTGAAATGAACTTAATCCTGACAAAAATGTAGCAGCAGCTGCTATGAGAGCTGTGGCTGCTGTCCAAGTATTTCCCACATTGTTCTGTTGTGGATATTGAAAAGGGGCTGATGGCTGTGTTGCAGGCTCCTGCCACCGAGTGTCTCTGACAAGAAAGCTGTTGTGGTTTAGATTTAAGGCCTTTGTTGTATTTTTTATAGGAGCACTTTTCTCTTGTGTGGGGATTACCATGCAAGGATCTGAGCCGCTCATGTATTAATTACTTATGGCCTAACAAAAACACTCTAAATCAGAAGTAAAACATAGATATTCTCTCTCATATAAATATATATATATATATATATATGCTAAAGTAACACACGTAGGCAGTTGTGTACATATATTAATACGATGAGGTATCAAGCTTGATACTGCAAAGATAAAGGCATCAGAGCTTGTAAGCATTGGGAACACACTGATGGGACCTACTGACTTCCCTGGAGTCCTCAGACTCCGAGTCTGGGTCTGCACACGGCCTCTTTCACTTTCTTCTTCTCCACTGTGCTGCAAGCACTGTGCCCACAGCTGCTCAAAGGAGCTCCCGCTGTGTGCCACAGCCCTGCTGTCCTCCTGCTCTGCAGACCTGCACCCACACCTCCTGTGTCAGCTCTATGGTTCAGGCACCCAGCGTGGAAAACATTAGCTCCATCTTTTTCAAACTCTCCTTTTGCCCTGAGCTAGCCAAGACAACGCTCACTCACTTTGTGTGATGTCCAAGGCTGTTCAAAGGGCAGAACAGAAGATGGTGCTGCCGAGCCAACATGTTTTAACAAGAAAACTTCCTTGGAGTCATTCCTTGACAGCTCCTGTTCCAAAAAAACCTTGTTTAAAGTTGTCAAGGAGGTAAGTTTGAGAAGCACAAGAGCTAGAGAGAAACATCCCACAGCCACTTCTGTCGCAGGGCAGAAATGCAGTGAAATATTGATGGACCAACCTCCCTCATCTCCTACTGAGGGGCTAGCTTGAATTCCAGAATGCTCCTGCTCTGCATATGGCACTGCTGGGATAAAGCTACATGGCAATTGGTTTGGGACGTATATGGCTAATGAACAGGCGTCCGTTAGCGTTGTGGGAGCTAATGAAATGTTCTGTACAAAACACAACACCTCCAGGTATCACCAGGTGCTCACTCCTGGAGTTTAATCCTCTTCTCTGCAGCTGCCTGTGCAGCCCCACTTCTCCATGTAAAACAACAGGGGCAGCACAAAGAACAAAAGAACTTTTGATCACCGAATGGGGCAAAACAATGTCAAGCTTTTGGGCTGTATTTTTTTTCTTATTAAGACTTATGTTATTCAAAACACAGGCATGCAAAAGTAAAGCAAATAATTTCCACCCGCATGCTGGCAGCTACAAACTTGATAGAGAAATTTTAGCTCAAACTGAGAGCAGTAATAGGAAGCTTCTTTGGTTTTCAAATCCAGGGTACTCTCCTGCCTCCATAGTTCACCTTCCCTCCTACCAGATTTCAGGTGAGAACAAGCAAAACTACTGACTATCATTAGAAAGGCTGCTTAGTAGACTCACCAGTTCTGGGAGGTTTGGTGGTTTGATGGAAAGAAACATCCTAAATTCAGATGCCTCTTCAAAATCCAATTTACGTGGCAGCTGTAAATGAAGTGGCTGTAAAAGAAGAGGCTGTCTCACAGTATTTCATTTTCTAAATCTTGTGGCACCTGTAAATGCAGCTGAGCATAGATAGCTGAGCATCTAAAATAAAGTGATGCTGCGAACAGGGATGGCGCTCTGCTTAGTCCCTTCTGGCAGCTCCAGACTTGGTGAAGTCCATGTGGATTGCAGAGCTAAAAATTAGAATTCATGCTACATCTCGCTTATCAGCACAATGACAAATGAGTTCTCTGCTGTTAATTCCTCTAGAAAAGGATGCCACACGTACATCTGCCTGTGGCAGCACAGACGGCGACTGCCATCAAAAGTCAGAACTCTTCACTATTTCTGGCCTTAACAAAACTTTCCAGGTTAGCTTGATGGAGCTGCTGTATCTCCTTGTTTTCATTTCTCTGGCTACAGGGCAAGAATAATATTTATCTATTTTACAGGCCACATTAGAAAGATTAATTTGCTAATGCTTGTTGAGTACTCCGAAGACATAAAGCAACAAATGCATTTTAGGGACCGTGTTTAGTGTGCCTGAAATCAATAGATACTTGGCAAAGATACTAATGAAGGGACCCAGAGCACGTGGGAGCAAAGAGAAACCTGGATACTCACACTATCTATCCCAGTCCCAACCCACGGGGCATAGCACGTGTCCACACACATCCTGTGCAAACGTGCCCGCTGCTTCCCATGGCAAGGTGAAAGGCTGTGCTCCTATACTCTCCAGCAACACAAATGATGAATTCAAAAACAACAGCACTTCTTGCTGAGGAGGAAAGAGACTCAGCCTGTTCGTGCCTTCCCTAAGGTCTGTTGGTAAGACATTAACATACTGCTGACTTCCCACAGACACTGTGTGGGGAGAGCCTCTCCCTGAGCAGAAGCAAGAGAGCGGCTGTGCCCTGCAGCTTTGGAAGCTCAAAACAAGTCACCAGACTCAGTCCGAAACAGCTGCTTTTCAGGAATGTCATTCCACATTGGTGAAGTATCACAGATCAAAATTTGGTTCCTGTCTCACATCTTCCCAAGCAGAAATAACAAAGCAAAGGTTAGGAACAATGTTTTTGCTTCACTAATAAAGACTCAAAGCAGATTCAAAAGCTCACTAAGTTAGAAGTGTAAGGACCGGGAGTAATGAAGTTCTCATCATCTTCCTTCAAGAAATGCTTATCTGGGCTTAAATCCTTCATCTTCTAGCAATGAAGAGTCTGGCAGCCTGAATACAGAACTGTGAGAAATGCCAGCTCATTGCCTCCATTGCTCAGTCTCTATAGTTTGCTCATCACATCACCATTACTGCATTAATGGAGATACTCACAGGCTTTCATCGTTTATTCTTGTCCCAGTATTTATGAAAGGAATGGGAACAGTGACTATGGATCAAACACAGATAAACCGGCCTGAGAGGCAGAGCCTTGTGCCTGTAATCCAAACCCACTTACCCAGAGCCTAAATGAAACCATCAGTTAGTTATTCCTAGAAAAGCTGCAAGGACAGGAAGAAGCATGCATATTCCAAGACCATTACAGCTTGAAAGGCCCCTGTTCCTAAAGCTACAGCAGGTCTCTCACCATTTTCAGACAGCAGGTCACTATGAATTACTAATTATCAAAGCAGGCAAGTCATGTCCATTGCTGGCCTACTGTGTGAGCTGGGCAGAAAACCAAATCTGTTCCCACTGCATTGACTCAGGCTGTAAAGTGATGCAAATATAAAATATGTGCACTGAAGAGGTTTGAAGCTTAATATAGATCTTGTTAAATGATCATAAAGAATACTGGAGCCTTTAGATTAAGAGGTACACCAGAGGAGAGTGATGGGGTTATAAAATCCATTTTTGCAAATAACTCATATTTATATAGCACCTTTCAGTCTACAGATCCCAAAGCTTTTTTCCAACATAACACCCTGATATACTGTGCTCACTTCACCTACCAGTTCAAGGCAACCTCCCCTCAAGTGAAATGTGGCAGCTGTGTAATAGCCCCGAATAGCAGTAACTTTAATAATAGCAAGGCATTTATATGGTCTTACAAACTTCAGAGAGTTAATTCCCTGCCCCTTCAGGAAGCAGACAAGGTTTATTATTCCCATTTCACAAAGGCAATATAACCAGAGTGGACAAGAGTGGAGAAAATCTGTGCTCACAGAGATTTATAAAGTGAAATTCCATGCATGAGCCTAAAGTACTTTTAATCCCACACAGAGAAAAACATATCAACATGTCTTATTAAAAAAGAAGTTCTTTACTAAAAATAATGATGTGGAGAGAGCTCTGATCTGGATTCTAACACCTGCCACTTCAGCTGAATAGACTGCCTCCTCAAGCACGTGTTGACATAGAAACATCATGGTTCACAAATGCTTCTGTGCCATGAAACAAATTGGGCGCTCAAAATATACTGCCAGGAATCAGACAATCTGTTTTAAGAGGACCCAAGAGTTAGTAAAAACCTCTTGAAATATAGCAGGAAAGAAAGCTGCAGCAACACCGATCCCCGAGGAAGACTGGCATTGTTCTTGCAGCTTTAATACAGTTCTTTTTAGCCCACCTGCACTGCACTGCGCTGCAACAGGGGAGAAAACTTCATTTTGTTACCCCTAAAGGTTCTGCAAAATATTCCTGAACTTGGAGTCCCTCTTTTTATATATAGGAAAAGAAAAGTACCAAATCATCAGGATTTAACTTCTTTCCTGAGAACTGGAGTCCTGTCCCCAGGCCACACCACTGTTCCTGTATTTTTTACCCAGCAGCGGTGGAGAGGAAGAAAGGAGTGTAAAAGGAGTACCTTGCCCCTGGAATCTCAAACATCTTTTAATGATAGCACTGAAAATCCTCCCAGCTTTAATTCTTCCCACTCTTACCTACCAAGGACTCGTCCTTTTGCAACTTGAGTTATTATTTACAGCTTGAACCAGGAAACACCCTCATCTATACAACCTTTTGCTCCCTAGGACTTTGCATGAAGTCACTGTGATCTCCCTCCAGCCAGAGCAGCTTTTCAGCAGGACTCCAACCACATATTTAGCCAGGCTGTGACAACTCCCAGCTGTCTGCAAAGGGATCTGCACCACTGCTTGTCCTTCCAGCACAGCCACACCTTGCAATCACTGCCACAGCCTGGGCTATGCCAGGGGCAGGTGGAGGCTGAGCTGTGACACCTGTGCCCTGCAGGACCTGGGAATGAGATGCAAGGAGGCAAAAGAAATGAACTGAGCCATGCCAAGTATCATCTACTCTCTGGCAAAGTGATTTCCATTCACAGTAGCACATTTGCTGGAGGAATCATTTCCCATTCATCACTGCAGCTACAGGAATGTAACTTTGCCAGCCAGGGCTCGGCCTCTCTTTCCAAAATACCCTCAGTGTGCTATATAGCATCTTCACGATGTGCCACATGGATCAGTGCTCCTGCCTGATTCACTGACCTTCTTCACTTCACAGAAGCTGCTTCCTTTCATCTGTCTGGCTTCGTTTTCCCTGGTGAAACTTGTACTTCCATGGTCCCACTGCAGCCTCCAAAAGGAAAGGGTGTGTGTGGGGAAGAAAGGACATCTTCAATGCTCTCCTCGCTACCCTTTAGGCAGGCCTGATGCCTTCCAGCACCCGAAAGCCAATAAATCAGCATCATGCATGGGAAGTCACGCAATCAGGGAAGTTTTATTAAAAGCTATTGCAGAACTACGTGAGCCGTGGCAAACACACCTCAGCCTGAACTCATAGCCTGACCCTCATTCAGGCAAATGGACAAGGACACGGTGCCTAGCTTTGGTGCTCAGAAATAAAACATGAGCCTTTCTGACACTGTCAAGCGCAAAACCGAGTGCAAAATCATTTCATGGCACTGAGCTCACAGCAAAGAGCTTTTAACCTTTTCTGCTTTTGGAATAATTTGTTTAACTTTCTGGCATCTCGCTACCACACAAGTCAAACACTCAATCGAGAGTCTAGATCAAGGCCCAGGGGAAAAACCTCCCTCGTGTACTTCATGCACTACAAAACAGCAGAGATGATGGTGGAGGAGAGCCTCTGACTTTGCTTCCTTAGCAACCTGGATGCTGGGAATCCAAACACATGGCATTGCAGGCAGCTGCTGGGCACGTGTTGCTGCTACAGTTCAGGAGAGGAGCGATCTCAGCTCCGCTGACTGACACAGCAGCAGCACAGAGCTGTGGGCTCTGTGGGTGCCGCTTCTTCCCCGCTCTGTGTCTGCCTGCAGAGGGTCCAGCTCTGTGGGATGTGCTGAAGTTCAGTTTTGACCCTGAGTAATCAGTGTAATGAAGCGTGTCCTCATAGGACTGAGCTACCACATTAGGAGATTTGCAAGCTTAAGACAGCTTACAGATCCTTATTTATAGCTCTCAGACTTAAGGCCAGGCCTGGAGACCCATACATTTCAGCTTAGAGGTATGTTGAGAGAGTAAAGAAAGTGTTATCTATCTCCACCTCCTCTCAGTTCCTACCTGTGAGATTACCATCCATCACAGGCACAAGAATAAGGAGAGAGCTGCCTGTCTGTCCTCCATGGAGCTCAGCTACCCTGAACAATGCTGAACGATACCGCCTGCAAAGCAGGCTTTTCCATTAAATAAATCTTCCAGCTCTTTCTTTCCCTTCTTTCCTCCCTCCCTCTTTAACCCTAGAAGAATTTCATTTAATACCTAGGGAGCAGAAAACCCGCCAGGTTTGACCGTGACCTTAGCAAATGGAAATATGATGTAGTGAGAACTGAGACCAGAGAGTCAGCTAGCTTCTTTGGTTTCGCTGTGGAAACACCCCAGGTCATTCCATATTTCTATTATGCCTCAGATAATAGGGAAGAAAATTAGGTAATTCCATTTTTGGATTAGTTGGGTTTCTTGTCAGCTGGGAGATGGGATCTGAGGTATGTGGAGAATGACTGGAGGCACGGGATGAACAGCTGATTATAGATGTTGTTTGGGATGCTATTTCTGCATGGCCTGCTCCAGAGATACTGAAAGAGATTGTGTCTGTTTCCCCTGACATTTATAACTGTTTTCCATCACTGACTTCAAAGTCATTACTCTGCATTTGTCCACATTTGAGTGTGTAGAAAATCCAGGACCATTGTTTACATGTATCATTGTACTGAACCTTACCTAAGCTTTTAAATGATCAAAAATGGGTTACGTATGTAGAGAAGAATATTAAAACACAACAGGGAACCTACAAGCAGTAGTAAGATTTGTAGGAAAAGGAGCATTGCCAGAGCTGATGTATCTGTTTATGGGTAGAATTGTGAACTCTAGTTCAAAGCCTGCAAATTGCCTTATGAAAGCAGATATTCCTCTTCGCAGAGACTGATTGATTTCTCCAGGTGCGTAAGGAAAGAAGAGTTTGCAGAATCAAGAGCAACGTTAGTGAGGAAAAGAAAAGACAAATCTAAAAGATCGCTGCATGAAACGTTGATAAACGCAACTTGGAATGGTTGGACACCAGACAATCTTTAATCTAGAGAAAAAAGACACAAAACAATGGCTGGGAGGTAAAGCCTGATTAAATTTAACACTAAGTTTTTAAAACAAAAAAGCAATATGCGTGATTAATGAAGCAAAGTATTTGATTTTCTATCCCATGAGGTCTTTGACTCAAGTCATTCAAGAAGAGAAGCTTTAGTGATACACATTAGCATGCTCAACCAAGGGCTGAAAAGAGCAGATTTGATGCTCTTGTGGTTTTTTTTTCCCTATCTTAAAATTTATCTGTGAGCACGTTTGGACTTAGTAAAGCATCTGATACCACATCATAAAATCTAGTTCTGTGGATGATCTGAATGCAACAGTCCATGGATTGAATCACAGCTGAATGGCTGCAGACAAAGAAAAATGCTAAACAGGGAGTTATTGTGTTGCAGAAATATGTTTATTAGGGCATCAGAGAGATCAGGTCCTTGGTCTTTTTTGACATTGTTATTGATGACTCTAAAAAAGGACTGAACAAAAGGGTGACAGGCATTCACAAAAGTGACATGAAGTTGAAAGGGATCACAAATGCTAGGGAAATCAGAAAGAGAATGCAAAGGAATCTGGATAGACTGGAAACAGAGTGAAAACATCTCAGTGAATTTCAGAGCCAGACAGGTTGGAAGTCTCGATCTCTTGATGCCTAAATGCTTTAAAGGTGATGTTCATTAAGACTGTGCCATGATGAAAAGATATAAAAAGATGCAGTGTGTGGGGACACGCTCCAGCTGAAGCCCTACAGATATGTGTTACAGCAAGCCAGGAAGAAAATCACAGAGAAGCCCTTCAGTGCCTTTGGCAGGTGAGGCATTTAACAAACATGTCTGCCAAGAATCTTCTACAATCAAACTCGATGCATCATTTCCGTTCACTGAGCGAGTGTCATGTCTGCAAGCTGCACAAGGCTTTGTCTCCTCACTGCATTAATTTCCATCCAAATGCCCAGGCAAAGCCTCTATTAGCAACCTCTGTTGACATGAGTAGATTATTCACAGAAGCATAACTAAATCTCTCTTATTTCTCTGAAATCTACACTTGCTCCTCTGCTGGCGGATGAAAATTCACAAATGAAAATGTCTGCTGCCTTCCCTTTAAGTATTTGGGGCTGGATTTAAACATACAACCTCTACTGAAAGATGGATTCTAGACATCACCTTCTCACCATGACAGGCTTTAGGACTCAGAATGTGCTGTGGCCTACAGGCAGTTTGCACCAGACCGAGCACCTCCAGGCTGGAAAGTAGTGGACTAAGAGCTGGAGGCTCCTAAGGACACTGTCAAAGCACATGGATCATGTATCATTATACCCAGGGATGCAGGGAACATTTAGCTAGTCTAGAGCAACTCTTCGGGCTTCCCTGCCAGGCTGTGGCACCCCTTCCTTTGAGTCTATGTCAGTAACAAGGGAAGGGCATTCTGCAGGAACAGTAGGACATAGCATTGCAGCTGTGGAGCTGAGACAACACAACATAATGCCAGGTTGCTCTTCGTGGCCTGGGAACACCCAAAGCTAAAGAACTTGTATACGTGGGAGGAATGATCTTTTCCTGTAGGTCCGCCCTCACCCTGTCTGGCATTAGCTCTCTAATGCCCTCTAGCCTGTTTGTCCCAGAAGCAGGGAGCAACTGTCTGCATGACTCCATTTCCCTGTGACCTAGCAGTGCCTTCCAATTTACCACTCACATCGCTCAACCAAAGCGGTGCACACGGACCTGCCTGCAGAGCACACTGTGCTGCCGTGCCTTACTCTGTCAGCCTCTGCTGCTCCCTAGCATGGCTTTACCCCTCTGTAAAATAAAGGTCATCATGGAGTTATTCAGGTAGTGGAAGCTTTGAAGAAACGCTTTCAAATACGCTATAGAAGTAGACATTATTACCCACTGCCCAGGGGTTTGGAGAAGGTTTACTCCAATAAAAGGCTTTGCATTCTGCTGGCAGGAAGCACGACGCATAAAGTGGAAAACTTTCCAAGCTGAATTCAGATGAGCAGCTTTTTTATCAGATCTTCTAGAGAATGGGCACACCACTCCCTGGGCTGTGTGAGGGCTTAATGCTCTAATAATATTCACCCTACCACTCCAGATTCACAGGGTAGAGCAACGTGCAAAGTTGAAGACTGAAATTTCAAGAGGCTGATTCTGAGATGAGATCCAACATTCACAGGCAGATCCAACTTCTGGCTCAGGATGTGTGCATGTGCGCATGTCTTGGTGCTCAGCATTTAGAGGCACAGCAGATTTAGCATGGGGCAGGAGGTAGAGCATAGGCTAGATTAGCCAGTCCTCGCAGCGAGGACCATGGTGAATTAGCCCCTCTAGGGAAGACTGTAGGTTACGCTTGGCTCCAAACGGTGCTCAGACTCCTGCTTCATAAACACTACATCCCTTTTCAGGTATTTGAACTGGTGAAAGAAAATGGAGAGAAACAGGAAAGGCTTATGGACCGGACATCTTTCATCTTGACCGCAATAAACCTATTAGCCTCGCACAGGTGAGGAAGGGTTTGTGGCACTGCGCTGATAACAGCACTGACAGCAGATGTGAGGCACCGGGCAAATTCCTTAGAAACAGCCTTATTTGAAGTGCTTACTCCCAAAAACTGTCAGCTGTATTTGGGTTGATGCGGAAAATATTTTAAATGGGGTTTCAGACAGCAAAAACAAGAGATGGGTAGAAATTACTGCTCACAAAAGCAAGGCTTAAGTGACAATTTCTGTGGTGAAAAGCTGCATTTATTTAGTTGATTTAAAGCTGCTCTGTAAAGGAAAAATTTTACACCTACTCTTCAGGTATAAAGAAGGCTTAAAAATTAGCTGAAAAAAAATGTGTTTGTTATTTGAGGATTATCCAGGCCTCTTCCCTTTCTTCTTTGCTCTTCGCATTTTAAACAGAGGAAAAAGTAGGTATAGGGTTGTTTTTTTAAAGTGGAGAGACATGTGAATCTTTCAAACATTTAGATTCTCACCCCACTTACTTTTCCAATATTTTAATTAAACAGATGAAGCAACAGTGAGTTTCTAGCAATTTATGAAATAATATTTCCTTCCCTGATTGCTTATTTTTTATCTTTTGATCTAGCAAGGTCATAATCCTACTGCCTCCACTCATCCTTAGAGACCCTGCAGCCAAACAAAGGTAACACTTTGGACTTCTAAAGTAAAAACAGAGTGATCCCTTTCTGTAAACTATAGCAATACCAAACAAAAATGGCACAAACAAGCCACAGCACTGAGGTCCTTTTTGAGCAGAAGCAAGAGCTGTCATTTCCCTCTGTCCATGCACTTTTTGGGATGCCCCCTCCAGGTATGCACCTTGCTATGAGGCAACATTAGGTCTGGTTCACACTGGGGGTTTTGCATTCTGGCTGCAGATGTTAAGAGATGTTTTCCTACCTTCCCCAGAGAGCAGATGCTACCTGCAGTTTGTCTCATCCTATGCATGCTTCATCAGCTGTTAGGATTCCTTGCCTTTCCTACAAGTAGATGTTTTGGCAAGGTTTCTCTAGATCAATAACTAGCTCTTCCACAGCACTTGTACACAGCATGGAAACACACACAAGAGCACCTAGGATCAGTGGAGTCATTCTTTTTCCCAAACAGGGTAAGAGGATGAAAAGGAAAAGTTCATAACATGTCCAAAGACATCAGTCACATTGAGATGCGTGCTGTGGGATCGGCAAGTCACACAGCAACTCCATGAGCCTTGCTGAAGATCAGCCACACACACCAGAGGATGTCTACATGAGAAATGGTGTGCAGATGTCCCTGGGTTGCCTTCACAGTGATAATTGATCGAGATGCATATTGCAAAACCATACATGGGATTAGATGGATCCTCTGCTTCTTATGCCTATGCAGGACTTCTAAGACACATGTAAGTAGGTGCTGAAGCATGAGAAGTTCTGTTACAGCATGCATATATCCCCTCATAGAAATACCACTCTGACTTGCCTCCTGCAATGACAAAACAAGTGCCACGTGCGATGGTGACAGTCATTCAGCCAGACCAAGAGACAGGAAAAGTAGGGCTTTTTTTGTCGTGTGTTCTTCACATCCTGGTCACTTGTAGCTCTGTATGGAGTCCTGCTACTTGGCAGTCACTGTAACACCATCAATAAACCTCCAAAGTTATCTGAGGCTACAAGATTATTAGCTACCACCCCGATGAGTTTATTTAATGCAGCTGAGATAAAGCAGAACACTCTAAGAATGCAGTCTGCAAATTATCTAAAAAAACCGACTTAATTTACGTGTTGGTTTCCTTCAGGTTGCACTTCAGCAAGCCATCGGGATTCACTGCATGAATAGCCAGCCAGCCAGTGGGAGGCAAAGTCATCATCGGCTTTTGTGTTCTTTGATTACTGTTATTCAAACTAAACAAAGATTTGTAGTTTGCTGATGTTCTTCCTTTTTTTTTTCTTTCTTTTTTCTTTCCCCAGATTAACTGCTACACTCTGACATTGTGTATATTATGGTTATTGTAGAAACCTGTTTAAGAGATAATCTCTGCGCACCAGTTTAATGATTGCGCCAGCCTTTATTTAAAAGAAATCCGTTGCTTATCCTAGACTTAAATTGCAAGCCTTTTACAGCAGTAACACTGGCTTTTAAGTGTCTGTAAAAAGCCATAAACGCTTTACAAGGTTATAGAAATAGCAGTCTAATATAATGTGCTAAGTAGGAGGATCCAAAGGAGTCAGACTTGTCTGAGCATATGTAAAGATACTGCTTGCTCTAGATCACTGGTCTTTAATTAGCAGTAGGACCTGGCAGCAGCCCTCAGATCACTCTTGATAGATGAGGCACTGGGGTTTTACTGCACTGCTGGTCGAGCAGAAAAAGGATTTAACCTTTAAAGTTACATAAACTCTGGTGGCATGTGCCCTCTTTTCTGACATACAAGCTCTAAGACTCCTCTGATGATACCTGACCTGGTCACTCCTTGCATTTATATCTCAGCTAGTGGCCTGAGTTTTTAGTTTGGAGGCATGGGAAGCAGTGTGCTCATATAGCACCGCTCCTTTACACATCACACTTCATTTCCCACCTGGTCTTTGTTCAGAAGATGCATTATTTCTGCAGAAGCTCCTTGGGAAGGCAGTTTGCCTCAAAGTGTGTACATTTCATTTCTTACCCAGAAGGTGTATTCATTCCCACAAATCCCAACTTGCCTAAATCCAATGATGTAGCCAGATTCATCTCCTTTGCTTATCTATTTTCTGAACCATTTCTTGCAATTTCTCCCTCATTCTGAGTGCCTTATAATACATCTGGGTGCTGTGTGAAAGTCGTCAGAAAGCCCAAAGCAATGGGCAACCTGAGTTTCACCTGCGTTTTTAAGCAATGCATAAAGAGCGTTCCCCACAAATGGGGATCCTGTAATAGGCATCCGTAAGTACAGAAATCTGCCATTCCCACAAGCAAGTAGCAGAGAGAAACACTTCCTAGTTCTATCTAGTCAGAAGCAGGCTCTTCTACCAAAAGTGTTACTGCTATTGAGAGCTCAAGTCTATAACGACACCGAGCAGGTGTAAACTGAAACAACAGCTCAGTAAGGGGAACAGCTGAAACAACTCCCACCCCTGCTGTAAAGTCTCCTCCAGGTTCATGTTTTAACAGGATAGAAAAGCAAGCTCTCACCAGAAAGGAAACCAGATACTTCCTGCATTCTCCACTGACTGAATTTCTTCTCCTCAAAATCTTGTTCTTCTACCAAAGCTTATGGGAGCACATGCCTTTGCATTACACTGCTAAGGGGGAGGTGAAAGAAAGATAGAGGTTCCTTGTTATCCAGGTGGGACCCTCTGTCCTGATCACATGGAAAATGTGACGTACTGTGCAAAATCTAAACGCTGTGAATTAGTTCAAATCTCAGACAAATGGCTGTTCCAGCAGAATGCTTATTGCACAAGGGCTGGCAAACTCCCGTTGCTTGTATTTATTACTGCTCTGTTCAGAACAAGCCTCATGATGTCATTGAAGAACACAGTTGCAAAATGTCACATTCCAGACCAGGAACCAGGAATGATTCCCAGTGGAGGCAAATGACATGAAAAAATATCAGTAAAGCATCCCTGAGGGGAAAAAAAAAAGGCTGAAACAAAAAAAAACAACCCTGAAGCCTTGTGAAACAAATTATGTTTTGCAAAGCTGACATACTAATGACGCTTTACTTCAAATACATTTACTGAAGAAGACCTCTGTGTCCTCAGAATATGGAGCTAGGATTGTGAAATTAATTTAAACTTCAGGAGGAACATTTACAGATTATTTTTACATGTAACAATCTGCAAATATTTCCTTTGGATATTGCCATTTGGAAGAGAATTTGGACGTCTTGCTCCCCACTTTACTGGCATCTTTAGGGATGGGACTATAAAGAAGATTCCAAGCTCCCTGTGCTCCAACACCTTATTTGTTCCAAGGATAATCTGAAGAACAAGTATACTGTTATTATAAAAGTTGAGTCTTTTTTCTGGCTGCTATTTATTGAAAAGTTAAAAAACTCGAAGGTCCTTTTACATTACCTCTGCTAAGACGAGGGTTCTTTTCCCTCTGCATTACAGTTCTGTGATTCCTTTCCAAAGCACTGATTCTTGCCACTGGTTTACTATTTTCAGTTTTGGGGTAAACTTTCCCTCTCCTGGCTCCAGGGAGAAATAAATCACCTGAGAAGTTACGACAGCAATGACAGCTGGATCAGTTGATGTTGTCTAAAATTAGCCAAGATGCTGGGAAGCCCTCAGAAGAGATACTTCTTCCTGGGGCTTCATGCTTTGTTCTCAAGAAAGCCAAGCCATTTTCCATTGGTTCAGCCTTTTAACATCTGAAGAGGAAGTGACTACACTAAATGCCTTGTGCAGTTCATTAAAAAATGGATCAGAGCTGAGATATTACTTTCCTAAGAATCAGCCACTTGGGATTTCCACCGAACAGATGGGAACAAATCCCAATCTGTCCTAATTAAAGAACAAAATGAAATTAAATCGTAATTGAACAGCACCTCAGCATCACACACAACGTGGTGGAATATAATGTTCTATTGCTTCGCAGAATGAAGATTCCAGGGAATAAATCCAGGGCTCATCTAAGCCAATAGATCTCATTCAGAGAACTTCAGACGTGGCTCAAACACTGCTGAAGTATAACCTCAAACCAGCTTCATGAAATGTTCTGCCTTTGGTCACAGCTGCATCTCTCTGACACTCCTTGACCTCTTCCAGTGAAAAAGACAGGCAAAACAGGCAAAATTCATGCAGGAGGTACACAGAGGTAACTTACCATGGGGCTTCCACTCAGCAGGTCCCATTTCTAAACACAGTCACGCCTCTACTCCCACATATGTCTAGACATTGCTGAGCAGAAATTACCTGGATGCAAGGAGTGCAATAAAAAGCACCCAAATCATTAATCACCATCACCGAGTGGCTGGTTAAAGCCAATTATGCTCAGAACCAGATTACTGAAGATAGAAATGGCCATAAAGAAGAACCTTAGAAGGCAGGGGACAGAGCAAAGGTACAAATGCACTCTGTACGTAGATAATGCCTTTTTTTACTTCTGCTGTGCTGCTTCTCATCTGAGCATCAAAAAAAAATCCAACAGCACAAGTCTGCTTCTTAGGGGGATCAAAACAAGCCAGAAAAATCCTGAGCTTTATCATTTCTAAACTGTTTGGAATATCTTTGACACCACACATACTGGTACAATTGTACCTTGTCAAACAGAGGAACTCTGTAGCGTCAATAAATATTAATTCTCCGTGCTGGCTTTCAGCATAAATCTTAGTAGATTGAAATATCTGCTGCAGGAACACTAAAAAAAAAAGCAAAAGTAGCAATAAAAGTCCAACAAAAGTGCTAGATTTAGCATCCACCACTGCCTGCTTTATGCTAGTCAAGTAACAGATGTTTCAGGCTAAGCATTTTAGAGAAAATTAAACTGATGCATTCATACAATACAGCAAATTCTGTCCCCAACTTGCAGAATGTTTTGGGAATAAGTCCGATTCTATTAAAAAATGGATGTGAAACAAACTGACATGGGTTACAAAGCTTGCAGTCCTGCACTACAACAGCAATGCTATGAGAAGATTAAGGATGATCATAGGAAAATCACAGATCCAGAAATGCTGATTTTTTGCACTCAGAAAGGATTTTGTGCTTCCCACCATCCTGCATCGCCCCACTGCAAAGATGGCAGCACTCAGTTCTAAGCAAGCATAGAAGGAATCTTTATGGGTCATCTGTCTTTGCACAAGGAACACAAAAGATGCTGTCCACACGGGACAGCATCTGCTTTTTACCCCTCATTTTTGCATAACCATTGGGCACTGAAGGCAGCAGTTACAGATATTAGTTTTTGAGGGTAAAGAGTGCCTTTGTCTAGATTCACGACCAGTACATGTCGCTGCAAAGCTCTAATAACACTTACAAAAGCAACAGCAAATGACAGATGCATTTTTAGACCCGAAGCCTCGTGACAAGCCAGAATCAGTTCTCACTTTGGAAGCCCCTACACCTTTTACTTCATTGGATGGCAAAGCACTGAGCTTCAAGAGGAATGGCAGTGCACGACACAGTGAAGTCTGACAGAGGCAAAGCAGCAGCTGGCAAACATCTCACAACAGGCAGGGCCAACATCAGGGTCAGTGTTTACAATTAATAAATCAAGTGAACAGTGCTCACACCAATGTTTGGGAAAGAGTCTGCATCACCCATCTGATCTCCTCCCCAGCTGGATTCTTTTCTTTTGCTGAACAGAAATAAATTGGGGCCCCATGTCAGAAACTGGGAAACTACACAAAAACGAGCAATGAAATAAAGCTGGAACAATGACCAATTCAGACAGTTCAGATGCCCTTCTGCACATTGTACATGTCAAAATTTCCTCATACCAAAGAACTTCCTGCAAAAAGCACAGGATGCCTTTATTATAGAGTGGGTGGTGTTTGATACAGTATCCCAATTGGCCAGGAAAGCCTATGAACCATACATTATTCACTGCTGTCTTTCCAACTGCACACTGCCAGCAATGTAATCTTTTTCAAAGTTGATTGACACACACACATAGATTGTACCCTGCCATGATAAGCTCGAAGTATAGGCGGAGTTTAATAGGAAGGAAATCAGCTCCTTCTCTCCTCCCTTCTCTCACTTCATTTCAGTGGCAACGTGCCCTTTTCCCCAGACACAAGCAATTATTCTGCAGCAGTGAAACTTGTGCTAATCTGATACAACACACGGCAAGCAAAACTAAGTTATGTCCTAGCAGTACCATACCAAGCATAGGCTTCCCTATTTATTCTCGCTGTCTGGCTTAATGCCACTACTCAAATACTCAGCACACCTGGATTAATTTCACAGCCACCACTCTGATTTCCATGAATCTTAAGAAAAGGACTGTCGTCATTTGACAGATGTCAATCTAGACCCAAAGTCGAGGCCATCAGTGTATTTTGTTGCTGAAGGCAAAAGAAGTAAAGCAGTTTTAGTAATTCTTTCAGCTTAACAGACACCAAATGCTGAATCAGCAACACGAGGTTTATTCCATGAGAATGCCCATGCAAATGCATAGCAGCTTGAACTCTGTGATCACTTCATTTTATATTTGGACAGATGTTGCATGTTGTAATTAAAAACAGTTGTTATTGGCAAGGAAATGTTATTGGAATAAGGAGCAGATGAGTTCTTCAGGAACCCACTGGGCCACATTCATCCCCAATGTTACCCCATTGACTTAATAGGCATACAAAAATAAAATTAGTCCAATCTGTTTCTTAGATAGATGTCTCTAGAGAAACACAAGAGTGAAACAAGATAATTGAACCCTTTCCCCAAGAGTCCGGTGGCATGTATGGAAAGCAGGCAACTTTTCAAGCAAAATGTTTTTTGATTCTACTCTCATTTTTGAGAAGGCTTCCGAAGTGCTGTGAATTTTTACACATTTGAAAGAGTAAAATCAGTCACAGGGACAAGTCCCGCTCACACCCTTCCCAGACAGCAGTCCCATGCAAAAAGGGGATTGTGCAGAGTCATCATCACAGGTTTGAGTCTCAGGGAGAAGCCAGGCACAGACTCTTGAAACACCTCAGTGGGCACCAAGGGATGGTGAACATTTAATACCGTATCTGTTTGCTTAAGCCAACAACAGCAGCAATTGCTAAGGAAACACGAGCACCGTGAGCTCACCAGACAAGTAATAGGATCCAAGTCTGCATTTATAGAGCAGTCACTATGGATTAACACACCCTTTAACTGCATAGATCCTCACCAGCTGGCAAGTGCCTCTGGCACCCTTTAAACACAGGAATGGTTGACTTACATAAAGCAGGCCAGCCTGGGAATGACATCTGTCCGTCGGTGCAGCACTGCTCACCAAACTCAGCCTGTCTGCTTGGCTCCCAGCTGGCAGCGATAGCTTTATCCTTCCCAGTCCTGCCTCACCCTTTCCTCCACTGCTGATGGGAACAGGCCATCAGCCTTTCTTCTAAGCGTCCTTCCTCCTTGCTTCCCACTGGTAAGAGAGAAAGGCCTTTATGAGTCATTGCATCACTAAGGTTGGAAAAGAC
This sequence comes from Lagopus leucura, assembly GCF_019238085.1. Classification (NCBI taxonomy): domain Eukaryota; kingdom Metazoa; phylum Chordata; class Aves; order Galliformes; family Phasianidae; genus Lagopus; species Lagopus leucura. Next base: position 11,873,564 of record NW_024962269.1, on the reverse strand, counting down.
CTCTAAGATCCTCTCGTCCAACCATCCACCTGCCAGCAGCGCTGCCCACTGACCACATCCCTCAGTGCCACATCTATACAGTTCTTGAACGCCTCCAGGGCCAACGACCCCATCGCCTCCCTGGACAGCCTGTAGTAATGCATCACCACTTTTGGAGAAGAATTTTTCCTGACGTCCAACCTGAACCTCCCCTGGCACAACTCGAGGCCGTTCCCTCTCATTCGTTCACCATTACCTGAGAAAGAAGGCCCAAACCTCACTTCACCACTACTTTCGGAGAGCGCAGACCACAACGCGCTCTCCCCCTGACCTCCTCCCCGAACCACCCCATCTCCCTCAGCCGCAGCCCACAGCACTTGCGCCCAAGCCGTGGGAGCGGGATCTCCACCCGCAGGGCCCTCAGGACCCCCGCAGCGAGCGCAACCCCAGCCGGGAGCGCAGCCCCACCGGCACACAGCGCGCACCTCGGCCGCGGGCAGCGCCGCCGGAGCGCAGGGGGCGGCGAGCGGGGCCGGGCCTCCCCCGCTCGGGAGGCGGCGCCGCTCGGGAGGCGGGCCGGTCAGGGCCGCCGCCGCCTTCCGGGGCTCGGCGCGGTGGCGGCCGTAGCCGGGCAGGATGCGCTCCCCGTGCCCGCTGCTGCTGCTGCTCGCGGCCTGCCTGCTGCTCTCGCTGCCGGAAGCCCGCGGTAGCCGGGAGCCGCCGGCGGTAGCGCTCAGCCCGGCGGTGAACGGCAGCCGCCTGCCCGCCGAACCGCACGGAGCGGCCGGCAACCGCAGCCGGGCCCAGCTGAGCCCCGTGCCCGCGCTGCTCCGAGACCTCTCCGCGCTGAAGGCCGCCGTCATCGGGGCCTGCGCTCTCACGGCCGCGCTCATCGCCTGCCTGCTGCTCCGCGTCTTCAGGTAGGGAGCGGCAGGTGCCGCCCGGCGCTCGGCTCCCGCTTCCCCGGGAAGGGCCTCGGGCTGCCGGCACGGCGCGGTGCGGGACGGGGCGGTGCGTTGGACGCTCGGCTTTCTCGTCGAGCCCGAGCTCGGGTAAAAGGGAAGAAGGGTGATCGGCGTCCCGTGGGAATTCTGGGTGGCCCCGCGGTCCTCGGAATTGGGTTGAAATGCAATGCGCTCTACTTTGATTTGGAAGAAATAAAGAAAAAGGGGTTTCGAGGCACTTTTAGTGTGGCGTGGATAGGTCCTCGCTCTGTTCCACGTCACCGTGGCGGGTGAGACAGTGGGGCATCCTTACAGATCACCTGGTGTGAAGGAGATGGATCCAAGCTCTTAGCGCTGCCTGCAGACTGGGAAAGACACAGTCAGCACCTTCCATCCAATGTAAGGAAACAGTTTGCTGTGTTATTGTGAAAGAGGCAGCCCTGCTAGGCTCTGGCCATGAAGAGATTCAGCCCGAGTGGACACGGTGAGCCTATATGGGACAGGGTGACCTGGAGAGGTGCCTTCCAGCCTCAGTGCTTTGCCTACAGCTGGGGCCATGCAGATGTCCCTGGTGGAGAAGTCACACCAGGTCTAGAGCGCTTCTTTTTTAAGTTAAGCTTAAGCAGGTAGGCTTGTTTTGAGAAGGTCCAGCCCAAAGTCCATGGCAGTACATGGGTTGGAACAACACTCCTTGGTGTTCTGTTGAGTAGATGCTGATGGATGCAAATCCCCACACCCATTGCAAAAGGGCAAAAAGCTCTGATGGCTTGCAGAACTGCAAGAAGGGCTGGTGGAAGCAGGAAGCTTGGCAGTGGTTCTCATCTGCTCGGTGCTCATCTCTGGTCCACACAGTGTGTGCAGCCAGAGGAGGCTCGCTCAGTCACGCTGCTGAAGCAGGTTGGTGCTGGCATGTGCTTGAGTTAGGCCAACAGTCCTTGAATCTTATCTAATGTCTCCTGCTTGGAGGAACAAGAACAATTTAAACTCAACTGCTTTAAAAAGCCAGTCCTCCGGTTGGCTTGTTGCTGAAGCAGAAATAGAAATGAATATTAATCTCCTTTTGGCACTGTTAGTGTTATTATTTATCTCCGAGTAGCAGTGAGAGTCCCCATGCAGTGCTAAAAGCTGTTCCTGTTTTGCAGATGACAAAGTTATTGCCTGTTCACTCCTAACTTTGCCATAGAAGATTACAAACTTTCAGTAGTTAGCGGTGATCTGACTTGTAGGTACAGGCTGCAGGAGGGTGCCTGGAAAGCAGAGCAGCTCGCTGGGAGGAGGTGAGCGCTGCGTCGAGGTGACAGAAGCGACTGAACAAGCAGAGTTTGCAGATTCTTCCTTGTTCTGTTTCCAAGCAGCTCCTTTGTATTTACACGATGGCTGCAGCTGAATTCTCCCTTTCTCCTGTTTCTGAATCAATTCTGCGTTAAGAACAGCAGCATTCACAACTGCAGTATTATTAAATATGGACTTAGAGACTGAGAGGATCAGAACTGCCGCTTTTCTAAAGAAATTGACATTTAACTAAATTCCATTGCAGTAGCTGGCAAAGACAACACAAGGAAAGATCTGCTCATTAAAGCGAAGTGGGTCAGGTGAAGCAAGTAAAATATCAAAAATAATTATTTTAATCAACATCAACCACTTTTCAGCCTCATACAGTTCTAATGGACAAACGTGAGAATTAGCAAGTCTGTAAGTAAGTGCAGAATGAAAAGCCTAAGTTTGTAGCTCTCTTGCTTTCTGCCCTTGGAGGGCTTGTACCCTCTGCCTCAGTTTTTTCTGGATGTAAAGCAAGACCTTGTATCAAACAGATCTGGTGTAAGTCTGAGTATTTGTAGCTGAAGTATGCAAACTGGTAGCCTATAAAGACCTTTCCCTATACCATAATCAGCAGAAATAGGTCCATGTTAAAGTCACATTGGAATGGTAGATGAATTATCCCATGCCAAAGTCACTGTTATGCAACTTGTCAGAGTTAATGTTGCATTAAAGGTGCGTTAAGAAAGAAAAATCCCTCTGAGATCTCTCCTATGTTTTTAATCAACCCTGCAAGAAAAATGAGAAAGGAAGGTTTTAGCTTCAAAAAACATTTATCAGGCAGAGCACTTGTTTATAAATAATTATCTCAGCTGGGAAATGAGGCAAAAATACCAACAGGTATGTTTGTACCATGTCACACTTGTAGCTGACAAAACAGATTGCAGGAGATGCTGTTGCAAAAGAGATAAGAGATTTACCCTCAATAAATGTGCAGCTTTCCTCTGCCAAAATAAGAGCTTTGTTCATGCTTAGTCAAAAACATTGCTTTTGTTTGTTTTTTTTTTTGAAGTGTCATGGATTCCTATTAAAGAGATTTTGCTGGAATCCAATCTTTGATTAAACCTTCACTGTGAAATTGCTCTGGATTGCTGGAAGTAAATTATCCTTTCAGATATGAATTATAGAGATGAAATAAACTGCCAAGTGGCCAGATATTTTTGTCACCAGCACTGAATTTATTTATTTTTTATTTACAATTTCATTTTAATGTATTTCTCTATATATTATTTGTAGTTGTTTACCTAGAGTGCGGATGGATGGATTTCTAGCTTTCCAGCTCTGTTGTTAAGACAACATTTCAGGGATTCCTGTTCATTCCTTTTAGTAGTGCTATCCTCTGAATCCATTTGATGGTGGTGTGATTCAGAATGTGAATTACCCAGAGTGATCTGAATTTTCTGTCTGTGGCTGCTGGGGACCAGAAAGGCCTGCTAACACATTGCTGCTTGTCTGTGTGAGGCAAGGCCTAATTGCCTACAGTAATTGAATATTATTATTATTACTTTTTTTGCAAGTCCAGTTCTGAACTTTCTTCCTTTATATCCCTGGGCACTGCATGCTCTCAAACCAAGGTCCTTCCCCTAGCAGACCAAATTTCATGTTGTTCCCAATCAAATAATTAAGTTGTATTCCCTAAAAGCACAGTTTATTGAAACAGCTTTTGAATGATCTCTGCAGTTCAGTTGGACTGCTCGATCTGTGTTTTGGATTTTGCTTTTCTACCTTCATATTCTAATATTTTTTTCTGCCCTGGTGCAGCTCGGTTCATTTCATTGCAATACGATCCTTGGGATCAGCTCTCAGGAAACACGATGCTTCAGACATGCTCTACCAGCACATACAGCCATATGCCTTCTGGGAAAACTGGAGAAGTTACACGTGCTCAAATGTGCCAGCTGAAAGCAACCCAAAGCTGTAGGTGCAGAGCACCATCTGTAACAGCGTTTGCTATGTGTCTCGACGTGCCCTTCAATAAACAAAGTCTAGGCTAGAAACAGCTGCTGCTTACCTGTCTTTTAGAGGAAAGCTACTGCAGATTTTATTACTTGTTGCTTTGCTACATTACATGTTCCATTACAATTCCTCCCTCAAATACCGTCTTAAGCTTGTTTTTCCAATAATTGCAAAACCAGGATGAATTACTTAGGTTGAGGAGAAATGTTCAGGCATATGATCACAGGATACAAGGCCCATTGTTCTAAAAGCTGGCGGTGGCTGTGGGCCATCCAAGCCTTAACCCCAGAGAGTTGCACTGATTTAAAACTAATTATATTATAACCAGTCAGACTAATCCAGCAAAGAAAAGACCTCTGCCAGGAACAGGAAAAAAATCCTCACTGTTAAAAGGACTTGAAATGGAGGAAAAAAGCATAGATTTGTGATCCCAGATGGAAAGCTTCATTTAAGCTGTGTGCAGTTTAGCAAGAGCCACAGAGAGAAGAATGAAAACGGGACGCTTGTCCTGGGTCTCAGAGGCCGTGTACCTGGTAAGACTTCATCTGAGCACGACAGCAAATTGGCAGAAGGAAGGAAGATGGGTTCCATGTAATGCTGTCTTGGGCTTTTTGCAGCTCTCTGAGCAGTCATGACAGCATAGATTGTTTCTTGTTTTGGGATTCACTGGCTTAAAGCATTTGGGTAGAACATTTCTATAGCTTTGTCCTATAAAAGAAGGATAGTTCCTGAGCACATCCAGTCAGACTGTACTGAAATGTTTGAAAGTACAGGCTAACACCACGACTGATGTATTTTAATTGCTTGTGGGTTTCATGGAACCTCACCAACGTCTCATTTAGATGTTCCTGAAGTTATTCCCAATAGCTATCAGATCCCTCTTATTAGCCATGCCTTTAAGCAAGTTGGCACTTTGCTTTTGTGGCCACATATATTCCATCTCAAGGACTTTGCTATAAAAAACATCGTTGGTTTGCAACAGAGAACACATACCCTGAGAGCACATGAGGACTTAACTTCATGGTTTAACTTCAGCATGTACAGCACCACTCAGAGAGCAGAGATACCCAGACCGATCAACAGTAATGAAATACCACTGATCTAATTCATCAGCCACTAACAAGCCTGGAGTTTCCCCAGCTTCGTATTTCCATATTTTTTAACTGCTAAGGAAATTCACGTACTGGAAATAAACTGGCCCCAATTCTGCTCCCAATACAGCACTGCTGCATTTGTAGGGGGAGGTTTGTAGCTGTCTTAATCAGGCTTCAATGAACGTTCTACTATGAAAGGATAGCTGTGGCTTTTCTTTCCTCTTTTTCCCCAGGGCATGGCCTTCTACCTTCACAGCTGTTGGCAGGAAGTGTAAATGGTAGATTAGAAATGCAGAGACCTCTCTCTATGGGTCAAGAAAAGCATTATCTTTGAATATCAGGGTTGTTGACTAAAATAGATGAGAGGCGTAAATAATGTAATGAAGCAGTGAGTTGGCTTGAGCATTTACTCCACCACATGATGCCTCAGAACGAAGGATGAAGTTCTGCATGTGACTGGTGCTTGATCTAAATAGCCCCGGGTCAAAATACAAAGACACAAAGTCAGCATTCTGCTCCAGCCCATCTTTGCGTGTCCTCCCTCCCCTTGCTGTGTGGTGAAGGGAATAAATCTGATTTCTTACGGGCCAGACACCAGCGTGGTATGCAGTGCCTGAGGCATTCCAGCCCAAGGGGAATGCAAATAAGCAAGAACTACGGAGGCTGAATAGCTCAGGAGCGCTTGGAAGCAGCCCTCCACGTCAGGTCCAATCAGTTCTTCTTCGTTCTGTCTCAGTTAAGCTTTGCACTCACTAAATCTGCCTTAACAGGCTAGCTGGTTTGGGTGGGAGCAATGCCGGGTCTCAAGTGGAAAGCTAATATTTCTGGCTTCTTTTTCCTACCCCATGCTGGTTGTATGACGGCTCCAGAGCTGGCGGTAAAGCCATCAGGAGCTGTCAGCATCAGCTGCTGGGACTTGCACAGTGCAGACACTGCAGTACCTCCTTCCATCCCAAGCACCATCCTACCCTGCAGCCTCTGCACCCTCACTCCTATTTACAGGAGGTGGCTGGAGTTGGACAGCAGGAGCAACGTGCCTTTGAGATGGAAGACAGCTTTCAGCACTGAAACACACACTACCACTCCTACCCAAATGAAACCACTCTGAGGTTTCACCTTGTTGCTATGCCATGGATGTACTCTGGCCACAGCTTTCGGCGCTTTCCTGTTTGCTTAAAACATAAAAAAAAACACCACAAAATGAAAAAAGCGCATAGAAAATAGAGCCACGAGGCCTGACATGTCCTCATCCTACCTGAGAGGTCTCAAAAGTTCACAAAACATCGGCATGCTGTAGTTCCTCCCTGCACTACTCTGCTGACGCTGCTGTCTGCCTGCAGACAAAAGATAGCGTCTGGTCCCGCCCACTGGATCGAGTGCTTTTCCTTTGGCACTGCCGGCACCGATGATTAAAAGGGTCCTACCCAGGCTGAGCGGTTTTCATGTGCAGCAGTTTCCCAACAGACAAACTTGTTTTGCGTGCATACAGGGAGAGTCCTGATGTTTTCCCTTCAAAGTAGCCCAGGTAATGATTCTGGTGCTGATGAAACGAAGGGCAGTTGTCCAAATGAGCCAATGTGAGAAAAGTGACCGCCGCAAAAATTCATGATAAATTAGCTAGTTAAAATGGTGTTGAATTCATGGAGAAAATCGTTTGCCTTTTGGGCAAATGATTGTAGAGGCTGAGCCAAAAACCAGCAAAACCAACTTCTTCCCTTTTCTAAATGAATGCTACGGTTAAGTGAGGGTTACAGAGGATTAAGAGATAACTGTGCAGCGAGTTCTGCTCTGGGTCCCCTTTAAAATGGAGCCCAAATAGACTAATTAATTGCTGGAGGCTAAAGGGTTCTAGCTTGCCATTTCTAAAGATAGCTATTCTGCAGTAATTGCTTCGGATGCTCCAGTGTTACTGTTCTAAGATGAACTCTGCAGAATAAGAAGGGAACGAGGAAGGCTGCTTCTCGTTAACGTGGGCAAGATATGCAAGTAGGCTCTTAAATTGGGAACCTATGGAAAGCTATTGCAATCTGTAGACATAAGGGAAGTGCTAAGACTGCGCTTCGTTGGTTCTGACAGGTAGACATAGGTCAGCTTTTGTGTGTGTTTATGCTTCACAGCGTGAGTAAATGATTCCTGTAACAGCAATGCATTACTTGTAAGTTGAGACCTCCCTGCATCGCTTCGCTGTTGGGTCTTGGCTGAGAAACAGAATAATACAGACAAGTGCTTTCAAAAAAAAATTTCAAGTGTTTGGGTTAAGATTCCTACTGTACTGGATATAAAATATCTTGTTTCACCGACAGCAGTAATAGCAAAACCCACTCTGTGCTCTGTGAGGTACAGCAGCACAGATTGCTCTAAGGATTAGGTGACAGAAGAAGTCTGTCTCCATTTTTCTGTTGCAAGCACACAGGGAGGAAATGCAAACACCTCCATCCCAAGGGATGGGACCTCTTTCTTCAGCTTCAGACTAACAGCCAGAAGCCATACTGGGCAGAGGCACTGAGGCTGGAGCTCTTAAGCTCTCACTGATTTAAACTCACTTTAAGCCCAGAAGGGACCACTGTAGTCTGCTCTGGTGGAGACACGACCAGATGCAAGCACAGCTCCAAGTCCCAGTCTCTTGGTAATGGCTACACCTTGAATCTCCCTGCTGTGTAACTCTTTACAAGACATTTTTTTCTTGATGCAAAAATGGTAGTGTCGAATCCAACACACCTTGCACAACATGCCAGGGCAAGGCTTCTTGACAGTGAAAGCACAGTCCTGACCTGCTCTGAGCACTAGCTGCGATTACCAGAAATTAGGGTTTTTTTGCTTGTGCCTGCATCAGCTCATGCTTGGCAGTTGCCAGTTCTGTTTTATTAAAGGTTAAAGGGAAAGTTCTGCAAAGACATTGTCTTTCCTCCCTGAAGGCAAGCTGTACGCATCAACACCTTCTTCACTGTCTGATCATGCAACTGGATTAACAACACCTTCTTCACTGTCTGATCATGAAACTGGATTAATACATAAGCAGTGCGACCTTCCTAATATACACTGGAGAAGTAGGTGAAGTAAAAAGGACCCACCCAATTCAAACTAGAGGCAGGGAATTAGCCGAAAAGGCACGTGCCAATTGTTTGTTAATTGAAAGTAAGTATTTGAAAATAGATCTTACAAATCCTGGGGTGTGCAAGCACTTGAGTGTCTCCATTTCAAAAGGAACATGAGGCCATTGTGGGTGGAAAGGTGACAGGTACAGTTGGCTGCAAATCACAACTGATTATTTTGCATAGCACTCGCATAGCACTGAGCACAGATCTTCTCAGACAAGGCTAAGGGGTTTTGCTGGAGGAGCCTTGAGCCAGGCTTGATTGCAAGAAAAAGAGAGCAGGCTGTTTGTACCCAAATATCGCCAACCCCTTCACTCCTTAGAATCCTACCCAGAATACCCTCATCTCAGTAGATTTAACCTGAGCTTTCCCGTTTAAACACATTCTCTAAACCACTTCTGCTGATTAAGCCTGTGCCTTGCTTACTGAGCATGGCAGCAGGAGGACGCAGTGGACTGCTGCTCAGTGCTAGCCCTGGATGCCAAATGATCTCTGGATTGTCAGCAGCTGAAAAAAACTGACATTGATCCAGATTGCAGTTGACAAGAAATGGTTCTGTACACTGACAGGCACAAATGGGAGCCCTGGGAAGGCAGCAGGAGGATGGGATGCAGACTGGCTCCATGGCCTTTGTGTCTGGGGAGGTCTCTAACAGACCGGTGATTGATTGTTGGTGGGCTCGTGTCTACAGGAAACAGCTTTATCCTCTAAGGAATACTTTATAGACATGAACCTTAACCTCCCCACCTCTGTTGTTTCAGGTCAGGAAAGAGGATTAAGAAGACCAGAAAGTATGACATAATCACCACTCCAGCTGAGCGGGTAGAAATGGCTCCTCTGAATGAAGAAGACGATGAGGATGAAGACTCAACAGTGTTTGATGTGAAGTACAGGTATGGCCAGAAGCCCATCCAGTCGGAATTGCTACTGAGCTCTTATTAGGAAGGGTTGTTCTTTCCTCTCCACTGGGCCTCCTTGACAGAGATGAGGCAATCGCTGTCTCCCTTTCACTTTGTCTGAGCCTCATCACTCTCCTTTACAGCTCCTGTGCCTAGTTTCTCAGCACACATCTGTTCCGTACTCTCCTTCTCTTATAATAACCACTTTGCTACCCTGAGGCTCTCTCTGCCCTCCTCTTTCCTTTGCAGAGCAGCTCAGTAGGATACACATGCCCCACATAGCTAACAAGGTTTAACAGACTGAACTTCCCCTCTCCAGCAGTTGTCAGCAATCATTCCTGCACACTCACAGTGCCTACACACATCCTAGGTAGAGGACTGTGTGTCAAGGGCTGCTTTTCCAGGCACTGTTACTGCAGTATGGTAGGGAAGGAAACAGTGGCAAATCTGCACTGACCTTTGGATTCAGATGTGCTCCAGTGTTGTTCTGTGTCAGAGAAAGGACTGTGGTCACTCCCTAATGTTGCAGCAGTTATCCCTTAGCAACAAACTTTCCCTAAATGTGTTTGTCTCTTGTGAGATAGAAGCAGTGTGACAATCCAAACCTTTTGGTGCCTATTCTGGACCTGAGATTTATTGCAGACACTCAGCATGTAATGATGTTGCAGACTGATTTATGGCATGAGGGTATCTGCACCTCTTATTTTTATTTGCATCCAGCAATATGTAGCACTTGAGTTGCATTCTTAACCAAATATGGCCTACTCTAAAATCTGTCTCTCTTTGGCTGAAATAAGCTTTTCTAATTATAAAAATGCAGATCTTGACAACTCCTAACTGGAAAATAATCAGACCTCACTCAAGTTGCCCATCTCTTAACTTTAGAAAGGGGAACGATGTATTTATTCTAAGCACTTGTATGCCAGCATCTAAAACACACAGCACCACATTCTGCTGGTCATTATCAAAATAACTGCATTATTTCTCTGTAAAAGTCAGGCTATAGTTGGAAGTTTCAAAACAATGAAGGGTGTGAGTCATGCTGCTACACGTAAGTAATTGGTGCCTGAATTAGAAGGCTCCTTAAAGTCCTTGACATCCTACTGCCATTCCCTGTAGCTGTTCTGTGTTTACAGTAATAATTTCGGGTTGTATCGTTCCTCAAGCCAACGACAACTTGTTTGACCCAGGCTTTGTTAAACTTGAAGAAATCTATCTCACCACAGCCTCCTTCAACAGCCCTCCTTCTCCTGCCCTGCTTCCTCTTCACTAAGCAGAAATAACTGAGTACTTTCTCTGTGACCTTATGGTAGCAGCATCAGAGGGATTTTCCAAAGACAGAGAACAGAAGATTCACCATCATGGCAATGCTTCAGGGTAACATATCTAATAGTAAAATGTTAGATGAACAAAGAAGGGAGCATGTTGAAAAGTTTCTGACTCAGGAGAGTCGTGTAATCTGACATTGCTCCCCTGGAGCACATGCTGTACTGATGCTTTCCCAAAAGCTATTTAGTGTTCGTGGGTTCCTTTGCAGTACAAACGGCTCATCTCACCTTGTGTGATGCTCTGTTCAGAGACAATAGGGGGTTTTGATTCTTAGCCAACCTGTCCTCTCTTCATCTGTGGGAATTCCTCCTTTCTGCCACAGTACAACAGCTATTGAATTCCATATTTCCTGAAGTCCCTGCTGCTTTAAGCATACAGTTCGAGTTCAAACAGTGCTACCTCAGTCTAGAGGGGGATATCATCTTACAGACATCCCCTTAGCAGGACTGAGCATCAGAAAGCTTCTTTGAAGATACATTAGCTTCCTGATACCTTTGTGCCTCTCAGAGACCACGTCTTGAGTAATTCCTGTCTCCTGTTAACCAGTAAACGATCTTTGCAACCACGCAATACCAAGTTTGTCCACCAAAATCCCCCCTAAACTACTCAAGTCCTTTGTAGCACTTGTGTCAAGATAAGTGAGCATCTCAGATATGCCCTCAATGCTTGGTGAATTAACAGAACACCTGGTAGAAGCTGGAATTCCCCACCCCATCAAAGAATAGTAGTTAACTTTTGCCACCTAAGGCTTCTGTTTTGGCTTTTGTGTTTTTGTTTTTTTGCAGCTGGAGGCAGATTCCAGCAAGATCATGTAAAGAGAGGTATCTCTAATGCCTGCCCGTGGTTAAAAGGAGTTATAAATACATGTGGGTACCCACATAACTGGAGTGATAGGATTGTTTTAGGTGTTCAGCAAGAGCCTGCAGATTTAAAGGAACCGTTGTTCATTATTGCAGCAGGAAAGCTGCTTCCCCTCTCCTTTACATCAAAAAAGTGCAAACACATCAGGTGAACACCCACAGTTGTTACTGGGGCTGTTGCATAAGGAATGGCATGATGCTGCTGTCTCAGCTCGTTAACTAAACTACAGCAGTGTGTAACGAACCACAGCAACCTGGAAGCAGTTGTGAAGGGGATAGAGGAGCAACAGGTGCCTCCTGACAAATACCCACAGGCAAGGATGTACTGTGCTCTTTTTTATGTGTTTATTTTTATATTCAAATGAAGGTGCCTCCTTGCCAGCAGTCACTATCAGTTGTTTGGATTTATTCAGTCAACCTCCTAGCAGCGGCACTCGCTTGGCTTATAGTACAACAGACTTCTGGCCCCTGTCTATGCTACCAGTTCCTGGCGTGGGGATTTTGGCAAGGCGCTGCTTCACATAAAGCTCTTCTGTGACTGCACCATCCCAGGGATTGCTATCAGAGAGGCTGAACCTCATTCAGCCCAGTGCTATGGGAGGATCTGCTGGTGCAGTGCTATGGCTGACCAAGAGGTGTCATTCTGATGATTTTGTTTTAATTCTTTATTTCCTCATGACATGCTGGTAGGGAAAGATAAGCCTATTGGCTGGGCACATCACTCAATATTGTAACATCCGCGCCACCACATCTGCTGCAGAAACCAACTTTCTGTCACTGAAACCTAGAATTTTTGAAGCCTTCCTGGCTCCAGAAAGTCATATAAAATTAGCTGTATTCTTTGGAGCTGTTCATTGGTGATTTAAAGGCTGTAAAAGTATGAGGAAAAGAGTCCATTCTCCGGAAAGTTGTGACCGCTATGGCCTTTGCCCAATGCTTTCCACCAGGAAAGCACCATAAATACATTTAAAACATCGTGGAAATGGAATGAGGTTTCCAAAATGCAATGCAATAGGGCCACAATGCAGTATGAGCATCATTCAGCTCAAATGTTACTCGTGGGCTCTAAGACTATTACGTGCTTTTAGATTCATGGGGCTGCTACTTGCATGGCAGTTATGGGACTCCTGAAGTGCTGACCTTGGATTACCACAACGTTAGGTGCCTCCTGTCCATAACACTACGTATATCACCTCAGTATTGACATATTTCTCAAGCCAATAAACAGCTCAGAGAGTCTCATTTTCGAGTTTGTAGCTTAAGTCTTTGCTGGGGATGATGGGGGTGGATCTGGGCTGGTTTGTTTGGGGTCCTCTCCAGGTTGTTGAGAGGTACACATTGACATGTCTGTGTTTGGGGGAGTAATTAAGATTCTCAGCCACGTTCCCCATGCAATGCAAATGGCCCTAATTAAAAGGCAGTTGATGTCTGGCAGCAACAGGGGAGAAGCCACATATACCTCTCCAATTGTTCTCATGCAGCTAATTTTCTTTCCTTTCATGCTTTGTCCTTGCAAGTATTTGTTTGCAGCCTTACATGAGGCATCAAAGAACAGCAGGCAGTGTAAATTGGGCTGCTGGATGAAGGTGTTTACATTTTTTTTTTGAGGAGGCTATAAGATTTGGGGCTCCCAATAGATCCCCCATTCTCTGCTTCCACGGGGCCAAGGAATAGCTGCCTCTTTCCATAAAGCAACCTAATGAGACACTTCAGATCTCAACCAAACACAGTCCTTCCCATGGAGGCAAAAGCCACCCACTGGCTGTCTCTGTCAGACACAGAAGCTCAAGGGTGCCGGATTAGATGCCCCTTTTGCAATCTTACTGCAGTCAGAGGAAATGGTTCTGTCAATGGCTTCTCTAATCCTGAGAGCACAATTTGTGTGACAAGAGGCTGAAAGTGTAAATCAGAGCATGTCACAGTGCAAAGATCCCTAATCACTTGGATATTAGCACCTCTTTGAAAAGCTTCATGGGAATGTTTCTTTAGTATGGAGGATAGCTTTTGGTGTGTTTGCTCTGGTTTTGAATGAGACATCGGGATGAAAAGTTGAAGAATTATTCTGAATTTATTACAGAGCTACACAAAGAAAGCAAAGTGAACATAGAGAATGCTTATTTCTTGATCACCGATTCAATCTGTGCTGCAGAAGGCTGAAAGTTATCCATGTCCAATTGATTTTGGACAATATCAACATTACTGGTCACCATTTTCCACCTGTCAGGTATTTTTTTCATGTTTTATGATGGGATTACATCTTGGAAAATAAATTAAATGGAAAGCTAAATCCCATCCTTTGCTGTGCTTTCTCATCCCATCGGTAGGTCTTGATTTTAAAATGTTCCTTTCTATTTGCTATATTAGCACTTCCCTTCGCCTTCTTGAAAGCAAGTCACATAGATCTTCTGATCTCCTACACAACAGCACTGCATGACACTCAAGAAGAGTAAAAGAAGGGAATAGGTGACAGGCAAACACCCCCGATAAACTTCATTCATCCCTCATCACAACGGGGGCAGAATGCTTTAAGAAATAAGAGAAAAGGAGATTAGAACAGTTGTGAAAAGAACCAGTTTCTGAAAACGTAATTAAAACTGTTAGGTTATTAAGCTTATTAACTCTAGCGTCATTCGTTGGGGGAATTTCTGGTCAGCTTCAATAGAAAAAGCAAAACAAGCACTGAATAAATTCTGTGGTACCTTATACACGAACACTTTGAAAGCACTTCAGTAATCTGGGAGATCAGCATCTCCTCTCCCTGCTGAAATGCAGCTGCTTGAGGCAGTGCATTCTGCTCCTGCTGTGCTTGCTGGGCCCAGCTGCGTGAATTTCACAACTGTTCCTGCAGAGCCTTTGGAGTCCAGACTGAGATGCACCATGCGAGAACCCGCAGTCAAGGAAGACCTCAGAATTTAAATACCAGAGCTGGAATTTTCCCAACCCAGATGTCTGACTCCTAAATAAGAACCGAAAGAAAGCCACAAGTTTTTCTCGGGGCAGATTGAAGCTTCTGTCCCTCCTGTCAGCTAAGTGAAATGTCTCAGTTTGTTTTCCACGTGGATTGCCACCTCTCCCTCTACCAGCAGCAGTACCAGCAAAGCACAGAAGCATTTTAGGAATGCATCTTCCAAAGCACACTTGAAAGCGGAAAGATTTATGTGTGAGGAGTGGTGGCAGGCAGAAAGGTCAGTAACATTTATGCACTCATCATTGGACTAAAGGGCTTTGGAGAGCGTGTGGGATGTTTTAGAGGAAAGATGTGCTGTATCAAAGGGCTGGTGGAGCACATTATTTCTGGATTCACCCCTTTTCAGGTGCTGATAGCACTGAACTGTGTGAATACATCTTCATCACTGTTGTGGGGCTCAGCTTTGATGTGCTCCAGTCTTCTGGGAGTCTCTCTGCAAAATATACGATTGCAATATTGGTGTCTTTGAATACATCTTTTCCAGATCCTAACTGCATGTGCAGCCCTGAACAGAGCGGGGCATTGTCTGCTTGTTAAGGCAGCGTGTTTGCTCTCAAGGGAGCAGCTGTAATGGATTTTTGGCAAGTGAAAGCCTCGGGCCTTTATGGATGATGCTAGGTGAATTGCACTGGGGTTTGTAGCAGCTTAAATTTTTTTTTCTAGCAGCAGTGACAGGTTGTGTATAAATGGAGGTGCATCATTTACCCTCATCTGAAGGGGGTGCAAATCACCGACTCAGTCAGCTGCTTGCCATAAATACAGCAAGTTGCCAAAGCTTTGATGCTGCTGTTTATGATTTCCTGTGGATCTGCAGCAGGGGAGGAAATACATAGTTAGAAAGCACTTTTTGCTTGGGTTTTGAAGGACAGTTTCTCTTCCCTCACACTTGTTACAGAGCACACCACATTCTGCTGGTCAGTTCAGCTGATTATATGCAGGCAGTGCAGTCCTATGGGAAGGTGCTCACCTCATGCACGACAGTATAACAAGTTTCTATTAAGACTTTTTTCTCTTTTTTGTCTTTAGTTGTTAAATCCTGAAGCAGTTAAAGCAATAGGGAGTCAGCAGGAGAATCCATTGCAAGGTGAATAATCCACACATGCTGGTTAGCGAGGGGCTGCACTGATGTGAAAAAAGCTGTTAGGTCCAAGATGTTATTCCATGTGCAGTGATATAGGAACCTCCTCCTGTGTGCACGCTCCCTGCTCTGGCCTGCACAGTGGCTGACCACACAATTTAGTGGTTGTCTGGTGTGCTGCTGTTTTCCTTTGCTTGGTCTGCCTTCTCCTGGCATAACAGTAACCTCATATCAGTGTCCATTGTCAACGTGGAGATCAGCTGCTGGAGGGAGCTGATAGCAATCAGTGAATAACACTGCCTTTGAGGCTTTTTTCCCCATACCATGCACATCAGTTCTCATCTCTGTCTGTGAGCTATTTAATTGCAAATCTACAAAAGCACTGATTTCCCCTGTTTCTTTCCAGGTAGAGCAGTTCTGCGGAGCACTGGTGCCCTGCCAGGTGGCATTCTGCTGTTGAGGGACCTGCTGAAGCCATAACTGTGAATGGGGAGGCTTTCATCTCTGCAGCATTACAACCAAACCAAGCCTCACCTCCTCGAGGTGCTGTTTGTATGGCAGGCTACAAATCTTCCGACCAAAATGTCACCATTCAGTTCCCTGGTTTCCAAACCACTATGTTGGAATGATGGAGATCCTCCTCGCCAACTCAGCTCCCTCTTGCTTTAAGAGGACTGCTGTGTCACTAAAGCATGACAAGATTCAGCCCTGTGTACTAACTTGCAGCTCATTATGGTCTAAATAAGTTTTGCAGAAGAAGGAAGAAGAGGAAGATTCAATCAAGCTGCCTCAAGGACTTTTTTTCCCAATTCAGTACTTTAGCCACTGTTAAACTTTGCTCGCTGTAGAACAGTTCATACATTTAAATATTAAGAAGGGTATTTTCTTTCTGGCCTTACAGAAGTGACTTGTGACTTTAGGTGGTAAAAATGTAAGCCGTGTTGAAATGCTGTACTATGTTTAGTACAGGATTTTAAGGGGAATAAGGTGAGAGGTTGACTCATGCAGAAAATTTTCTTGACTTGCTACTGATTTTTTAAACATTATAGTTGCACTAAGCTTTCATAATGACATTTTCATTGTCCCTGGGAGCTTTGATCAGACCAACAATAAATGAGATCACAGGGAAATAGGAGGAATCAGACATGCCCTAAACTACAACAATCTTGGATTAAAAAAAAAAAAAAAGATATATTTTTGTAATTTTCTGCCCTTCCACAGGGAGTTAAAGTGTTTTGTACTGTTGTGTGTCCTACGCTTCCTGTAACTTGTGTACCAATCATCTTACTACGTTTTTTCTAAGCAGAGTAAGTCCTCACATGGAATGATTTGACTGCAGAAAGACCACTACTTAGATTGCACGGGAGCTTTATATAAGTGATCTTAATCTGTGAAAAACTGGAAGTTTTCCTTTACCACCTGCTTGGCAAATCCCATTAAACTCAAGGATGCATTTTGAACCATTACTCCCTGCTGTGCCTCACGCTGCAGAGGTCAGAGCTGTGGGAGGACACTAATAAAATGAGATAGCTGCATCTGGATGGATCAGGCTAAGGAAACCACAAGCATGTATACTTTCCAGGCAGTCATTAGGAAGGGCAAGCCTAACTGGTTTTGTTTCTTCACATTGTGGCTTTCCTCTAGAATAACCACAGATGCAGCTCAGATTTCTCTTTGACACGTTTACTCTTCATTTGCTTCACCCTTGAAACCTTTGTACTTTGGGTTTTGAAGCTCGCTGGAGAGCCTTGCTTTTCTTGGGAACCACACGTTTTCTGTTTCTTTGGATTGTCCCAGTGTTTGCTTGACTTACTCCTACAGTTACAGCCCTTCAAGACCGCAGAGTATCTGGCAAAGAACCATCCTTGCAGTGAGTTGCCTTTTTTTCTTTTTTTTTTGATGGAATTGATGATTGCTGAGAACACTACACTGCTTTGTCATGATACCTTAACCTGTGCTGGTTCTGCATGGTTCCCTTGGGCCCTGCAGTCCGTAAGAGGAGGAGAAGGGAAATTTCTTTTCCCCAGCAGCCTTGTGCTTTCATCAGAGTAGCTCCCATAATGTAGCTTGCTTTCTGTAACTGTGACTTAGCAAAGGCTTCGCAAACATCCCACTCAACTGGCATGGAAAAATCCCATGGGAGACTGTTGTGTTACCATTAGTCATCAAGGCAATATAAAAATGCTTTGCTATTTTCATTCACGGAATGAATTTGAGTCATTCCACAGTACTGTTACTAAGCAATATTTCATGTCAGCTACTAAGTGAGAGTAGAGGAACTGATGATGGGGCCGAGCAGGTTGTCTCCAGGATGGTATAGCATGTAAGTACTGGTGGGTTGAGCAGTGCTGCAGGTTGAGATGAAAGCCAGAGAATCTTTCCCTGCTTTGGTAAAGCAGATTTCAGATTCAGGCTGGATGATTCTGAAGGAAATAGCATGTCTCTTCAGGAGTACAGTGCTTCGAAAAGCAGGAACTAAATTTAGATAGGTAGAATCCTTCTTAAGTCAAAGAAGTGGCGATGCTGAGAGGAAAGCTAGGTTAAAAGCTCGTTTTGCATTTGCTGGAGGAGGTGATGAAGGGCAGGAGCTGTGCTTTCTGAGCAAACACCATGGCAACATGTTCATGTCCACACTTCTGCCAAATTCATTACGCTGAGGCATTCTGGAAGTGGTGGGGATAGAGGGAATAAAGCCTCCTTGCACAAAAGAGGGCAAGACCAAGCGACAGAGGAGAAAGATGAGAGGAGCATGAAGGGTACTTCTTTCCAAGGGCAAGTCAGTTCTTGAAATGAATTATTTCCACCAACTTCAGGTTACTTGCAGAGTTCAGCTGGCAGAGGCCATCTGCTCCACTTGCTTGTGGCTAAAAACCCCACTGTTTCATAACATGGACAAATCTCAGTGGTGGATGGGACCAAGCATTTCAGATGTAGAATACAGAGGTGCTCAGCTGGCTCCTCAGAGCAGTCCCAGATGTGCCATAAGCCAAGGAGTGCTGAGAGGGAGGAGGAGCTACTTGGTGAAAATAGAAGGCCGGCCTCACCCACTGCTCACGGTCATGAAAGTAACCTGAATTCTTTGTTTGATGTTGCTCAGTTGCTGTTGCAAATGTGAGGCAATGTTTACCTCTATAGAAGTTGCTGTATGTGATTTAAATTGTCTAGTTAAATATTCTATAGCTATATTTAGTTAAGATTTTAAGAGCACTTGATGTGACTCATCTAATAGTATATATAAGAATATTTTTTTAATTGTAGGAATTAGTTTAAAACATAGTTTTAATAATTTGAACTGTTCAGTTCAGGTAGATCTATTTCATTGGAAAGGAATAACCATTAACCACTACATGAATGTTTTGCTTTAACATTCTGTGCATCTTACAATGCAGATTTAATCTGATTGCGATTGTCTCTTAGTATTTGCTGCTATTTTGTGTTGCATAGTCGAGCTTGCTTTGTTCAAGAGCATTTTAAAGGCATTTTTCTGTTACAGAAAATGAAAAGAAACATTATTACAGATGTCTGCCTGCAGCTTGCTCACTGCTTACAAAATCCACTGACTGGTAACAGAGTCAAACAGAGCAAGCAAATTAGAGGCTTTCCTCTTTGTGCATGCTGTGCTGCGGAAGAAAACCCTGCACAGAATCACAGCTTCGTTACTCCAACTGCAGAAGTCAGTGTGCCATGTTTGCCTGCAGGATTAAGGCAGAAATGCACAGGTAGCATCTTCCCCTTCCCTGGAAGATGTGGAGATGACTGCAGACACTGCAGACACTTGTTCAGCACGCTAACTTGTACACAGGTCAGTGCTTATCCTAAGCTCCAAACGACTTGTAGAAGTCTAATGAACACTTAATTGCTAATGCATTTGAACATTTTGTTCATTACTGCTCCCTCTAAAGCACTGTATGTGGCATAATCTCTGCAGGGTGGCACACTATGGTTTTCATTAAGGTTTTTTCCTTTTGTTAGATGAGTTTCTGCTGCTGCAGTCTTTGTGTGAGGAGTTATCAGGACCATGCATTTTGTTTCGTGCAATTGCTTGAACTTTGTTTAAAAGTGTTTTAAGAGAATTTGTTGTTGTGACCAAAAGTTGTTTTTTTTTTATATATAAGAAAAATTGGTAAGACAAGTTTGAATGGACATCTCATGTTTCATTGGAAACTGCCATCATTAAACATGTTCTTGAAACCTCTCCTTGTGCTGTTGTGCTTAGGGAGGGGGTGGGAAGGGGTTTGTCATTTGTTGAAGTGCACTGATCTTCAGAGTGCCTTGCACACTGCCTGGGTACAGAGAGCTGCACGTCCCTTTGTACAGTGAGCCTGAACCAGAGCATGACAAGGAGAGAAACTGGTTGTGACAGCACAGAAGAGAAATACATTTAGTCACACAGACTCCCTATCAATACGCTAGATGGACACCTGGATTCAGAAAGCAAACATCACTGCAATAGTGAAGATATCAGTACTGCTGGTTCCCACCTTGTTAAGTAGCATCAAGCCCACAAACTGCAGCCCTGTTGTCCCAGGCTGAGGCAAGTGGAGTGAACCGAGCCGTGCCCCCTCCCCGGGGTGGCCAGACTGCATGGCAGCAGTGGGCAGGCTTCCTCCAGCTGGGTCCTGTGCCCCTGTTCCCAATCTGAAACAATTCTGCCTTGTGGCTTTTAGGGCACACGAGATGCTGAAGAGCTAGAGACGAGCATCGGGGCAGTGAGGCACGTGGGGACTTAATGCTCATTTTAGGACTGTGAGTGAGTCCTCTGAAGGCTTCTCCTCTTGCACTATGTTATATAAAGTGAGGAGGGGCTGCTAGTTATGGGACAGTCTGATCCAGTGCTCCTTGCATGAGTCAGTTCTGCCTCTTCCCACATTCCAGAATTGCTGCTGCCTTGATGTTTTCATGCCTTATTTTAATAGCCAGACTAATTCAGTGCTGTAGACGAAGGGCAGCCGCCAACCAGCCAGTGCCTTTTGAATGACGTCCTGCCAAAGTGAAGTTAAATCCAGTTCAACGTGCTTATCAAAATGTAATCAGGCCTCAGCCACGAGCCAGCTGTTGTGCAAAGCTGGTGTTCATAGGCAGTTTGACCCACGGAGAGGAGCACCAGCCTAACCCAGCCATGCTCAAACAGGACTAACTCCCTCATTTGGTGCACACTGCAGAAGGGAAGATCAAATGAAAAGCAGCAGCTGCAATCTGTACACACTTGCTTTTCTGATGAGAACTCAAGTGGGAGATAAATGACCAAAAATCTGGTGTAATTTCTTAGCTAAGGGCTGAAAAGCTGGAGTTGGATAAAGATGATTGCAGCTGGGGCTCTGGGCAGAAAGGGGATGCTCATTTTAGCCTCTCTGAATTTTGACATGGAAGAAACTTGAAGCTACAAGACACGTCCTCACATACATATATTTTAAATGGGTCCTCTTAACAGGTTATTTTGATTTCTGGTAGAGTTCTGCACAGACCAAGGTTTAACACGACCTTTCCTTTACTGGACATGGTGTTGCTACCTTCATACAAGGTACTGCTCTCACTGGCAGCCACTGTCTGTACCCAAAAGCGTGAGGTTAACTCAATACGTATTTATAACGCTGGAGAAGGGAGGGGTGCCCCTCCTGTGTCTGTCAGTGATCTTTGGATGCCTTGATACTTAAAAGTACAAAATTGTCAGTGATGTTTGGCAAGTGCTATCAAAGAGACATTAGCTTAGCACTGAGATAATTTGAATTATGCCTGACAACGAGCTCTATTAGAGTATGAAGCAGAAACGGCTCTAATTGCTTAAGACCAAGTAGTCTGTAACCAGGCTGCACAGAAACATCATTGAAGACAGTTGATCTCCCCATCAGCTGGCAATTACCAATTTCTAAGAGACCAGAAACTCTCCTAGCCTTCGTCTCCAGCAGACACTTGCTCCTCTGAGCTCAACCAACCAGGTTCCCACTTGCTTTGCTTTTCTAACGATGGTTTGCTCAGGGCATGTTCAATGAGCTGAGTTTAATTCAAAGCAGCACTTCCATCTGATGAAAAAACAACAGTACGGAACGAGTGACCGTTGCTGTTAAAGCTAAAAAGCAAACAGCCTTGCCATTTCAGATACAGTTCTCCACATCCTAATAGGCATAAAGCTAGCAGCAGGATAGGAAGGAAAAGCCTCAAAACCTTCTCTAAGCCAACAACCTGATGGGAAGATGGTGCCACATAGGTGCCCATGGACTTTGAATTAGGATTCCTCCTTCCAGCCCTGGGGGGTGAAACCACTGAAATCAAACAGCTGCAGTACAGAAGGATTGAACATGGCTGTATTTCATGCCAGGTAATGCATGTGTTTGTGCTGCCCTGTGTCTGTTAGAGGAGATACAAAGCAGTCTGGGTTGATGTGGCTGTTCCTCATCAGCCCTGATGCCAACTCAGAGTGAGCACAGTGCTGCTGATAAGCAAAGATGAATAAAACACTTCAAATCATCTTCAGCTCCTCAAGACATCACTTGTAAAGCCCTCACACCCCCAAGCTGTTCCCCCCTGCTGCCATCAGTTTCCAGACTGCCTCTGCCCTGGTACAAATATATTTAGCTGGAAAGCAGCTCTTCTTTACAGACATTTCTCTCGTCTCCTGCCCTCAATTCGTGAAGGTTTAGCTCGGGTCAAGAACATTTGACATTTCCCCACTTCATTTCTGCCTGGCTGTCAGCAGCATTGTCTCAGCAGTGCCTTCTGGGCAGTGTCTGCCATCACCTGGCTCCATCCCATTCCTCGCTTAGGGACTCCTAAAGGCACAGAGCCCACCAGTGTTATTTCTCAGGTAAACAGGAAAAAGAGGCTTTCAAAGTACCTCTTGTTCTCTAAGGAGGTCAGACCACTTCAAGGTGTTGACGGTGAGCAAATGCTGTCAGTGCCACGAAATGGATGAGGGGGTCCCTGCCCTTCTGCCCTCCTTGCCACCGGCGCTTGGCCACAAAAGCCCTGAATTCCTCCCTGCCATGCCCAACAGTTATGGGCTAGCAATGCCCTCATAAAGTCACAGCAAAAGAGAGATATGGCGGGTTCTTTTGGAGCGACTGCCAAACCATTGCTGTAACCACCAGCTGCCAGGGATGGGCCTCCATGGAACAGCAGACATGGCTCATCCTTTGCCTTGACAGCAACCAAATTAAATAGGACTTCACTCAAGCCTCCACTCTGAGCTCCTGTTGTTGAAGTCAGGTCTGTTTAAGCAGGATTAGCATTCCTAAAGCCTGCTAAGCTTAAAGAAAGCAATGGTACCTCTCAGGATGCCCATGGACTGGGGGAGCCCCGTGCTGAAGAGCTGCTATTTAATGAGCTGTTCAAATGAACAACTTCCTTTGTCCCTCCGTGTATGCACACCATTTTTAAAATCACATATTTACAACACATTGTTTGCAGCTGTTCAAGGAAACAAATGATTTGCTTTTAACATAATCACTATCAGAAGTAAATTATTCAGCACTTGCTGCTCGGAAGTTAGAAAGGGAGCCTGGATTTCTTTATAGTTTCTTCCTCTTTTTTATAATAGATATACAAGCTGCAGGGCACACTTTTATGCTCCTGTAGCCGAGATTTTGTAGAATTGACTAATAATCTATTTTGCATATTTATAAACACTTTATCATTTATTAATGGGACGTTTCAGGAGTAAATTCATAATCCTGCCACATGATCTCAGCCTTTCACAGAAAAATGGTTGCTTGTGTCAAATAGCTCTAAATGAGAGCTGGCGTAACAAAGAAATGAGTGAGAATATCTCATTAGCAAGAAAGCAAACAAGCAGGAGCCTTTTGTGAGAGCAAATACCCACACGCACACAAGACAGCTCACAACACCACATTAGATGTCAAATACAGAACACAACACTTCAGATGTATCAATTCCCCATCCTGCCTGCAATAAAGCCTACAATAGCATAGCACAGACCTATAGCCATACAAAAACACTGCTCTAACACACCCTGCACTCACTCTCCAAATTGCCATTGCCACACTCAGGCTCACAACCTCTGGGCATTGTATGTTTCAGATACTATTAGCAGCAGATGCAAACCAAAGACTAAATACAGATCTCCTGCCCACCCTCACATCCCACACTGCTGCTACAGGAAATCACAGACAGCTCAACCACTGCCCACATCAAAGTTCAGTTTTCAGACATCTCATCCCCTAAATAAATAGAAAAAAAAACTCCAGTCTTTTCCTACCTGTCCCTGGGAAATCCCTGGAGATCCACAAGCAAGCCCCTAACAAACAAGTGACTGCACCACCTGCACTAAGCCCTCTACTTGTGCCCTTTATAACTTTTGGGCCCTGAGCAGCATCCTATCAACGACCCAATGCCCTCCAGCTGCCCTCCTTGGTCAGGAGCCTCTCCCATCCTACTCCTCACCATTCAGACCCAGGTGGAGGAATAAGGCTGCAAATCAAAAACAGAGCTTGCAGAGGTGTAGGTGTGAGCTGTAAGGTTCTGAGTTTTGCAGACTGATTGAATTTCAGCTTTTTAACTTCAAGGCTGATACTGAGTTCTCAGCATCGTGGAGAGCTGTTGTGCAATTTGTCCCACACTGGAGGCGCTAAGGGGCTGCTGCTGTTAGGGGGCAAATTCCCCCAGGGGGTGATGCTTTCAGCACACGTTTTATTTTATTTTTCTGAAAGGAGCTCCAAATATTTGAAGTTTTCACTGAGTTTTGCTGGAAGCAGAGCTGCAGTGCTCTGCCTGCTGACAGGGAGCAGGTGGGGAAGAGCAGGAGCAGATAGGAGGTGAATCACGCTGCAGCCTGGTGGTGTACCCAAGCGTAGCAGCACGTCATTGATGCCATTTAATTGTTCCCTGCAACTCGGATAATGGGGAAGACATTAGTAATAATAGCAGCTTCATTATGTTCCTTTTTGATGTACCATCTAAAAAGCTGAAATCTGAACAAGGACATTAGGAACCCAGAGTCTGAGGCTTCCAGTGGCATTTTGTTTTTCTGCAGAACCTGAAAATACCTCAATGAAGCTTATTAAACTTTAATGTAAATGTGTGCAAACATAGAAAACTTGCATGCAGAATACAAATAACAAGGTGTCAGCCACGGAGGCCTTTGCAGCACTGAGTTTTTCACTCCACTTCTTTGACCACTCCCAAAAAAATGCATAGTGTGCATAGTCAGAGAGCCCTTATGTGCAGCTGCTCCTATTCAGCACAGAGTAAAGCAGATCTTGTGGGAAGCCCTGCTGGGATGGAGCTAGGAAAGTGCAGATGACAAATTTATTCAACCAGGAGTTGGACTCCATGATCCTTATGGGTACCTTCCATCTTGAGTTTTTCATGATTTCTGCAGCCTTTGCCAGCATGAAGCTCAGCACAGACCCTGCTCCTTGCCGTGGGCAGTGCTTTACATCATCTCACCCTATGGACTCACCCAGCTCTTTGGCATGTTCTGATGGCCAGCTTTCATCTGTCGGTGTGGGACTGCAGAGTGCCCAGAGAACTTCCAGCCTGCATTAGGCTTCAGCTGAGCACTCCTGAAGGGCTCCTGCCCAAATCCAGCTGAGGTGTGCTGAAAGACAGGGGGAGGTGGATTTAGTGTGCAGCCAGTGCCTGGCTGATGAACGCTTGTCGTATTCTCACAATGTGGACACTTCATTTTGTTTCTTTTCTTTTGCCCTCCCTGCAGCAATACAAGGATAGCATCACCACCAGTATATATGTGCACATTACTACACACACAGCCACAGTGTGGGCTGCAGCCACTGCTGCTATGAGTTTTCCCAGCACTGCTGGGAGCACTCATTGCAAGGAAAGAACTCAAAGCAACAGCAGCAGCCCGGAGCCACAGGAGGTGAGAAAACCATCTGCACATCAGCTGAGATTTCACAGCAATGAGATGTGGTCTATGCAATGTCTTGCATTCATATATGGGACCCCAAAACGATGCTCAGTGCAGCCTTGCTGTGTCTCTAATGCCTGTCCTCATTTGGCTTGTTGAATTGACATGTGTTGTTTTAAACATCCTCCCTACCTTGCAGGCTTGTGAGGGTTTTTTCTTTTACCTTACCGGCAAAATCCAGCTGCTATTATTCATATTTCTCATAGCTAAAGATACTCCGAGTATTGAAGTGATGTGATGGATGCAGTGAAGATGAAGTCTGAAGGGATCAGTGGAATTGGCACTTTGGTTAAAAAAGATGGATAAGGCATATGAAACACCCTGCGTATTCCTTTATTCACAAAAAGAACCTGCCAGGGTTTGGGTTTATTTTTGCTGACCCTGTTCTACATACTAGAAAGATAGCAGGAATGATAAAATTCCTTTTGTTACCTTCCTGTAAGGCAAAAATAGACAAAGCTGTGTCCATAGATACCTTTACACTGAGACGTCACTCTGGCTAGATCAGACTGAAGATCAGTGGCCTACATTTCCCAGGCTTAAAACTGCACAACTGGATATTAGGGTATTATTCAGGTTAGGAACAATTTCTTGTCAGAAAGAGCAGTGATGCAGTGGCACAGCTGCACAGGGAGGTGGTGCAGTCACTGTCCCTGGAGGTGTGCAAGAACTGTGGGGATGTGGCACTGAGGGACGTGGGCAGTGGGCATGGTGGGGGTGGATCAGCAGGCGGACTGAGTGGTTTTATGGGCTTTTTCAACCTTTATCATTCTATGATTGGTGAGATCCAGAGGTTTGACACTGGATTTCAGGCTGTGTGCAGGTTATGAGCCAGGACACCAGCAGTCCGGTGCCAGCTCTGTGCAATTAGCGGCCCTCTCTAATTACAAACACAAAGTGTGCAACCTTCCTTCTGTGCAACCCGCTCCTTCCCAGCATTTAGCACTGCCGAAGCTTTAACAAGGGATCAAGTGCAAGAAACCCTCTTCACCTGCCTTGACATTAACTAAAGAAGTTATTAGTGCCATAAACATTCTACCTTGTTGTTTCAAGCCTCGCTGCAGAGCATTTTGTAGAACTTGAGTGCAAATAGAGACCCCGTGGCTTTTGTCAAAATACTGAATGTAGAGTTCTCTGTTCGCTTGCTTCCTGACATTAATGATAGCAATCATCCCCCACTGCTCCTAAGCCTCTTTGCAAAAGGCTGGGCCCAGTCTCCTCTGCAGTCATGTGTGTCCATTCCACATGGGGATCACCTGGAGGGACTTCAGCTCTATTTGGCCACGCTGGGAGGAGGCAGTGGGAGATCCCGTGCGTAGGGAGATGTCACAGGCAGAACACAATCCCCAGAGCAGGGTTATCTCAGCACATCATACACTTGTATGCACAATCCCTGCCCACTTGCTGTGTTTTTACCCACCCATAGGAGCACACCCTGCAGGGATCAGCCTGCCCCGAAACAACAGTTCAGTTTGTGAACCTATCCGCACCCGATATGCAAGTGTTAAGTCTCAGCTCATTTCACATCTCTCTTTAAAACCACCTCTGAAGTGATGGGTCCCCTCGGACTAATACTGAAGGAATGATTGCGGCTTCCCTGGGACAGCCTGCACGATGGGCACCGATTAATCACGCCTCAGTTACAGAGCAAACCCAACCTCACAGAGAACGGTAAGACCCCAAACGCTTCCTGCTGTAGCTGTGAGGTTTTAGTTAAAGTTCTCCAGCAATTTCTCTCCAAGAGCTGTAACGAGGTGGGCTGCTGTTGTTCTCCTCCTTTGGAAAACGGAGAACTGCAGCAGAGATGCGAAATTATCTTCAAGTTCACACCAGTTTCAAGGCCTGCCCAGGAGAACCAGGAATATTTTCCCATTAAATCTACTTCTGATGAAATGTTCAGTTCCCATAGCAAAGCCATCTGCTTCATGGAGGGGCACGAAGGCACGGTACATCCAAACTGCAGTTCCAGGGGAGCATTTCAGCAACACAGCAACCGTTGGCAGGACTGAAAGCTTTTCGTCTTTCTAAATCCCACTGCATGTGTGTCTGTGCAGTTTCTCCTCTGTGAAAACTCTGTGAAAGCTTTCATCTCCATCCCCAAGGAAAGCAAAGACTGAGACATCGCCGTTCTCTGAAGGGCAGAGATGTTCTTTCCCTGTCTGGTGAGTGGGATGGGATTGGAAGTGTGGAGGCGTGGAACAGCACTGCTTGTCCTGCTCACAGCTCCTCTCCATCCTGCAGTGAACCACCGAGTGACAGGGCACTGGGGGACGTGGTGAGTGGGCAAGGTGGTGATGGTTGATGGTTGGACTGGTTGGGCTGACGGTTGGTTTTCAGTCCATTCCCTTGAAAGAGTAAATAAGTGTCCCACCTCCAAGTTCTGATCAGCGTTATGACGTCTCTCAAGGTTTCCCAAAGGAAGAGCTTCTCCTCACAATCTCCTTGCTGGTAGGAGTCCCTTGGCACTGCCTTTCCCCATTCCTCCCTCCTGCTTTATTACAGCGAGCCCACGGCGAGGCTTCATTCCTTTTTTATGAAACGCCTTGCAGTCCATTTACCAGCACACTGTAAAATCGACACGTTAATAATTAAAGCTACAGCTGTCAAAATAAATGGCCGAGGTCCATTTTGGCGACGCTATGAAATATTATCCCACCACGCTGAGGAGGGGCTGTTTTTCTGTTGCCGTCGCGTGCTCGCAGCCAGGAGGCAGGCAGTGCCCTGCCATCAGCAGCAGTGGGATTAGTTCAAATTAGAGCAGCCGCGGTGACAAATGGAACGGCGACTGCAGGCTGACCCAGCACGGCTCATTTTGTCCCTATTTCTGAAAGAAGAGGCACAAAATGACCACACAGTGCCGGATGGGAAGGGCTCTGCAGGCGTTTCGTGCTGACCTGCAGGCCTTCTGCTCACCATCAGCTCCACTCTCTCCTCCCAGCAATAAATCAGCAAAACCACACTTCCCAAACCTCCCAACCCTCTGCTTTCTCTCCCGTTCGGGCTGACTTCCATGTGGTTTTTCCCCCCTGTTCCTGAGCGTGAAGGTCCTGACCCAGAGCTGCAGCCACAGTGCAGATGATTGTAAGTTCTGGGCTGGGAGCTGTGGGTGAGCATTGAGCGCCGCAGGGATGGGGAGAGCTGCTATGGAAGCTCACACCATATTTTTTCCCTGGTCATATGACATGTTGAGGTTTTGAAGCCACAGCTCTTGAACTCAAGATTATTTGAGATGCTCCGCTTTCATGCATACAACAAAGGCTGCGAGCTTCTGGCCCTTGTGGTTACAGGCAAAAGGCTTGGGAAAAATAAAAAGACCCTGAGAAGTGGTGAAAAATAACAAAATTAAAAATAGATGGCATATAGGAGGATTCCCGCAGGTATTGCTCTGAGATAACTTTGTGATTTGGGGGGAAGGCTGAGCTGCAGGGCTACCAGCTCGTAGCCTGCTCTTCCTTCCCAGCAGAGATGCACCCCCACCAGTCCCATCCTCGTGGTCTGAGCTGCCCCTGTGGGGCCCCAGGTTATCCCCAAAGCCAGCACTGGGCACGTGGCAGGAACGTGCCACAGCTGGGAGAGGCAGCAGGTCCATCTGCCAGCATTAATTACTGTGACAAGATGCTAAGGTCCTGCTTAGCAGTCTGATGTTGGTGACGTTTCCCACATCACCCACTCTGTGTTCGCCATTGCTGCTAAACCTTATTGCAGTGAGAGTTTTAGCCCTGTTTTGTCTCTGGACCCTCAGTTGTTCCCTGGTCTTCCCAGAGCCTCTTACACCAACCCATTCTGACCCAGCAATGCCCCAAAAGCAGTGTTTAAGTGGTTGGCCACACTGTTAAGCACCAAGCTGTGTTTTCAGGTGCCCAGCTTTAGCTGTGGAAATTATGGCAAAACCTCTTCATCTCTTTCCTTTGTGGTGTGAGGATAACAGCAGAGGGGCACTGTCATAGATCACACCGAGCACTTTGTATGAGGATGTTCCTTGGAGAACCTGGGGGCATTTGGAAGTGCAAATCCCAGATCAGTTTGCAACTGGCCTTAGATGACAGTTCAGATGGTTTTCTTCCCACACCTATTGCTTTCCCTTGGGTCCAGGCACATTTGCAAAGGATTTTCCAGCTCCTCCCCAGCAGCACAGGGTGCCCAGTGGTGGATCTCCATGGTCTCATGGCTCTCTTTGCCCTTGCAGGAGTGACACTGCTGGGCCATGCCTTCTCCTTGGCGGGGGAGCATCCCGCATGAGTGCTGTGCTCTGAATTCTCCACCTTCCAGGATGTGTCCGAGCCCTTTGGGTAGCTTTGAGATGCCACCTCCTCCGGGTCTTGTTAAAGCGCTTCATCAGTGCCCATCTTCCCCTGCGGGGCTGACCTTTTGCTCATTGCTGCTGTTGCTACCTGACTGGGATCACCTCCGAAGAAAGGTTGCCATGGCGATTCCATATTCAGCTCAGCCAAAAAATCCAGCTTCTGTATCTTATTAAATGCTCCTTTTCAAAGACCTTACGTGTGGGGAGCCACGGCTGGGGGCTGCCTGTGCACATCACCACGAGGAGTTGGTCACCTTACCCCAGTGCCGTGCCCAGAAGGGTTTTTTGTCATGGTTGGCTGAAAGCTTGGGGTTTGTAAACTATTAGCGTTCCTATGAAAACACTTCTCTGCAAAACGTCAATCAGCCTTTTCAAGGGGATTTTTTCACAGCTCTCATCTAAACTCCACTGTCAAATGTCAGGAGCGGATGTTTAATGAGGATCGGTTGGAAGCCCTAATTGGATGGGTATTCAACAGGCTTTTTTCTTTCTTCTTTCTATTTTTTTAACAGTTGTTGTTTTATCCTTGGGCCTCTGTTTTCGCAGAGATTCTCCTTAAGTTTTAGAAGCTAATCTCTATTTTAAGCTCAGCACGCGTGGGTCCTCGGGGGCTACTTGCAGTGGGCTTTCATTGAGTGCACCTGGAGGGCAGGGAGAACACCCACCCCAACTGTCTGCCCCAACAACAGGGAGCATTTTGGGGTGTTACTGGTCCATCTCATGCAAAAGGATGGCTGAGTGTGCAGGCAAATGTCAGGTCTGAAGGCAGCAGAGTGGTGGGTTCTCCCACTCCCAAAGGTTCTCCCTCCTCTGTGCATATGCAACGGCATAAAGAAGGGGTATTCATGTTTGTCTCTAGATGGATCTTGGTATCATATGGTCTGATTTTTGGGTGCTCCTCTGTGGAGCCAGGAGTTGGTTGTGCAGTAGGTGACAAACCTTTCCATAGACACGTCCTGCCCCAAATTCATAATGCCTGCATGCCCCGCAGCATCCGCTCTGGGCATCATTACCTCCCATCCATCACACAGCAGCATTCATTTCCCACCCGCGGTCACACTGCCTTTGCAACAGGTGCTGCAGGAAGCATTTTGAGCCATCTGTCACCAAACACGCCATGCTGCATCACCACAGATATTCCTGCTGATATCCTATGAGCCGTGCTGGGACCATCCCAGCCCAAACCCAACACCCCACACCCTGTGCTCCCATTCCTGACATCCCTGTGCCAGATGTGCCTAGTGCTGAGCAGCCGCTTGGCTCAGAGCTCCCTGCACTTACTGCTGCTTCCCAACAGCAAAACCTTTCTGAAATGGTTTGTTTTTGCATCTGAACTCAGTGCTCTGACACCTCCATACAAACCATTGTTCTTTGATTTTTCTTCCCCCACCCCGCCGTCACCCCCCTACAAAAAACCACAAAATTTATAGCAGATGATTATAAAAACATCCCGGTTTCCTATAGCTGTGCTTTTATTGCTTTTTTAATTAAAACCTTGGGAGGACCATAAAAGACCCATCACAGATGTGAGTGTTTCCATCCACACTGAACACACAGAACAGAGCACCGCCACAGCTCTGCCCCATCGCTCCCCATTTCCATCCCTTTGGCTGGGAAGCGGCCGCTGTTCCACCATGCACATAACACCTTCTCTCCATCCCTAATTGCATTCCATTTCACATGTGCAGTTACCAGAATAACTTCTTCCAAAAATAAACCATGAGATGTTCAGAGCTGCCTGGCTTCCCCAGCCAAGGAATTGCAGCCCTCCTGCTCTCTCCTGGACACTCTAAGAGCGGGCTGGCATGCACATAAACCTGCCCTTCTCATAAAAGCACCAGGAAAATGCCCTGAAGGCTGTACTCGAGGCAGCTGAGCCCCACAGGTTACACACCATAATGCCCACCCCGTCGTTTCAAGGCATTTGTGATGGTGTCTTAAGTCAGCAACCTCAACAACTCCCCTGGTCTCCAGCCAGGAATAAAAGCGCTGAAGGAAATCAGGCCACAGTAATTTCCCCAAACCACAGAGCTAACATGCATGGTAATTAATTCCTTTAGTGGAGAGAGGTTTTTCTAGCTGCTATGAACTCTCCCAGGGGCTGACACAATAGCACGTCTCCTTGGCGGTCAGACTGCCTGCCCACGGCTTTCATCGCGCATCCCACAGCATTCCATGGAACGTTCACAAGTCCTCCAGCACCGTGCCTGCTGCAGAGCTGCTGATCTCTGGCCTTGGGCACAGGGATGTGCCCTTAGAGGGGGTGAGTGAAGCAGCATTGCCAGGCTCTGGCCTTCAGGTTGTGTCCCAGCACACACTGCCTTCCCAATGCAAGGAACAGCACAGCATGCCAGCACCCAGCATCTTTGGGGGCATGCAATCCATTTTAAATAGAAAAAAAATCCAAGTCCAAAGCTCGTGGTTTGTATTGACAAGGTAATTTTTCTGACAACTGTCTTCGCTGTGGAAGAACTTCAAAAGTCTTTTCTTCAGCTTCCTTAGGTTTGCCATTGAAAGTTTCCTAAATTGTGCATGCAAATCTCTAAATCTGATCACAGATGGAGTGTAAATACCACGTTATGAAGCTGAAGGACACAGCCTCCCTTCTGGGGAATAATATATTGCAGTAATTTGATGATTTTTGTTTTCTTTTCTTTTAACCACGCTTCCTTCAAAGCTTCCATCCACAACACAACATTCACCCACCCCTCTAACTAACTTGTTATTTTACAGCAAGTAAAACGAAACTGGAGACAAATGGCTGTTGTTTAGTGCCATTAGTTTCAATGGCTTTACACAATATTTGAGTCATTGGCTCGCTTCTTGCTTTGGAGGAAGCCCAAATCTGGATGAATCTACGCGCTTTACAAACCATCCATGGGGCCAGGCCAGGCCTGCCTAACAGATGCAGGTCCATATGCTTTGGCTCTGCACCCATATGGAACACTGACGTGCAGTCCAGGAGCAGAGCGTGCCACTGCTCCTCTTTTCAAGCAACCTCCCATCCAAAGTCATTTGCAGACATGAGAGCAGCTAAGCAAGCTCACTGGAACCTGTACAGAAGACACTGCAAGACTGATGGTCCAAGAATAATATTTTCCTTGCTCTGTGGTTCCTGCCGAAACCTAAATTGCAACATTTTCTAGAAAGCCATTTGTTAGGCTTTCCCAAGTGCTCGTTACAAAGCCCATTGCACTCCTATAATGTGCTTTAACCTTTGCTGCACAGGCTGTGCAAGAACACGGAGTGCTTCATTGGCACTCGCTGGAGGGATCTCTCCAGGCAACCAAAGCAGCAAACAGCTGGGGCTGTGTCACAACGCCTGGAGGGATTGGTTCACAAGAAGCACAGGATTGGCATCAGATGGCCTGCCACCATTTCAACATAGCCGGGCTTAGCTTGTGCCGCTGGCTGCGCTCCTCCAGCAGCGTTAGATGGCTTCTTCTGGCCAGGAGCTTTGGGGAAGATCTGGATGGCTTTAGGTGTTTGGCAGTGCTGTTTTTCCCAGTGCTTAATCCTTGCTCAATCTCTGTATTTTTTTTTTTTTGGTCATTGATGCAATGTAACAGATACAGCTCAGTCCTGTTTGGAGCACAAGAGTAGTAAACTCAGCACCTGCGCAGTCCTAAAGGAGAGCTGGGTTCCCATCCCAAGCTATACAACAGGTACATTGTTTATATTTCATTTTATTATTAGTTTTATTATTAACATCATTCATTTTATTTATAGGGCCACTCTTCTGCCTTGTGCTCCTTCTTAAAGAGCTGTTTAAAGAGATGAGTGCTAGGAATGCCCATGTCAAATGGGAGATATTTCCACCCATGGTGCTCAGCTCATGCACTGAGTTGCGAGAGCACCAGTGTAGGAAGGGTTTAGTGGGAGCTGACTGCTATTCCCACAGAACTGCTCTTAAATTTGCTTGGAAATGCTGTTAAGCAACTAAATGCCTTTGCCTTCAGCTGGATTATGAGTGCAATTGGCATATGACAGCTTTGCTCGTGCATCGAACGGAGCCGAACGGGAGCGATTCCCAGCTGGAAAAGGAGCTTATTGCCCAATGCCTTGATATTGCTAATACTGAGGGAGAAGTTCATCCTCTTGAGAGGATGATGATTTTTTGGTTATCATTCAGACCTCTGTTAACAAAGCACCACACCGGAGATCACACACTTGGTTTTACCTCTTGATGCTGAAGGGCACTCTGGAGCAAACCACACACCTGCCATCCCATCTCAAAGCTTCAAGCTTCAATTTCCATAGTTTCAAGCTTCTCTGGCACCAAATTGGGTTCTTTATCTTTTTTTTAAAGAAGTGATGCTCAAAAAGACAGCATCTCTCTCTATTAAGATCTGTATAGATGGTGCAAAGGACCACCAAAGCAATACCCTGTAACAGTGCAAGGTAATGAGCAAGACATCCCCTGAGAGAGCCACGCTCACATCAATATATGTGAGTACCTACCTTTGTTCCATCACAGCACGATGAGCCAAGCTAAACCTGCAGGAGAGTCCTCATTCAGCTTGCCCAAGCCCTGCTTCAGGGTCTGTAATGACAGGCTCATTCCTTGAGCTTTGGAAGAACCTTGACAGGGCGTGAAGTTATCCAGCAAGCAGCAGCCCAGTCCCCAAACTCTCCTCACATGAAACAGGCTCTAAAGCGGTTCAGTGGCAGGGGCCAAGGTTGGTAAAGCTGAGTCCCAGCTATCTGCTGGAGACAGAAGGCACAACACACTCCCAGCAGGGATTTGGATTGGCCACAAGTGCAGCACACAAATAGCCTTGTACCTGCCACAGGTCCCTTCTCTTCCCTTTTCTCCCTATTTAACTGGCGAGGGTGTTTTACAGTCTTACCCCATCAATACATCACAACTGCACATCTGTTTCATTTCTCGTATTTTTATTCAAAAAAAGAAGGTTTGCTAACAGCGATCAGTACCGTGGCCCAGGCCCCTCCATACAACAGCTGACTTCAGCAGTCCTGGGCCTTCATCTCCATCCCTGCCTCCTCCGTACCAAACCAGGGACTTCACAACCACTCCTGAATCACGGGATGCTCCTTGACACTTCAGATGGCTTCAACCTTGCAATGTCGCTCTTTGCCTCCTCCTGTCTCAGGAAACCTCAGCAGCTTAAGCAGAGGCTCACAGCCAGATTTAGCTTTATCCTGTCACTAAACTCAGTAAAAAGAAAGTTAAAAAAAAAAACAACAAAAACCCAACAACCTAAACAGGTTTAAAAAGCATACATAAAATCAATCATTTTCTGGAGCTGGAAAGAAACGTTCCCCAGTGGCAGATTAGCCCACATTTATCCACTATAAAGTTGCTTACACCTTAATCTTCGGCATCTTCATCTGACACTAATTAGCAGGCTGGAGGTTCCTATGGGCATCATACTGTCTACATCCCAAAACATGAAAGAGAGCTCTTCCTTTTACCACTTGAAGCACTTTGCTTTTAAAGAAACAATATCAAGTATACCAGACCCAGGAGGTACACTTCTTAAACTTCAAAACCACAGTGGTGTTAGGAGGCACAAAGGTGCAGAAAACTTGCCAGGAAAGCACTGCAACACACACCCAGGGCTCGGCTGTGCAACATTATTTGCTCACACACAAATTAAACCCAAATTGCACTCACTGAACCCTGGGCCCACCTGCACTCTGGCACCCGTTGCTAATTAGGAGATGAATTGAGGAGGCCATAGAAGCAGAAAATTAAATGGGCTAATCAGACCAACGTAGTTGCTTCCCACAAAAAAAAAAAGAACCCCAAATTTACAGAAAAGCCAATGTGTGACTGTAAGAACTTTTTCATATTTAGGGACTCTCAGAAAAGCACGGGAAAAGATTAATTACTTCTTTGACGTTCATTACTGTGCAAGCATCCCATTGAGATCCATCTGACATCCTATTTAACTGTTCGCAGCAACAACTAATTGGATCTTGAAAGAAAGGCAAGAGCAGGACTCCAGGAACACGGCACAGTGTGCTAGCTCCTTGCAGGGAAGTGAAAATAAATTATTTAGACTTGACAAAGTCCCTTGAAGTCCTGCAGTCTTTCTACTTGGCTGGGTCTCAGGCCCATCACCGATTTATCAGCAGTTATTTTTGGATGGGGAGAGAAGGCAGGCTGCTTAGCAGGTAGCTTTTGGGAATTTAGAGCTCGTCATACTTATAGTTTTCACGAGCCCTGGCAGATGTTGAGTGTCTTATACTAGAGCACAGTAAGACACTTCATCCTAATGGTGTTGGTTCGCAGCATCAAACCTCCTTCCTGCCACATTCCAGCATCTCTGCTCCTTTCTGCATTGTTCTTTAGGAAAGGAAAACCCATCCTCAAAACTCACCCTCAGCATCCTCCTAACTGTTCGCCCAGCTCATCCAGCGAAGGCTGCATCCCCCCCAGGGCCACTCGCACGCCCACACCACTTGGAATGAGTCTGCGTGCCACTTTGCTGGGCACCGGGTCCTGCAGGGCAGGAGATGGCTCCTGCTTGGTGCTTCTGAGCTGTGAGAGCCGCCAACAAACCTTCCCTGCCCACCCCGCTCCCTGCCCCTTCCCTCCCCGAGCACGGAGCCAAGAACGTGCCGGCAGCGGCGCTCTTGGCCGAACAAACTAACTACCAACCTCGGACCAGTCACAACAAACGGCTGAACGTCTACCCATCACCTAACATACCCTCAAAAACCAAGGTCACCATCACACGTCATGGACGTAGATCGAACGCCTGGCCCAGCCCAGCAAACCCAAGGCTGGGCCCTCCAGATGCTCACGCATGTCTCCTACCCGTTCCTTGGTGAAACACCGAACAGTTATAATACTCAGGTCAATATATATAGGTACCACGTATATATATTTGTGCCGCTGCTCTGCGCATTAACAAAGACACCCAACCCCACTGGGCTCCTTTCTGCCCCCTCCCCGTCCTGCCCCGGTTGTGCAGCCTGCAGGATCGCAGCCGGGGCCGCCCTACGTGTCCCCCTCGCATTCCCCTACAGTCAGCTTCAAGGCTCCCTGCTGGTGCAGAGTCTTTAAGGCTTTGAACTCCAAGGGCATGGTGTGCGGGCTGGCCTGTGAGGTGTAGCCATACTTCAGGCTATCATAGTAGTGGTACTTGACTGGCTGCTGGTTCTGGTCCAGGGGGAACGGCCAAAATCCGTAGAGATGGATGCGGTTGCAGAAGCGAGTGGCCAAGGTGTACATGAGGAGGCCAGTGGTGGGTCGCTTGATGTGCACCTTGTTGGTCAGCCAGTACCTGCAAGGGAAGAGCAGAGAACCTGTCATCCCCCGGCAGCCAAAGCTCGTGTCTCTCACTTTTTTTCTGTGACTGAGATATATTGGTGATTCAAAGTGAGAGGTTTCTGACTAGCAGAAGAGTTCTCCATGCCAAGAAAGCCTCTCTAGGGGTTGCTTCATGAATAAGCATCTCCTGCTCTCTGTCTGGCGGTTACATCACGCGTGTTGCTATGGCATTGAAGCATCTCACGTCTTGGCAATCCTTTATGAAAAACAAATTGCTTGCAACGCTGGCCTTCAGTACTTCAGCCTACAATTATCTTCCAATCAACCCAGGAGATCGATACCACAGAGCAAACCATCCTCACGTCAAGTAGACTCCAGCAGCCCCTTCCTTGAAGCAGACACTCACACACACACAGCTGACAGTTTTCATTGATGAACGAAGATTTACTGACAGTAAACACAACAGGGCTGCAAAAACGTTTGCCTTTGAAGAAAGGGTCAGCTGGCTGAGAGAGCTCAAGCATACCACCGTGCTCCCGTTATACCCAGCCACTGCTCTGCAATCCTGTGTCAAAATACATCAGAACACTGCACAAAGTCAGTCCATGAAATATGCAATAGTGCACACAGCAATATATCTGCCTACTGTAATATACCACACCTACCACGATACACCACGCCTACCACAGTATACCACATGCCATAGAGATCAGATGAACTCACTTGCAAACTGTGCTAGTTTTTATGAGGGATGGCCAAAAGAAAGGGGGAAGGAGGCATCCCATAGCGATGCATGAGCAGAAATAGCATCAGCAGAAGTATTTTGGAATGCTGATAAAAGTTACTGCAGTATCAGCACCCCTGTACTACAAAGTTTCCAGTGCCAGTGCTTTACTGCATGGACAGCTTGTCCAGTTTGCTCAGCAGGAAAGCACTGTCAGATGAGGAAATACAGAATGGAGAAAGTTGGGGTAGTGGAAGAGGTCCCCAGGCATGTTCCTTCCTCCCAAAATATGATTGATGCCGCCACTGCCTGTCTGAGCCTTCACCATGGGGTCTGCCAGCAGATTACTTATGGTGGGTATTTCAAAGGGACCGGGTGCAGGAGATTGAGCATGAAATGCATCTCGCTCCTCATTCACACTTCCTGCTGGGCTCCCCAGGGTCTGGGGCTCAGAAAGCGGGAACCCACGGGAGAGCAGAGCCATAATCCTGCAAATTAGCTTTTCACAAAAGCCATTAAAATTTAGCAACCAAGGCACAAAATGTACTCGTTTGTTCTCAGCTAGATAAGAGGAAAATTGACTTTTCTGGTGAATCAAATTCCAGAGGCAAGGGCGGGGGACAGCAGAGTTCATGGGGGTCTAACACCCCAGGGCTGGCCAATAATGGGTATGTTGTTTTAGGGTGGAGGTCCTCCTCACCTATCTCTCTCCTCAGCATCCAGCATGAAAGAGGAAAAAAATACTAGAGGGAACAAACACAATACCCAGCCCCAAGGATTGAGCTATGGCGCAGCCAAGGCTGCAGCGGTGCTGAGGTCATCTTAACCCACAGGTGGATGAGACAGATTCCTTGATTGCTTTCAAGGTAATCACACCAGACTCCTGATGTGTGCAGAGAAAGGGAGGATATCACGGCCACTTAGCACTGAATTAGGATACAGCAGGCAGCAGGGAAGCCACCTGGGAAGAGCTGTCCTGTCAGTGGGCCTGCTTTAGGGAAAGACACAAACCACCACTGCACCTACACATGATGCCCATGGGACACCTCACTTCACCATCACCGCCTGAAGCGTATTAACAATGACAAAAAGGACTGGGGGCAACCTCAGAAGAGCCCCACTAACAAACGT
This sequence comes from Lagopus leucura, assembly GCF_019238085.1. Classification (NCBI taxonomy): domain Eukaryota; kingdom Metazoa; phylum Chordata; class Aves; order Galliformes; family Phasianidae; genus Lagopus; species Lagopus leucura. The sequence goes on along the minus strand of NW_024962269.1, from coordinate 11,834,761 downwards.
GCACAACTAGCATCAAAAGCAGCTCTCTAACACAACAACCCAAAGCACACGTGGCAGCTGAACGCTCCAAACTTTCCAACAACATCAGGGTAGGAACCAACTCAGATGCTTAGAATGAAAAGAATGGATGCCATACATAACACACGATGGCCAAACCAGACCACTGACCACATCACAGCATTTGCAATTTGTTTCTTAAACAGTGAAGGTGGGAAATGGTTTGGGGAATACTTTTTAACAACCCATTTGCGATGGAGTGTAAGAGCTATGCAGGAAGATCTCATCTTCCCACCGTTAGCCAACGGAGACTGTGGTCACATTCCCAGTATAGCGGAGAACAGCTGGGGATGGAAATAAAACCTAATTAATTTTGTAAATCCAAATGAGGTTGTCTGGGCGCACATGGGATGCTGTGTCAACAGCGCACCTTTAATATGTGAGGTCCAGGATTTTAATTAGGAGGAAAGATAATCTTGAAGCAGGCAGTAATTATTTTTCAAACTGGCTACACCAATCACCATAACTATTAATTGCAACATTTTATGGAAAGAGACAGCAATTAAAAGGGAAGAGCAAAGAGCAGTCCTAAAACTCAATGCCTCCTTTCTCAGAGCCTTTGCCCACGTGCTGACCTCCTTCAGAACCAGTGTAAATAAACCCCAGGGGTGCGAGCAGCTCTGGAGGTGGTCGGGCACCCGAGTGGGATGCAGCCATGAGCAGGGAGCTGAGTGCTGCCAGGCAGAAATTGCCTGAGACAGCTCTTGTTTGGAGGATCATGATAATGACAGATGGGAAATGCCACCACAATCATCGAGGCCATCTTTTCTAAGGAAACAGGCCAGACATGGGCCTGAGTACCTGAACTAATACTTGATGGCAGCTAAGGACGGAGGCTTCAGAGTGAGCAGCTCAGAGTACTGTGCTAGTGGGTGGGTGCATCCCAATGCATCCAAGAAAACCCTTGGGTAATGTGCTCTCTACAGGCGAGGGTTAAATTGCAGGATAGAAGAACTGAAAATCCATCACACTGATAAAATGAGTAAAAGCAACCCAGGTCAATGAAGAAATCAAGTTTCAGCGGCCTCAGCTGCATTATTTCTTGATACAAATCAGAATAGCTGAAATAATGCAATTTCAGACCTTTTCCCAACGGCTTACTCGTAGAAGTGTGATACAAACACAAGCTGTTGTGGAGGTGCTAGCCCCTGCCTGTCTGAAGCATGTTATCAGTCTGCCACACACATCCTGCTCCCATTAATGCTCATGAAAAGCTGTCTGAAGGCAGCTGAAGACAGCACCCTGAGGGCACCCTGTGCTCCCACTGCTGCATGCTAGGACCCACTGGTACCAACAGGGAACAGCACAGGATGGAAATGATGCATGGAGCCAGAAGAGAGACCAATATCCCCCTGTTGGGCTGTGTGTCTAGTTTCCATCATTAATTCCACCAAAATAACCAAGAGCTGCACACAGGTCAGTGCTGGATGGGTAAAAAAAGCAGCTGTCCCCCCTCAGGTCTTGTCCAGGAGTCCAAAAGCTGGACATGGAGTAGTGGTGGGCATCATCTCCTGGTCGTGGTATTTGCAATGCCAGTTTTAACACACAGGGCACCCAACACCCACGAGTTAAACCATTTCCACACAGACTGAACACGAGGAATGCAGCCGAAAAAGGATCATTCTGTTTCTTTCCCCCTTCCCTCCTCCATTTTTCCACTTCTTTTTACAAAGAAAAGCCTAAATCTTCTTGATCAACTGGAACAAATCAAATGTCATGGGGACTGTGTGTAAACACACCACAGCTTGGATACAACATGCCTTATTTCCTTGTGCAGAAGCAAGAACGATGGCTGACACAAGGGGTGGTAGTCCTCCATCCTGTTCCATTCATACACTTGTGAGTCATTATTTCCCCTCCCCTGTAGCTGTCTGTGTCCCTCACTTGACACCTCTGCCCTCAGCTAGGCTACCAGGTAGGCACTGTCAGGATGCAGGCAAGGAGGGACCAGGGGAGGGTTTCCATCACGGCCAATGGATGGGAAAGGCAACCTCAGAGCACTACCGTGCTAAAAACTCAAAGGCTTAGATGTTGTTTGGGTGTGGGACCCAGGGAGACATCCGAAGCAAAGATAAATCCACCCTACATCCCACCAAGCTGGGTTTCTGAGGACAGGTGGCAGAGCTGTGCTATGGGAGCTGTGGACTCCAAGCAGGGCAGTCGCTGTCACGGCACACACACACAAGCTGTCAGGGCTGTTTGGCTGGCAAAGCTAACGGGATAGCTGGAACACTTATCGATTTTCTTCTTTCAAGAAGCTCTTAATAAAATCTTACGGGATTAGAACTGGTTACTGCCAAGGGACCCCTGTGATGGACACGGTGAGAAATGCTAGACTAGATAATACAAAGCAAACAGAAACGCGTCCACAAATTCTCCGCAAGATGCAATAGTCAGACCTGCAGATACAATTCTTCCCTCTGCCTCCTGCATTTCATGTTATTTCTCTAACAAAAGCTGCCTGGCAATAGGGATTACAAGGCTTTTTGGAGACATTAGCAGATGACTCCTAACGGGCTCACCTGCTTCCCTGCCAGAAGACAAGTGCTGTACTTGCTGGGTGTGTTGCTCAGGAGACATTTTAGAGAACCTCTTAGAATTGAGTCACACACCCCAAAATGCATGGCAACGACACTGGAAACAGGCACCTTAGCTAGTGACTCTGTTTCATTGCTTTCATGGTTTGCTTCTGAGCTCCTCCATCAAAATGCCGATGGCTTTCCCCATTACTGGCAGGCAGGGAGCAGAGCTGGTGAGTTTAACAGTGTGAAAAATGCCTTGGTCCTACAGCACAGTTATCCAGAAGCATCAGCACAAAAGCTATCAGCAAACATTTAAGACACCAGCAGAGCTAGGAAGGTGATGTCTCAAACGGTGCTGTTAAAGAAAACAGAAAACAAATGCTTTCTATTTATCTCAGCAATACACTCTCTACAAGTGCCACAAATGCACTGCAAATTATAGGAAGAAGTGTTTGATTGCCACTGGAACGCATCCTGGTTTGGGGGAGAGCAGAGCAGGACAATAAGCACTGTGGTTCAAGGAGGAGTCAAGAACTCACAAATATATTTCACTGGAAGTGAAGGAAGAAGAGTAAAGTCAAAGCTTTTGTGGCTGAATTGAAGTTGGCTGAGATAAGGTTAGTCTTTGCACAAAGTGCTATTTCTACAAGAAATAATAAAATATCTAAAAGAGTCTCTTAGCTGAAAGACTTTGCCCATTTCTTTGTGACTTCCAAATCAACTTAGGGCAGATTATAAATCAAGGGCAGCTTTATCCAGCAAAGGAAAAGGGACAGCGCTGGCACAGCAGCACAGGAGGAACATTGTAGGAACTGGGCAGTACCACAGAAGACAAATAAGTGAATTCCTAGTGATGCTGATACTCCCACAGCCCAAACTACATCATAGGAAGGATGCCAAATGGTCAAGACAACCCTACGGGTATCTGAAAACTCCCCAAGATTATCAGCACCCACCCTCAACCCAGCTCACTCATTACTGCCTGAATCGCTCTTAAATCCATCCCAGAGCCCAAACCTGAAGACAGTGCACCAAAGATAACATCAATACTGATACTACACTCAACAGAGCCCTTTGCACCCCAGCCTTGGAGGGGTCCTTCTGCACGGCCCCTTAGCCAGGCTACAGCTCACAGAGTCAGCTTTGAAGTGATCCCATCACTTCTGGCTAGCGACGGGGCTACAATATTAATTATAATCATCATTAACCAGTAGCATCCTTGCTTTCCTGCTGCTGGGCTGAGAGGCAGCAGCTCCCTTGGCTTGGAGGGCCTGATGAGGATTAGCACTGCCCAGCACCAGCTGCACACTCTGCCCTTGGCTGCTTCCCTCAGTGCAGCACAAGCCACCTTTCCCATTGCCCTGCTCCAATTAAGGGCTTTCAGGACTCCAACCAAGAGGGGTCTCCTGTGCCTTCCTTCCACACAACCCCGGGGCTTACCACCATCCATTCAGCCACCAGCAGAGGTCTAACTGCCCTGTGGGACTACATGGGGACAACGTGATGCCAGCCAGGAGCACACCAGGACGGTGCCAGGGGATGAGCAGCTTTGGAGGTTCCTCTGCCTCCACAGGAAAGCAGTGCCCAGCCCCTGGCAGCCCTGCAGAGCTTCCTGCGGGACGTTCCTGGCACCAGGAGAGGTTGCCAGCACAGGATTAGCAGCCTGTTGATTTAAAGGACTTATTACAGGAGCTTAATTCCATTTTGACAGATAAAGTAAGTCAATTACAGCTAGAAATAGCTCTGAATTTGGGTTGTTTTCCCCCCTTTTCTGTGAGCACAACGTTGTTCCCCTTCTCTTTCTTTACCTCAAAGCCAGAATCTTCTGTAAAAAGCCTCTGAGGCCCCAAGAAATCTCAAACAGAAGCACCTGAGGGCAGACCCAACTTTTCTCACCCCTTATTGCTGCCTGGGATTGACCAGATCCTTTTGGCTGGCTCATGCTGGGGACAACCCTAAGAGCACCCCCAGTGCCTTGCAAGTTCAAAGAACAGACTGGGTTGTAAGGGGCTTTGAAGATCGTCAGGATGCCTTGGAAGTTCATTTAAGATGAATAATGCAATTAGCACTATCACAGGTACCCATGGGCTACTCAGGAACTTCTGAGCTTCTTACTGACTCCCCCATTGTCTCTGCCCCCCTATGAGCTCCCTGGTACAAAGGAGCTAACTGAGATTTCCACACATGCCTCAGGCACACGCTGACAAACCTTGTCACCAGCTCAGCTGGCCACCACACACATTTCTCCTAGCAGAGCCCTAGCTGTGGGATGGGGAGTTATTGTGATGATATCCAGGCTTACAGCCAGCAAAGCACAGGCAGATTCAGAATCACAGGATGATAAAGGTTGAAAAAGACCTCTAAGATCATCTAGGCTAACTGCCAACCCACTCACACCGTGGCTGCTAACCATATCCCTCACTGCCACATCCCCATGGTTCTTGAACACCTCCAGGGATGGTGACTCCACCTCCCTGGCCAGTCTGTGCCAGTCCCAACCACTCTTTATGAGAAAAAACTTTTCTTAGTACCCAACCTGAATATTTAGGCTCGCCCTGTTGCATAGCTAGAAGACATTATATTCATAGAGCAGAGCAAGGGGTCCTGCTTGCACCACTCTCCAGCCCACATCGAGGGACCAGAGTCCACTTAAGGGAGCACAAATGCAGTGACTGCTCTCCTGCTGGGGAAGCTCATAAAATCCCAGCTCTGAGCACATCGACCATGTTCTCACCCCCGGACGGCGTGCAGCAGGCGCAGTGAGGGGTAGGCAGTCCTGACATTGATGTGGTGTTTCAGGATGAGCTCGTTAACCCACTCCACGCGCTCCTTGCCCCCCTTGGCCATGAAGGCAGGGATCCAGAGGATGCTGCCGTTGAGGCTGTGCAGGCGCTGCAGCAGCTTCTCCCGCCACGTCTCATTCACCAGGTCCTCGAAGGCTCGCTGGATGACTGATGGGTTCATGGTCACCAGGTCCGTTTTTGTGCCCACGTCCTGCGAGTACTCCTGAACAGGAGCCAGGTTGCACCTGCAAGTGGAAGTACCCAACAGCCCTTAGTGACGGGTGTGACAGAGGGCACTGAAAAGTGTCGCAATGGGTTGATGCTAAAAGCCAGAGCAGCGACAGATGTGTCTGTTTGCTCTCCCTTTTGGAAGGTGGCAGAGGGAGAATGAGGTCTTGCAGTGAATTAGAGAGGCTCTCACCTGGAAACACTGAGCCATCCCACCATCAGGTTATCATTCCTCAATGCACCAAGATGTGTGTGCACGTGTCACCGGGCAGCGCTTATAATGCATAAAGCTGGCGGGTGGGTTTAAATGGGTCTGTATCTCTCCTGGTGCCATTCGAAAATAAAACACAGCAACAAACCTTCCTGGTTTGCTGCCACAGCAGGTTTGAGATGAAATGGCTTTTCCCATGTGGCAGCAGCTTGGGGTCAGGTGGAACACACAGCACAGAGAGCTGATAGTGCCCCAAACACCAGCTGGAAACCATTACCTGCTCATGCACAGGAGATGGGCTTAATGCCTGCAGCCTCCCTTCTCTCCAGGAATAGCAATGTGACACCCACAGCCCTCAGCCTGAGCCTTGCTAGAGTAACATTATCCCAAATCCCTTCTTTGCAGCCAGTGAGTCTCTGCTCACAGCAGCCTCAGTGGCACCAGCAGTGACAATGACACCCGTGGGTGATGGTGCCAGGATGTGTGCTGATGGACGCTGTGACCTTCAAAACCCAATTGCATTCTGTCATTTTAATAGGTGTCCCTTTGGGGCTCTACAAACCTGGGGGGGCTACGAGGGATAAGGATGGAAGAGCAGTGGGATAAACCACCAGCAACCCCTCCTCCATCATGTGGGGTTTTGTGCAGCATGCTGTGCTCTCCAGTGGTGTTTTATAGTGAAGTTACAGTAGTTAACAAGCAGGAAATGAATCCTAACCATCTGTCTCCATAATCAGCCATTACTGCTCTTTTCCCCACTTTACAGTTGGGGAAACAGAAAGAAAACCAAGCAAATGGCATGCTGGGCCTGGAGCCCATCTGACCCACTCACTGCAGGAGTCAAATGGCTGAAAATAAACAGAGCTGTGTGCTGGACTGAGCCCACCAGGCATTGCCCACCAGGTTATATGGCGGAGGAGACATCACTCAACATCCCGATCCTATCCCAATACCCAGTATAACTTTTCTCATGCAGTTTTGCTGCCTGACACAAAACCCCCTCCCTGTACTTTGCCAGAGCTGAGTAAGTGATTTGCTCCCTTGCTCAGGTTCTATTTAAAGGTGCAGCTGACACGGCCCCATCCCCCCGTGGGCAGAAGGCAGCAGCTGGCTGTAAGCAGGGGCAGAGGGGACATTATCCTCACCCCTATGTCACACAGGGACTGACTCTGTGAGCTGCTGATGGATTGGGCTGTCCTCATAATAGACTTGCCAGAAAGCAAAAGTCTGCAAGCCCATAAATCATCCGTGGGCTCCCACAGCTGAGGGATGTGCATGGGTGTTGGGGATGAGAGAGCAAGCGTGCACCTCTTCTCTGCTTTGAGCATCTTCTGACGGAGATGGGGTGGGGATGGGGACCCACCACTGCAGGCCCATGGGGCACTGTGTCTGCAGGGACACCAGCACCAGGAGCAGAGGCACTGAAGCATGGTGTTGGCATTGCTAAGCTTTATACTTTCACCTCCCCAAGACCCCAAACCCCCACGCTCAGCATGCAGCACGAGGTGCCCTACCTGATGACAAAGCTGTGTGTGTCGATCTCGGGGCCACAGCCGCTGCCCAGCAGCACCCCTGAGTTGCCTACGATGGCACAGGAGGGGAACTGCTTGCCCTTGAGGGGAGAGGTGCGGGGCAGCAGCTCATACAGGTTCTGCGAGACGTTCATGGTGCTGTCCCTGTCAAAGACGTAGTGGATGATGTCCCCAGGCTTCAGTGTCCCCTTCAGCACGGAAATGTCCTTCTCTGCATCCAGGAACTTCAAGATCTGTTTCCTGAGGACAGGGAAGAGATGGCCCCATCAGGTGATGTACAGAGATCATGGAATCAGTCAGACTGCAAAAGACCACTAAGGTCACCCAGTCCAACCATCAACCCACCCCCACCATTCCCACTGACCACATCTCTCAGTACCACGTTCTTGAACACCTCCAGGGCCAGTGACTCCACCACCTCCCTGGGCAGCCTGTGCCACTGCATCACCATTCTTTCTGAGAATTTTTTCCTAATATCCAATCTGATAATTTGGGTAATACAGAAGATGGCCTCTTGCTTCCCATTTGCCATCCAGGAACTGCATGCAAACAGCTAGCTCCAACTGGATGCCCTCTTCTGCCCAACCCAGCCCCTCCAGTGGGTGTTCCCCCATTGCTGGGGTTTCTGCATCCCCCCTGGGCAGAGCAGTAGCACCCCAGTAGCACCTGGTTGGGAACTGGAGCTTGAGCAAGGCTGCAAGGCCAGCTGCTTTAGCCAGAAACTCATTTCCAAGCGATAGCTTACAGATATGAAGTCTAGCTCAGCAGGAGATAAGCTTTTTATTTCTTCCTTGACTTCTTTACATGATATACAGAGGCAATTTGCCAGCTTGCACTGGAGAGGACCAGATCTGTCTCTTGTCCTATAGGTAATTACCAGTACCTGATCTTCAAAGAGAGTGTCTGGTTGTGTCTCCATTTGGATGAGGCTGGTTTAATGTTGTGCTTAATGCTTTCATTACTTCTGTCAACAACAGCTGGAGATGAAGAGTCATTTATTACTACTTCAGCTCTAGAGAAAAGAGAGATGGAGGGAGAGAGACAGGATCTGTTAGCATCCCAATGGCATTTCTAATCACTGTCTGAGGCTGTGGCTGCTGGAATTCAAACTTCATCAGAAAAGCAAAATGGTAGTTATTACCCAAACAAGAACTGAAAGCCTGTTTGTATTCTGCTACACTCAAGCAGACACAAATCCTTAAACTCCTGCTTGCTCACATGAACACAGACCTACAAGTTTACATAAAACACAATCACAGATGTCGGTCTGGAAGAACGCATGCACATGGAAGCAGGAGCTCTGCAGGCAGGCTGAGACGCAGAACCCCAGACTTCACCGAGAGATTGGTTGTGCCCCAAAGCTCAGCTCCAGGTTAAAAACCTCATGAGAGAAGTGCAACCTGCAGTTCACCCAAGGGAGAAATGAGTTTAACTGAGCTGCTGGCTCTGCTTGTGAGATAGGATACGTGGAACCCAAATGGGGATGTTGGCTCACAGATCACTTTTTTTTTTTCTCCTGTTGAAGAAGAAAAAGATTTCAGCATCCGTACTGCCTGCTCCATGGCCAGAAATGAGCACGGGGATGAGGAACAGCCACATAAACTCCCACTGTGGTTTCGAGATGATCACTGGGAGACCCCAGCTTTTAATCCCTGCTCTAAGAGGCAAACGAGCCCCAGCACTTCAGTGCAATTTACATCAAATGGCATAAATTAAAGGAGCCTCTGCATATTTGATTCCAGCCAGCCCTCCAAAGAGAATTACCAAGCACCTCATCAAGAAGCTGCGCATGTGTCCGCAGCCCCAAAAAAGCCTTCACACTTCAGAGCACTCTGAAAAACACACACCCAAAAGCACTCGCTACCAGCTGAAGGGAATCTCCCTCTGTAGTGCAAAGGGCTTCTTCCAGCTGGGGAATGGTCTCTAAATAAATACACTGATAAAAGGCAGGTGAAGCCTAGGGAGTGAAAAGAGGGGGACGTGGGGCAGAGCTGGTGGCCTGGGCTCGTGGCAATGCGTGCTCCTGGGAGCACATCTCCAGCCCTCAGAAGGTGCTCCTGGGGGACACTATGGTTCCAAGTACGTAACGTTGCAGAAGGGAAACGAAATGTGTTCCTAAAGGCTGTTTATAAAGGCTGGCTGCCAGAGTGTCGGTGTGTGCTTATACATACCAACGCTACAGGACCTTCTCCAGAGGTTGTTTCCCACTCTTGCATTTTGCCACACCATCTCGTGCCTTGCAAAAAATTACTACGAGGTGTCAGTGTCAAAATCTTAAAGGAAACGCGTAAAGAAGCCTTGGGAATAACGATTTTTTGGGGTCTGTTTTCTGTGTTTTGATCACGCCTTGTGACGTCACCATGGAACAGCACTGCCCTGTCTTTCTTGAGTGGTGGTGTTGAGCTTCGCAACCGCATCACTCGGTAAGGCTGGGATGACACAACACCATCATAACAATAACACAGACACAGAATGAAGCTGTGATGCCACGGAACGACTGCAATGGAGCAACGTTACCCAACTGCATTACGATAAAACCGAATGGAGTTCTGATGTCAAAGCAGCTCTCTCTCCCCTAATAGCACATAGTAAAACTACGCAAATGGCAACTCTATCACTGACTTATTTTCACAATAAGTAACTCTCTCATTCTCTCAATCACCACAACTTGCAGATCCTTGGTTATTTGCAAATGATTATTGCACTGAGCTGGGGGAGGAGGGGGGAGAAACGATTAAGAAAATGCAAAGCAGAAGTGAAAAGAAACAGATACATTTGCTAAATAAGACCAGCACTATCCGCAAAGAGGAGAAGCAGATTAATAGCTGCCTTACAGCAAAAACAAATGAACACAAAATCTAATTTACAAACCTATTAGATTTGCTATGTAAGCTGTTCACAGCTGATCTGATTGTACCTCTGCCTCCAGAACTCCTGCAAGACAAAGGAAATGCATTATTTATAAACCCAGCTCCTCTTTGCCAAGCATTGTTCAACAGTCAAGAGAACCTGCTCCAAAGGGCTCTGAGCTGAGGCAGGGCTCACACCCCACCCTGTCAGAGCGGAGATGTCCTGATGCCTGCAAAGGCCTTTTCACACTCACTGTCACCACTGCCCTGCCGCAGCTGTAGAACTGTTACAGCAAAAGAGCTCCTACCCAACCGAATGAATAATACCTGCGCTCTCTAATCAGCCATCAAAGACATCTGCTTTCTGCTGTCAAAGCAGCATGCAGCCCATAGGTTGCATTAGATACATTTCTTCTTGTTTCTGTTTTTACAGATCAGGCGGGAGTAGTGTCCAGAGTTCTCCTTCACCTCTGAGCTGACAAGGGATGTCCCTGTCCTACGGTGAGGACCAACTCACCAACCTGGATGGGATTCCAGGTCTTTCTCCTGGAGAATGGAAGCCATTGTCCTTCACTGAAGACCGCCCAGCATCTCCATTCTAACCAAAATGAGCCTCTAGCCTCCTGGGAGACTTGCAGAGACCCTGTCCTCACTGTGCACCTTCTGGTGACACCATGCAGACCCAAGGCCCTGCTCCCACTCCCTCTGATCCCACTGGTGCCCTGGAGCCCCCAGTCTCACATTTGGTGTAAGCAGACTGGAGCTACGAGGCCAGCTCATTCACAAGCTGGGCTTGAGACCTTGAGTGCCACTGCCAAGGAACGGCACAAGGAGAGCATCAAACCTCCCTGAGCAAAACAGTGCCAGTGGAAAGCCCAAATTTCCAACACCAGGCACTGGACTGATGCTGTAACAAAGGATGGGTGGCACCAAGCCTCTTCAGAAACCTGAGTCACTCATTCAACCCACCAATCCTCAGTTCAATGCATACAATCTCGTCCAGCATTTAGATGGATGCAGAGCCCCTTCCTGATTCAGCTCACTATTTTTTAATAGGTCACAAAGAACTCTTACCCTGCTTTCAGGTGATGCTCAGTGGCAGACACATTTCAACTGCCACGTACCCACTGCTCTGTTTTATTGTTTCCACTGTACAGATATCCACATGAACACGCTCATAAAGAGAACCAAATTGTTTTCCAGCAGAAATATTATTACCTGGAAATATATATCTTAATGAAAATGTATCTCAGGAGTATGTTATTTCTAGTAGAACTGAAAAGATCCCAAATGCATTAGACACAAATGAAATAGTGAGCATGACCATTTGGTAGCATTAAAAAGATTTTCAGGCTTGTGGGATGCGATGTAAACCCTTTAGTTAAGCTGAGTGCAGCCCTCAGCACTGCATAATGTGAAACCTTTGGAAATGCCACAAAGGTTGTCCCTTCTCTCCCTCCTGCAGAGACAATCTGTGGCCAAAGCCATTGAGATTCTCCCTCTGACACTCTCCTTTTCCCTTTGACAAACCTGAGAGCCAGTGAGCTGTTTCAATTTTTTTTTTTTTTTTTGGTGTATCAAGGGAACAGCAGGACTAGCTTATTCCTAGAGCCTACTGGCATTTAACAAGCCTCTGCTTTAATGGGGTTCACCGCAGGGTGTGGGAGCAGGCAGGATTAGCGTGCAAACCACGCAGCCTTTCAGAGACGTCTCCTCTGAAGGAGCCTTCCAAATGGGATTCACACTCCTTCACACTGGCTGTAAGAGAGATAGGGACTGGATTAAGGGCTTAGAAAAAGAAATGCTGCTCCCTGATAAGTTCTGGTTCACCACTTCTGTGATAGGATGTGGGAGGGAATCACAGAAATCAGGAAGTGGAGAAGACTTCTTAGCTCCATCCCATCCATGCTCTGTCATCATCAGGATCTGAAGCATCACAACATATTATTCAAATGAATTTATCCAGTCTAAGCTTCACGTGCCCTCAGTGACAGCCCCGTGCATGCTTCCTCCCAAAATTCAAGCAGGCTCTGGAGCTGCTGGATGCAGACAGATAAGCTGGGAGCCGTGGGATGAGGCACTGCTGTGGGTTCCCTGGTACCCAAAAGGGCAAGGAAACGCTGCCTTCCTCTCTGGGTACTTACAGGCTCTATATCCTATTATGACATGAAACTGCTATCCTACACGAACATGGAAGGGACGGCTCATTGGTGCTGGAGTGAGCAGGGCTCTGCTAGCCAATGCCTGGCTCAGCAACAGTGGGGTTGCTGTTGGCAGGTACATGAATGCTGGCAGTGATGCTGCTCCCCGCACCAGGCTCGGCTCCTTTTTCCAAACCACAGAGATACAGAGAGGTTGGGATATGGTACTTTACTGAAGGTCCAGTCAATCCTAAAACTCTCCTATCCAAAACCAACTGCTTTTCTGCCTTTTGTTCCTTCCTGCCCTACACTGCAACTTTGGGACACCTCCCCTACAATCTCCCTTAGCACTGAGCCATGATTGACCCATCCAAGTACTCAGGTCAGCCCTCCAGAGGCTCAAAATGCCTGCAGTTCAGCCAAACACAATGTTTTCCAACGTCTGCCGTAGCCTCCAACAAAGGCAAACCACCTGTACCACCTCACCATCCCATCTGGGAAGAGGCAAACATTAAGAAATGGAAGGCAGTAATTTAAGAGGCCTGTGTAAAAGCAACCAACAAACAAACAAAGCCCATTTTATTACATCTCACTGACCTGGAGTTTCAAATCTCTCAGCATCAAAAGGCGAAGACCAACCTTGATTAAAATTGCACAGATAGACATTGATTTTGAAAAGCTTTCTAGGGCTACACCGTGTTTAGATTGAATTACTTTATTAATCTAGTTGTTATCAGTTTGACTGTATAGCCAGTCCCACAAAATACCAACCTGCTCCCTAATCCTATTAATTACAAAACGCTCTCCTTTTGATTTCTGCTTGGATGTTTTCCAGCGATAAGTCACGTCTATACGTGCTAATGCCATATTACTGGCTTACACCATCCTTTCTCATTTTTGCCTCGAGATTCTTCAAGCTCAATTTTGACTATCTAAGATATTATATAGGTCAGGAATTTCTGTGCTCGGTTGCAAAGTGACACTGATTCACATATCAGAGGATAAGAAAGAAAAATTATCTTATGATTCAGGCCCAAATTTTCTTGGATAAAGAATTCTTGATATACCAGGTATGCAAAGACTTTTCCATTTCCTGTCAACCAATGGGTTGTTTAAGGTTTTTGTTTCCCTTTTCATCGCTGTCTTTTCTTAAATAATAATCTTAATTGTCGCTCAGCACAGTTTGGTCTTGCTTTGAGCCATTTTGATACATGAAACTAGAGCTCCTCTGACTGAACAAGTAGGTCACACAGCCTCTTTGGGTGACTGGGCCTCCAACAGCAGGCTTCACACACCCCTATGTGCAGGCATACAAATTTAAAAATGTGTTATCCATGGATATTTTATAAAGTAAACCCCTGGCTCCTCCTTCTTTCCAGAACAGAATACACACGGGAAGCAGGCACAACATGCATGAATGGTCCAAGGACACAAATTCTGAGCACATCATGAGCTGCATTTGCACTTCTTGTAGAGCAAATGTTCTACTCTACCATGTTGGGTCGCCTTCCCAACCTTAGGCAAGACAGGTTACCCCAGCTCTCATCCATGGAAAACAGAGCTAGTAGCATCTACATGACCCACTATGGGACTGTCAAACTAAATGTATTCATCCAAATTCCTCAGAAAGAGAGCTCAGAGCTCCTGCTTTCTCCAAGGAGTGTAAATGAGCAATACCCACTCATTGAGTCTTCACAGCCCTCACGTGTTAGGTGCATGTTATGATTTTGGGATGGTACTGGGGAAGTGGCTTGGCCAAAACCACATGGGTAACCCCATCTGCATGCACAAAAGGCAGAGCCTGCAGCATGAGAACTGGCTGCCACCTGTGTGTCTCCCACCCTGGAAATCAGCTGCTTGCAGGCAGCACCACCTGCCCACCCCCACGTTCCCCTCACTCCAGAAACACAGTTCTCAGGTTTGCTTCTCACCCACCTCCCTGCACCACACATCCTAACACCAGGATGTTTGGTATTTGCAGATCATTCCTGGTGACATTTCAGCAGTTGCTGTTGAGGTTTTCAAGCCAGGGTGTGAAGGGGACTGGGACCTGCCAACGTGTGCCCTCCCAGGGAGCAAGTTTCCTCCCTGGGGATTAATTTGGAGAACATTTCTAAAGCATTCGCCTGCTAGGATGAAAGATCCCCCAATACATCTTGATGAGACATTTAAAATCTCACTTGGATGTGTTTAAAATCTCACTTGTTCATATTGTCACAGCTTGGCAGAGAGAGTGTCAAAAACTTCCTAAATATCAGGTGCTATTTTTGCAGCTCTAAGTTCCACTCTTTCTATCAAGTCATAAGAAAGCATTTCAGAGAATCTGCCCATGTCAGGGCATTCAGGAAAATCACAGAACCAGAGAATGCCTTGGGCTGGAAGGGACCTCCAAGATCATCAAGCTCCAACCCCCTGCCATGGTCTGGTTGCTCCCACCAGCTCAGGCTGCCCTGGGCCCTATTCAACATGGCCTTGAGTACCTCCATGGAAGGGGCACCCACAGCTCTCAACGGCTGTGCCAGGGCCTCACCGTCCTTTCAGTGAAAAATTTCCTTGTAACATCTAATCTAAATCACCCCTCTTTCAAAGCCATCTATCTACCTGTATATGGATGTCAGCCTCACCTGCACCACCTGCCCAACCCAGGACCAGAAGGGATAAGGAGTTGGAGGAGCACTGAAGCAGCCCCGCCTGCCGGCTCTGCACCAACTCCAGTGTAAATCAGAGCAGGGTTTGGCTCTCAGCTCTCTGCCTGGCTGCAAATCACTGTGTGCAATCACTGCCAGCATACGCCGAGGGCACAAGAATTGAGATGCATGAGTTTGCAAAACAGAGACACCTATTGCTTATTAGGGAATAAGCCAATTAGGCAGAAATGCTTACGTGACAAAACCAGCAAAGAGGCAGCAGGAAAGGCGCAGCTTCAAAGGTGAAAGGACACAAGATGGAGAAAGGGGATCCCTTTGGGGTAACCAGACCATCAGCACTAAACCCCCATCTCACAGGCTCTATTCCCAGCCAGACACAGATGACCCAGCACCAGCTCTCATGTCTGCACATGTCCATCATCATACAATGCTCCTGCTTTGTCACCACTGACACGCTCACAGGGGTCACACGTCACACACTCTATTTCTCCCCATCCTGCACTCTGGCAGACCTTACTCCTTCACAGAACCACAGAATCGTTAAGGTTGGAAAAGCCCACTAAGATCCTCAAGTCCAACCATCAACCCATCCCACCGTGCCCATTAGCCATGTCCCTCAGTGCCACATACACCCTTTTCTTGAAAAGTTTCTCTGGCCACATTAATGAAATATCCAGCGCAGGAAAAGCCACAGAAGCAGGCAGAAAGGATCCAAAGAGGCCTTGAGATGAGAGCGTTGTCTGCGGATTTCGATTTTCCCCTCCTGGAGAGGAGAAGAAAAATACCAAGAGTCCTCAAAAAGAGCTGAGAAAGACAAAAGTGTCACTGCTAAAATACCCATGTCTACACTGTGCGTTCTTCCTGAGATCATTTTTTAAGCCAGCAGAGCTATTGGAAGTCACAAGCAGTAGAGCATCAGTCTTGCAGCAGATCCTGTCAGCCTGTGCATTCATGCCCTACAAGGCAGAAATTCCAGTGGCTCTTGTAGCATCTTCAGGACAAAGTAAAAGGGAATGGTGCAATATGAAAAGAGCACATTGGAGGGGCTGTAGTCTCCAGGCTCGTTGGAATACTCAGCCCCTCATGTGGTTTCTTCCACTGTCAGCATCGGTGCTGAGGACCTTTCCTGGGCAGCAACATCCTCTTGGTGCTGCTCTTTTATCCAAGCACCCTCAGTGTGATGTTGGGTACCAGGAGTGCAACTCAACTCGGGACACCAGGATGCATTGAGATGCTCATCAACAGAGCACTCCAAAACCACACTGTGACAGTGACAATACCGAGCTTTTAAAAGCAACCCAGCCTGTGCTAGATGGGCAGAACCGTGTGCTCAGCATGCAGATTGGCCACACTTTTGCTTGTGGTTTTTTTTTTTGGTGTCGTTTGCGATCCTCCCAGTGGATTTCTATATGCAGTAACATGGACTGTTTGCAGCAGCAGCAAGAAGAAAGATTCCAGTGCTTCATTTTGGAAAGATCCACTGAACCAGCAGCCAGCTCAATGAATTGAATGCCATGCAAATAAGAGACCTGTGAGCACACAAGAGCAGGACCAGCAAAGTTACTGTGCCATCAGCTCTGCTGAACATGCTTCTCTCAAGACCACCACCACCAGGGCTATTCAGATATACAGCGGGATACAAAGAAAAAAGGCATTGTAAGGATATATATTACATATTATAAGGTTATATATACAATATAAGGTTCTGCTTTCTCTTCTTTATTCCCCCCACTATTAAAATGCAAGGAGCAGAGCTGTTGACACCGGCCTGCTCTGCCACGGTGTCTGCTGAACAACACCTTAAATTCTACTCCCACAGTGAATTTGCTGGCCTAGGGAACTCGCTCCTTGCAAAAAGAAGCCAGGGAAAAAGCGAAACAATTGCTGCCTAGTATTGTGGTTTGGGCTTATTTCTTGCTGCTGAGGGTGACCCAGGTCCAGAGAAAGCAAATGATGGAGGCAATTAGAGGAAGCCTGTCTTCGAAACAACTGGTTTTTATAGCCTGCAGATGTCTTTAAGTAGTTCTGGTCTTGGGGATGAGAAACCAAAACACTTGTAACCAGCAAGCCCAGGGAAAGGAGTGGGAGCTCCTGTGATATGCTCCTCTACAAGATCAAAAGCACATTTGGCATGCAGGTAGGCAAAGATGAACAGATGTCCAAGCAGAAAAACCACTGTTGCTGCAGGCATGTGAACACAGAATACAAGAAAAAAAAAGAGAATAGAGCCTTTTATCAGTGTCCAATTCCTTCCGGATTTAACTCATGCATTTGCAGGTGTAGTGAAAGGAAACAGAAAGCCAACCTGGGCAAGAGGGAAACTTGCAGCACTTGTTGGAGTGTTCTCTCGGTTGCTGTGGTTGCTGGGGTGGTATTGAGCATGACTTGGAAGCTCTGCTGGGATGGAGCAAAGGAGCACTGATGGAGCGAGAGGAGCTGTGCAACCAACCTAGAACTGTCAGGAGGGCTGCCCTGATATTTTCTTATTCAAATCAGTGCTCCAACATGGGTTTCACTTTCCAGCCTGAAAAAGCATGGAGCTTTTGTGAGAATTCTGTCCTACCCAATGGACACAAAGGCCTCCCTGCTGACTCCTGCAGAGGCAATGCTCCTTTGGGCCCACTCAGATCATTGGTGGCTTGTAAGCGTGCAAAAACCTAGAATAGGCAGAATAGAGCGCTTTTTTCACCAAAACTTTCTAGTGTAGAGCAAGTCTCAGAGTGATGGTCAGACCAGGTGATCTTAGTGCTCTTTTCCAACCTTAGTGATCCATGACTTGTTACCAGGTGCAGTAAATCACAGCCTGAAGGACTTAAGCAGGACGGTTCCACTGCCAAAAGCGTTGTATGATTGTTGCATGCTACAGACACCTGGACCAAATGCAGCACCGAGGGAGCAAAACCTCCCGAACAGGCGGGCATTGGGACAGAGCACACGATGAAAAAGCGGCCCTCTGGGGACATGCTTTGGGGCAGGGCAGCAATATGCGATTCTCCGGCTCCTCGCTTCAAAGCGCTGACAGAATTCCTTCTGTAATCAGGACGGGAAGGCACGCGGTTTGGGCAGGCAAAGAAAAGGTTGGCTCATTAAGTCCAACCCATTACCCAAGTGTCAAGTGCTCCCTAAAATGGCTCACCGCTAATTTGAGAAGTCACCTGGTGGCAGCGGGTCACCAGCTCCCTCTACAGACAATCAGGCCACAGCCGGACCCCCGCAGGACCGCGACGGCACACGCATAACAAAGAGTGCCTTTAAACTGCCATTGAGGAGCAGAATTTCGCGATAATTATCCCCATGGATGCCGAGCCCTTTGTCTCCGTCTGGCCCTCTCCTCCATCCCGGCTGCCTGGAGAACCGGCAGCGATCGCTTCGCGTTACCCAAAGCATCTCTTTTGTTTCCTTCGGGAGAAACAAAGAGGCAGAAAAGCGCTAGAAAACCCATCAGCGGGCTGTAGGGAAAGTTCAGCAGCCGAACCTGGCGGCTTCTGGGGACCGAAGCGCCAACGACGCCGGCAACGTCTCGGCTTCACCGCATCCCTGCCAGCATCCCCCGCGAGTTGGGATGTGGGTGTCCGGATGGGACATGCAGGACTGGAGAGCAGCACGTCCCCGGCACCGCCACGCTGCTGAGTGGCCATCCTTGCCCTCACCTCGATGTTTCAGCGTCTCCGCCTGCAGGAAGGGCCGTGCGTAGCTGGAGGAGCAAAGCGGACTCTAACCACGTTCCTCAAACAGCTCTGCCAGGCACAGCTTCGACTCCGAGCCCCCTTCACCTGCGATGCTGGGAACTTGTCTGGGCAAACAGCACAAGATATATATATATTTGGTCCTTTTGCCAGTTAATATTACACTCTTACTTTGAACCTAATGAACATTTTGTT
The DNA here is from genome assembly GCF_019238085.1 of Lagopus leucura. Taxonomy (NCBI): domain Eukaryota; kingdom Metazoa; phylum Chordata; class Aves; order Galliformes; family Phasianidae; genus Lagopus; species Lagopus leucura. The sequence goes on along the minus strand of NW_024962269.1, from coordinate 11,815,909 downwards.
CTTTCTTTCTGAGATTTCTCAGTATTCGTAGGTGAGAGAAATACATTCCCCCTTCTCCTACCCGTACAAGGCATATCCTTCCAAAAACAATCCAACTCGCAGGCAGGGGGCAGGGCACGTGTAAAAGTGGGCAAGCTGTTCGCTCTGCACAATAATTAGAGAGTGCTTCGATGCCAAGGAAAAGGAAAAAAAGAGTTGCACCTGCCTGCAGCCCCCAGCCCTGTGTGCCAGGGCCAGCTGCCTGCAATGGGGAGTGCAGAGCAAGACAATAAACCATCACCCAAATAATCTCCATCTGAGGAAGGGCTGAGCAAAAAGCCGTTGGTAGTTTCCAAACATCTTTTGCACACTGAGAGCTCCTACAAAACTTTGAGGCTCCTCTGTGCCGTCATGCACATTTTGTCACACGCACTTGTTGTCACACAGTTCCCTTTGCCTACAACTCCTGCTTGCAAGCAATTCTGCTATCATGCGAGCCCAGAAGCTGGCTTTCCTACATCCACAATCATAGCATCATTGAAAAAGACCTTTAAGATCACCCAGACCAATCACCAGCCCATCCCCACCATGCCCACTGACACGTCCCTCAGTGCCACATCTCCACAGTTCTTCAGCACCTCCACAGACTGCAGACTCCACCAACCTCCCTGCCCAACCTGTTCCAAAAAACCACTGTTGAAGCCCAGGAATGAACCACAGACCTTTAGATCTTCCCAGCATCATGCTGACCATCCCTGCACACAGGGATGAGCTGCATTTTGCACCAGGCTCCCCTGCTTAGAGCTCTGAGGTGTGCAATGATCAGTGAGCGGCCCCTTGTGTGAATGGGGTGAAGGAGTTCAGACATGGAGCACATCTGGGATTTCTGATGTACAGTGGGGATAAAGAAATGCGTGAGAAAAGAGAAGTAAGGAGAAAATGGCATTTTGTCTTGCTTTATGATTATTTCTTATTACAGCCGGGTCTCACCTTTGCTCTGTGTCCCAGCCCACACTGTAGCTTGTCTACAAAAATCAGCATGGGACTGATGCCCACTTATCAGAGGGCAGCAGATGTGGGGCAGCGCAGGGCTGAGCAGTGCACAGGGCTGTGCACGTTGCCTCCTGCACTGGCAGAAGCGTGGTACTGAACGGGCTGCTCGTTATTCCTCTGCAACTCCTCTGACCCTGTTGCTGTCGCTGCCGCTGAACAGTTTGGCAGCACTTCCTCGGAGAAGTACAGCAACAAACTCAGATGCCAGGGCTGGGAGATAAGCAGCCAGCAAACATCCAATTTCCATACAATGTACAGAAAAGAGAGGAGGAAAAAAAAAAAAAAAATAAAGAAAGCCACTCACTGGGAATCCCTAATGAACCAGGGGGAAAAGCAGAACGAGCAACTAACAAAACAGAATGGATTTTCAATAAGGGCACAGCAAGTTCTAGCGGACAGATCTAGCAGATAGGAGAGGAGAGAGAAGAAAGAGCCGAACCAGGGAAAGGTGAGGGGAGAAAAGCAACGGGATCAGAGCAGCGTGTCCGATGGGGAGGATGCTTCCTAAGCATTTCATTTCCTTTATTATTATATAGATGGTGCCAGCTGATTGCAGAGCAATAATCCATCCCGCCTGGTAACCTACAGGCTGGATGCTTCTGGGCACTTCTTGCCTGTGGCACTCAGCACAACACAACAATGAAACAATGACAAACATCCCTGCCTTCCCTTTCTCTTTTCAGCCAAGTGCCAGGTACTTGTTTTGATACCGAACGGTGGAAATGCCACCCGCTCCTATGCAGAAAGAAGGACCCTGTGCCATTACAAGTGCCCCCCATGTTGTCGTGATTATTTGACTTGTTTTCTCACACTGCTGCAATGAGTTCCTCAGGTTAATGCAAATCCTCCTCTCCGTTCCTGTTCCTGTCACTCCCTAATTTCCTAACCAGCCTTCAGAGGTGGTACGGGGTGGGCAGGGCACTGCTCCTCTCCCTAGATTTTGGGGTTCCTTTAGTCTCTGCCGTACAGAGGCACCGGGAAGGGCAATCACCCCCATCCCACATCGCACCTCCTCGCTCGCCTGGCGGGTCCCTTTACCCATCGCCCGGTGCTCCACCACGCCCATCCGCCCGCTCCCCCGGGCTGCCACTCGCCCCTCCATCAGCCCGTCCACACCTGAGCGCTGCCCGCACCCAAAGCCCTCTCTCCGAGCCGCTATCCGCTCCAATACCTCCGAGCAGCCTGCTACCTGCCCGGCATCCCTACCCGGACCTGCGAAGGATCGAGCAGCCCTACCCGGACCGCTATTCAACGCCCCTAAGAGAAGCGGTGCGGCTCCAGTCGGGCTGACAACCCCATTGTCCCTAACGGGACCGCCGGGTCCCGCTTCCCACCCGGACCGCGCTGCCCCACGCCGCCCGAACCAACCCCACTCCCCACCCGCTATTTCCGCGCTACTTCCCACTTCTACGAGCGAGAAACCGGGAGAGCCGGAGACAAAGAAACTGTCCGGGCGCACCCCCCTCCCTCACCGCTCCTCCTCCTCCGACACCCCTTCCCTCCGTCAATTTACCCGTTCTCCTCCTCGATCTCCGAGATGTCGGCGAAGATGAGGAAGCCGACGAGCAGCGTGAGCAAAGCCAGCGTCCAGCCCCGGCACGGCAGCGGCATGGCTCCCGGGCTGGGCCGCTCCGCGGGGTGCGGAGCTCGGCTCCGCGTCCCGGTTCGGCCCCACAGCCGCCGCCGCCGCCGCCCGGCGGGGCCGCTCCGCCCCTCGGCGCCCGCCGAGCTCCCGTCCCGCCCCGCCCGGCGTGGGGAGGGGAGAGGAGGGCAGGGGTTGAGCCGCTTCCCCCCAGCGGACAAAGTTTGCTGCCGCCCCGCACCGGGGGGAGCCCTCCGAAGGGCCGCCCCCAGCCCCGCGGTGGGGTTTCGCCGCCCCTCCTCTGCGGGGTCGGAGGGGAACAATGCGAGGTGGGCGCCTTTGCGTTTTTCTGCCGATAACGCGCGGCTTGTGGGATGAGAACAGCGTTGTAAATAAAGGTGGTTGAGAACTAATCACACCTGTCTATGTTGCTATTGATTCACGTTTTGGTAACAACAGTTCTTCGCGCTCCATCAGTATTTAGCGCGCCGGCCTTGCCTTTACTCTGGAAATCTCAGGAGACTTCGGGCAGACAGAAATCACCGAGCAGAAACCGCTTCACAGCACCAGGGTGCGTCCCTGGCAGCCCCAGCGAGCATCCTAACACTGGGCTTGGCACTGAGAGAAAAAGGGCTGTGGTGCCTCTTGCCTTCTGCACACAACACGTATGGAAATGGACATTGGGAGGAAGGAGAACAGGTCTGGGCCAAAGAACGGCCAAAACTGCACCGAAGGGTCTTTGCCCTGCAGGCCTGATGTCTGTTAGTGCCGCACCATCCACAGGGAGCAGAGGGTCAGGTAAGGGCAGCCTGGCACAGCATCCCCAGTGCCCGGCGCGATGCTTTGGACCAGAAAGTTGCTGAGGACCAGGAAGGAGTTGTTGAGGTCCACGCACCGGTGAGCTGGAGAGGGGCGCAGCGATTTTGTAATGCAGCAGATAGGAGAAGCACAGATGTGGTGTGAGAGTGAGAGTGAGAGAGAGAGAGAGAGAGAGAGAGAGAGAAATAGAGAGAGAGAGATACTAATTGCTTACATATTTAAAACAGCATCTTTCGGCTGAATGGGAGGCTCCATTAAGCAAAGCAGAGCTATTAACTGGGGCCACTTGGAAAGCTGCCATCCTCTGTGTTGTGCACGGCTTTTTGCATCGACACAAAAGTACACTGCTGAGGGCAGGAGGGACTGCTGGCTGCATCCTGGGGTTCCTAGCAGGGATGCTGAGGTGCTCTGTGTGTCACAGCGATGTCTGATGGGGGTCTGTGCACGCACTCCATGGAGCACTTCTCCCTGTGTGGGGATTAAATGGTGGATGGAGCTCATCAGAGCCAATGTCCTGTCCTAGGGATTTCTGCAACTCCTGTTGTAGGAAGAGGAGATGACCAAATCAGCCTTACGGTTATAGGTAAAAAAATACAACACAGGTGAGTGTGGTACAATTACACTGTATTGTATGGAAAATTTACAGTCTAGTATACAGCTTTTGTAATAGAACATATTCAGACCCCTGGAGAGAAAGTGATTTTAGACAATTTAAGTAGCCCCATAATTTACCTTCTGCATACATCTGAGGAAACGCTCATTTTTCTTCTGCTTTATTCTTTCCGGGCTCCTTTTGCTCACCATATTTGGAGCCCCACAGCATGCTGAGCAGGGGTGACCTTGCAGGTGCCACTGGGGCCTCCTGAGATGTAGGATCCCTGCATCTCAGGGAGCACTGCAGCTGGTTCCCGCTGCTCACAAATCCTCGAGAATGCAGATGGAGATATCTGCTCCTGCATCTCTTTCAGCTTCGTCCCAGGTGGTGGCTCAGCTTCTTTTGTCTGATCTTTCTGTTTCGGTGGCGACGTGCAAGAATGGAAAGCTCAAAGGATGCTGAGCAAAAAGTGGGGATTGTTCACGGTGTGATGGGATGGAAGCTTTTTTAGGGGAAAGGATGCCTGGTTTGCTGAGATGTTGAGGAGTAACTGGTGTTAAAAGACATGCTGGGATTTGACTCTGCTTCTGCATAAGGCAATGGCAACGCTGCTATTAGCTATCTCCCTCGCAGGGAGAGCTATGAGCTAAGCTCAATGCCTTTCACTGGGGAGCTCCATTGCTAGGGGTTTGCATAAAGAGCTGTGAGGTGCTGCTTGGAGTCATCTGTTGCTTTATTCCTATGAAAAATGTAGGTCAGAGAGAAAGGTCATCTTTCAGCTGGTTGGGCTTTAAAGGCAAGGACCGGACCCTGGGCACACAGCTGGGCTTTGAGCAAGGAGGCTGCCAGCTCTGTAGGCAATGCAGGAACAGTGCAGAGTGCTGAACTGTTTTGTAATCAATTAATGAGGCTTTGTTAGCATCCCCAAGTGCAGCTCCGTACTGAAAACCTGGGGATTCTGTTGCATTGCTGAGGGCTAAATAGTGTACGATCAGGACTTGTACAATAGCAGTAGCAAGGAGTGAGCATAAAGGTACTGAGCACAGGAGCACATTTTACTCTCCGTTTGCTCCAAGTCCATCCTTTACAGCATTCTGTCCAGAACTGTCTGATGAGCAGGCAGCGCATCCCAGTTTAATGCATTGCTCTTTAAGAACTGCAAACTGCTTTGGAGTAATTTCCATAGTTCAAGTATTCACCATTGCACACATTCAATCCACTATGAAAACCTCACATGATTCAACTTAAACAGGTGCGTAAATGCTGCAGGGTTGGGTCCATGAGCATCCGGAGCCACAATTTTACATCTCATTTGTAAGATGGGTTGCAGGAAGATGAGAGCAAAGTGTAGAAAATAGACTGTTGTGATAGAGAGGTATGTTCTGAAACAGAGTAAAAGGCTATTACAGCTTCTCATTTCTAATAATTTGAGGAAATAATTTTGCATCCTGAACACTTGCAGTAAATACAATATAAGGTGTACTGAAAAAGAGTCTTTGCATAAGAGCAAAGGGGACTGCACAAGCACAGCATTTCATTTTGCAGCTTTGAAGGGAGAAAAGAAAAGAAATGGCACTTTTACGTTTTCTTTTGACCTTTCAGAAATAGCAGGAATATGTAACAGCCATATTCGCCAACAATAGCTGGGAGGATTGAGGGAATAAGAGTTAAACACCTGGGGACATTTACAAACAACTGACAGAGAGGGGATGAATTTAAGATGTGGATATGAAAGGCGCAGATATGCAGAGAGCGCAAAAATGATACATATTTAAAATGTTTTTAATCCATGCGAGAAGCACCATCGAGAAAGGCAGGTCGAGTGAGCAGAGGAGGGCCATGAAGGTGATCCATTGGGCCAGGCCCATGCTGTGATGAACGGTGGGACCTGGAGCGGGAAGAGGTGTCTCAAGGGACCTTTCTCCTTCCAATCCGTAAGGCTGTAAAACCTTCATCATAGCTGTCAGACAAAGTGAACAAAGTTTACAGCCCATTTTATGCAGCTAAACAGCACTTGGGTGTGATAAACAGCCATGATGGATGGGAGCCAGTATTAAGCAGGGTCGCAACATTTCATTGCCTCATTATAGGCAACAAGCTGGCCTCTGGGTGTGCTCCCTAATGAAACCTCCATACCTGAAGGCAGGCAACTGCCATGAAGCATGGTATGTCCTCTCCTCCCCAGTAGGGCCTTTAGCAGGAAGGGAGGAGCTGATGCTGTAGGCTCAACATCCTCCATCTTCCCCTTCCAGTAGAGCACCCTGGTGAAATATTGGGCGTTAGCATTCTATCATAAAGAGCACAGCCTCTTTTCATTGTCATGGAAAAACTCCAGGCTCTGTTTACCCTTGGATACATCTTTTCCAGCCAGATCCTGAGGCAGCTAGCTCCAACAATAAGCTCATTCACCTCCCTCCTGGAAGAAAAAGCAGTCTTCTGAAAGGGCTCCCAAATGCCGAACACATTCATAAGTCTTAAGCATGAATATAGTTCATTATTAATGCACAGCACTGAGACACAGCCCTAGCTGAGAGGTGGCCTGATGGTGGTGGTCAGAAAGATCCAGGACTTATCACAGAATCATAGCATCGTTTGAGTTGGAAGGGAGCCTTCAAGGCCATTTGGTCCAACTCCCCTGCACCTACAGCTGATCAGGTGCTCGGAGCCCCATCCAGCCTGACCTGGAGTGTCTGCAGGGATGGGGCATCCAACACCTCTCTGGGCAACCTATTGAAGACTTGTGTTGTCACTCCCTGCTGAACTGCCTCAACAAGCAGCCCCACTTCTCATCCTGTACGATGGAAACTGGAGCCCTGACAGTCCTTGGGTGGACACCCAAAACCCTCAGTGATTTTCTCTTCCCAGGGATTTTTGCCACTGGAAGAAGTAATCCAAGCCTATTGTGGTCTTTATGACCAAAGTGATACAGCAGCAACAAAAAAAGCTTTGGTGGTTTGTAAGAAAGTGTGAGGAAAATTAAACTGTATTAATTTCAAGCTCTATTAGGATTTTAAGAAAGTAAAATCAATAGAAAAGGATGGACTCAATAGGGAACATGACCTTATTTTCCCACTGTCTGAAGGAGAAGTGCACACAATAGAGAGACAAAAATACGCATATCTATAAAATCAGATCGGTTTCTTCAGTGTAAAAGGAGAGAAGTTAAAATGCTTTTGTAAGCCGTCATTTTTGACTGACACTTAGGAGACATGTCCGCAAGGAAAAAGAAAGGCAAATGCAAAAGCAAAAAAAAAAAAAAAAAAACAGCAAAAAAAAAAAACACCTTAAACTGAACACCATCAACAAAGAAACCCAACCCCATCCATTAGTCTGTTCTCTTTCTTTCTCTCCTGCAGTAAATGGTAAAATGGTGTGATCCGTGCAATATTTCATCAAATATGACTTACCATTGTCAGAGCAAAATGTTTGATATAAAACAAGAACGATCTTTCTTTCTTTTTGGTCAGATAAGCTGGTTTGGATTAATAAAAATGCCACCTCACAATGATATTGATAATTTGCATGTGAAAAGCCTTCTACCTGGTAATGAAAACAATTTTTCAGTTTTACCACCACTAGTCGCAGCAGATAAGGTCTGCCGTTCTCCCCCTCACAATTAACCACACGCACACACAAAAAAATGGGAAAGGTAGAAAATGTGTGACAACTGCAAACTGCCCGTTGTCTGAACCCGATGCTAAGGCAGTGAGATCTGCAAATGGATGGAGCTGGCACGCTTCTCCTCTCTTGAAACCTGTGTGCCCACTCTTCACCCATGCTCTTCCCACCCCACAGAGGAAAAATGCTCTCTGCAAGGCCATATTTTCAGTGACTCAGGATATGTGATGTGTGCTCAGTTAAACATGAAGCATTCCCCTTTCTTGCATATAACCAGCAATTATTTGAATTTAACTGCACACTCCTCTGAGATCATTCCAAATTGATAAGAATTTCTCACTTACAATGCTAGATGTAAAGCGTCTGATAAACAGATAGAGGTTTCAGATGCCAAATTCAGACCCCATCTGTTTTTGAGTTTTGTCTTTTATCTCAGTTCAAAGCTCCTAAAACGCGGCTTTTCTTTCTGCAGAACACCTTCATCAGTGCACTGCTCTCTGAATTCTCTGGCCCTTAAAGCACAGGTCAAATCTGAATCTCATTGTGGCCTGCTTCGAGTTGGCAGGTTTGATTAATTTTGTCCTGTACTTGACAGAAGCCCAATTACTTTCCACAACAGCGACACATAGGTAAATCTACCTGGTTTGGATAAACAATTCTGCATGGGAAACGAAAAAATAAACTGCATATGGGCACAGAGCAGATTTCCAGGGAAGTCTTGTAAGATTAATTAGGGATAACAGGCTCTGTTCTCACCCGTGAGATGTCCAAGTGAAGTCCTGCCCAGAGAGGTTGTGGATGCCCCGTCCTTGGAGGTGTTCAAGGCCAGGTTGGATGGGGCCCTGGGCAGCCTGGTTTAGCATTAAACGTGGAGGTTGGTGGCCCTGCATGTGGCAGGGGGGTTGGAGATTCATGATCCTTGAGGTCCCTTCCAACCCTGGCCATTCTGTGATTCTGTGAAGACAAAGGCTGGAGAAAGTGACTCAAAAATAGGTGAAGAAGGAAGCAGATATATTGACAAACTTCTTTTGGGGCCATCCAAATAAAGGCAGCACTACTGACCTCTCAGAAGTGCATCACAGCAGTGAAGAGCAACCTGGGAAGAACTGGTTTAGTAACTTAGTGGTAATAATGGTGACAGGAGGGCAGTTGGACTCAGTGATCTTGTTGGTCCTTTCCAAACTCGTGATTCTATGATTCTGTGATAACTACACACAGCTTTCTTGCTCTCCCCCGATCTTCTTGCAGTCTTTGGGAAAATTCTGATCTCGAGTCATTGTTGAAACATAAAGGTTTCAATAGCAATTAAAACATGCAGAAAAAGAAAAAAAAAAAAATTCTGTGTGCACACATGGCCCTTTGCAAATGAGAACTTTTCCGCAAGGAACACATGAGATTCAGCAATATGTTCCACTTAGCAAAATGACAAAATCTTTAGGGGTATGTAAAGAGCGTAACCTTTTCTTCTCTTCACTTCTCTTTACCAAGTAAAAATTGCTGTGCAAAAGGCCTTTAATGTGAAACCTCATTTCAGCTCCAGAAAGGCACTTGATTTCTGTCTATAGAGATTGTCATTTTGCTCCCCCCATCAATAATGAATGCTTTTTTCTCCTCTTTTATACTAATATTTCTTATCCTTCATGTCCTTTGTACTGTGCTGAGCTGCTGACTGAATTGCCCAGGCTTCAGAATCAAGAAATTGCTCAAAGAGTAAAGCTAGGCAAAGGGGTTTTCCCAAAGATCTCCAGCTAGAAGACGCAGGGAGCACAGCCCTGGATCAACCCCACCTGTGCCAGCAAGAACTGAAGTTCTCCACCCAGGACTCACGTAAGAACTTGCCTTTGCGTGAACACAGCCAGATAAAAATCACCTACACTTGATCCAAAAAGCTCTTTATGCATTGCAGTCACACTCCCATTCTGAATCCTACGTAACAGTTCTTGCATCCATGACCTTGGCTGTGCAGCACCACGCACATGGAAAGGCACCTCTTTGCAAACCCCATGCATGCCCCTCAGGAAGGGAAAACTTCAGTGCAGCTTGTGCCTAAATATGGTTTTTGTTTTGATCTTAGATCCTCAGTTTCCTTTGTGGTGAAGAATACGAGGGACTGATCCATTGCTGGATTCCACCTAGAGCAGCGAGACACCATCAGGAGGGAGACTGCACATAATGCTCTTGGCAGGTTTAAGCGCTCTGTACAAACGTAGAAGGAGAGAGAGAATGAGGGAGAGAGACCAGAGGCATGTAGCAGACTTCCTGACCTAGTGATTTATTTATGGCATTCCTAGAGGGGAGGAAGCCATGCAAAGATCACGAGCCTGCACGCTGCAGTAAGTGGCATGCTGGCGTATATTTAGCAAGCAACACAAGGCACTAAATCCACAGAGGATGGGAAACGTTTCCTTTCTTTGTGAATGACTGGAGTCGGGGAATGAGAGAGTTGTATTTAGAGGAGCAAGAAGGATTTCCCTTGCTTCTTTCAATAAATAAATTAATGCTTCTGCCAAGATTTGCCTTTCTTGCTTCCCTGAAAGCCAGAGTGTTTCCTCTCCCAGCACTCACCTCCCCACGCTGTCCGTCTGTCCAACCAGGTTGTTTGCAGGACTCAGCAGGGAGGTTTGGGAGGGCTGTGTGAGAAAAGCCTCTTCTCACACCGACATCTTCGGGAGATAAATTTTCCTGCAAGCTGCTGTCTCCATAGTAGGTGAACAGTGAAAGAAGTGTTGCAGAGAATAGGCCTCTGGTACAGCTCAGAAAGATGCAGAATCTGTGTCAGCTGAAACAGCAGCAGTGTTCATCAGCCTGATGAATTCCTGCATTGGCAGATGGGAGCATTTGTAAAGAACAGTATTGCACATAAGGGAACTGCACGCAGATGAACCAAACTCCCGTAAAAGCCTTATTTTGTGAGGTGCTGCGTACCCACAGTTCCTGATAAAGAGCCCAATACTTGGCCATGGCTCAAACCACCGTAGGCAGATGTCCCCCATGTGGCTCACTTTTCTTCCAGCCCAGGACCAGTTGGCAGTGGGACCTGCAGCAGCACACTGGAGACTGCACCATGCCATGGGGACAGCGATGGGGACGTGGGGTGTTCGGAGGTACTTGCCAGGCTGCTCACATCGTGAATCATTAAGCACTAAATGAACACAAAACTCTCATTTTAGAGCCGCATAATTGGACCACATCAGAAACAAGATGCTAAGCAATAGCCTGGGAAAACCCGTTTTGTTTCCAGATTTAGCTCTAGCTTTTAGAAATTCAGAAGTGGCAGAACCCACACGGCCTGTGGGTGACACGGGGCACCAAGTCTCCCAGCTGCCTCTCCAGCTGCTCAAAGATGAGGGTCTGATGGTTTAAAGAAGGCTTGAGTACATTAGCACTGATTTGACCTGAGGAGCTGGATTTAATAGGCTTAATGCTTGGACTTGCATCCCAATCAAACTTGTCTGTTGTTCATGGTGGCAGAAAAAAAATCCCATTTATAGATGGGAATATAATGATCAATCAAGCTTTATCGCTCCTGTTTCCATTCTAGCAGCTTATAACCACATAATAAAAGCACATAATGAAAACATCATAAAAAGGCACAGTAAAAATATATTCACCATGCAAGTACTGCCATCTTAGCACATCCCAGATAGAAAAGCTGAAGAATTGTTCTTGAGACTTCTGGCGTGTCCTATTAACCTCTGTAACACTACATCACACCCACCCTTTCCACTCGAGGAGTACAGTCAATTGAAATGACAGTGGTTGTGGAAGGTGCATGTAACTGTTTGGATTCAACAAACTTAGAACACAAAAGGCCTCCAGACAAGTTTCGCCTTTGCAAATTTGGGTGAGGACAGCCTCTCCAGCCCCTTTTGCTGTAGCAAGGCTCTTACTGGAAGAGCAGTGTGAGATGGGTGCTTTGTCAACACTCTTCTTCCCTGTGGTTTAAGTGAAAGGTGCATCTTCACAGCCACTGCTCTGGTTTACCATGAAGGACACACAACCAGCTTGCACTGTCTTCCTGCCCTGGCTTTATTTCTCCTTTACCAGCACTTTTTCTTACACCTCTCTCTGATGGAGTGTGGTTTGCTATCACAGCAGATGAATCAGTGCTTGAACCTGCTCTAGCACATGGGCTGGGGAATTCTGCTCAGCAACCAAAATATTGGTCCATCCTTACTCTGCTTTCTGCTGTTTTTGTTCACTTCAGGTAGCTTTCATGGTGTTGTGTTGAGATATCTTGGAAATGGTAGCCACGCTCTTGGATTTAGTTTTTCTCCTGCTTCACAATCTGGGGAAGTTGCTTGGATCAAAACCTAGTGTAGCTGGCCACCAAATGTGCCCTCTTGCCTCCTCACATGTTCCTTATGCTCACACAGTCACTAAAGTGAGCAGATAAAACAGAAATCAATCATCAGTCCCTGTATGGACTTTGTTCCTTGCTACAATGGTGACAAAAGAAGCATCTCTCACTTTAACAACCTGCACTCAAATCCTTCTTACTTTCGAAGATTTGTGTTTGTTTTTAAAGCCCTCATTGCAGTGACACTCTGAACTTAATGACTCAGCTACAGGTTGACTTGCCTTTTTTTTCTTCTTTCTAAACCACAGATGTTAGTAGTAACATCTAGGATGTCTGCACCTGGTTGTCTTCGAGATTAAAGGCAATATTGTTCCCAGTTTTTTTCCAACTGCTTATTTTGTGTCTCTGGAAGCACTCTGTACTCATGTGGCTTTGCTTTTTTTTTTTTTTTCTTCCATTACTTGTCTCTCCTTTGTTTGCTTGACACATTCACGCAGAGAAAGGGGAGAAACATAAACTAGGCAAATGTGATTTGATCACAGAGCTGGCGGGGGGCAGGCGCAGTCAATCATGCTGCCTTGAACTCTTGTGTGCAATCAGCTGGAGCTTGGCTGCACAGAGTCTTGTGAAATTACACAACACAACGATGCTGATCCAAAGCCTGCTATCAAGTGATGCCTTCATACGGTCTTGGGAGCAGGCACAGTGTGTAAATAGCCCACCCCTTACATGCGGGAAAGCTGAAGGTTTGTTTACCAAAACTGTGGGCCGATTCAGATGCAAAACAAAACTTTCTGGCCACCTTTATCTCAGAAAACATCAAACCTGAACTCCCTAGGTTTCCCTTAGACTTATGAAAAAAACAGGTTGCAAAGCAAAACCCCTGTCAGCAAAACATTGCAGGCTGAGGCGAAGCTGACCCCATCACACCAGCCCTGAATTAGGTCCCTGGGATTTTAAGCATTCCTTTATCTACTGAAAAGGAATGTTAAAAAGTTTAATTGGCATGTAATGAGATAACTGTAACAAGTTAATTAGTTCTCAATTAAATTGCGTTTACCATACGTTCTGAATGTGTTGTTAGCAATTAACGACACCTAATGAACTTGCAGTAGTGACTGAGTTTACAATGATAAGGAAAATAATAATAGTAAAGCTCACACGTGGCTTCATAGCACATTAGAAGCAACAAATGATTTAATAACTGTGCGGTTAAATCACCACATCTCCTGCAACCGCTAGAAGGGAAACAACCAATAAATTCATTCTGGCATTTCTAACAGAGTCTGGTAGGAAACAACTGGCTTTCATGACAGGCTTTCCCAGGAAAAAGAAATCCCAAAGAGCTGCAGAATTCCAAAGGAGAATGGGAAGCGAAGTTGCACGATGAAGTCAATTATGCAGTTTAGACTTAAGAAAGCAGAGTTCAGCTCATGACAAATGGTTGAGCCTGGTGGGATCAGATGGAGTTCCTGAGGTGGAAACCCAGGTAGATGAGAGAAAAGGGTTAAATTCTTTCTCAAGATCCCTTAAGCAGTGAGTATATGGAGAGCAATTTGTCTCTGTGCTGCAAGTTAACCTCCTCTTAATGCTTTGCACCATTAGAGTGCCACACTGAATAGGCATTAGGCAGGAAAAAAACCCTACAAACTAATTTACATTTTAATGAATTTTTAATTGAACCAAAATCTGTTGTTTCTGTTTAAAGATGCAGTGTTGACTTTGTGGTCTGTGCTGCTGAGAGCCAAGTGGGATCTTAATGTGATAAAAACAATGATAACGCTAAGCTTAATTAGGTCTGAAAGCGTGCCTGGTAAAGTGGCATAGAATATGGGAATAAAAACATCCCCTTCCCACCTCAAACCCAAGCAGCTGGACGGGCTACAGCAAGACCAAAGCCAAAACCATTACTTCTCCCTTGTACCAAAATCAGCCAATATGCCAAAGAAATAACTAGTCCCATGAGCAATAGGATCACCCACAGTCAGCCCTACAAGTTTAGTTCCATCTTCTCCTGCTATTAAGATCCAGCTGTAATGATGGGCAGGGCCTGCTGGGCTTTCTCTAATCACTTTTCTTGTCGTAACAGGCTGTATAGAGATGCCAAAGCCTGGGAGCAGCTCTTTCCAATGGGCACTGGCTCTTGCTGCTTTCTCTACTTACTGTTCAGGAAAACAAATGGATTGTCAGCTTATCTGAGCCTCCTGCAGCTGAGAGACCAGAGAAATGCCCTTACCTGGGGATTTCTGCACTTGGATTTAATAAAAAATGCCCCACAGTACCTAGGTGCACTCATTTGTTCCCTCTCTCTGGGGTACCTGTAATTCTGTTCTTAAGGCATTTTGTTGTGTTTTTAACATCTTGTATCAAGTGACTCACCAAGCTGACATACATATATGTCTAACACCTCAACGAAGTAACAACAGAACAGCTGTTTTAACACCAGTTTCTTGCAGGTCCTCCATCCTTTCTCTGGCTGCATTTGCCCCTGGGAGGGTTGCTCTGCTCATAATGGCTTCTGCGTAATTAAACTGTATTATTATTAATTATTATTATATGCAATATTCTGGACCTTTATCAATTTATTAGGTTAGTACGATGAGTATAAACTGAATACACTCCTCAGCTCACAGAAGGCCTGACACTCTTATGAACCCAAACAGAAACACCGTGTTCAAAAACAAGCTATGGCAGCAACTTTCAAAACCTGTTAAAATCACCCTGCGAGCTTCATCTTCAGTGCCCTGCTGCTACCTACCAGGCCCTGCATTTTGTGGCAATTTGGTTCACTATTGCTCTGTTAGAACACTTGAATTTATATTGTGTATGAGTCACTGGCCTTCAGCGCTCAACTTTGTCCTTTACATTACACGTGGCGTTATTTTTTACTTTTAAAAGCAAGGGTGCCCCTGACCAATCTATTGTATTCACTCAGCGTGGGTGGGCAGTGATTTAGCTTCCTGTTAACATGGGCTGGAAACACATTCCTCCCTAAAGAGAGCAAATTTGACCCTAAAAACATGGTTTGGTGCAGAACAGTTGAGGCACAGACCTTCCTGTTTTCTTTAGCTGGACGTGGACAGCAACAGCTCTCCTCACCTCACTTTGGCTTAGAGAGTTGTTCCTGCCTGTCCCTTCTTGCTATGCATATATACAGCAATTCCTACTGCTGTGCGAACTCTGGCTTCTGCAGATAAGCTCTAAGCATGCGTGGATGCCACCTCATTATGCTTTCTGTGTTCTTCAAAAAGGCCCTTTCACCTGTTTCCCTCTTCACCTGCCTTGCTTTTCTCTCTCCACTCTTCCTGCTGCTGCGGGAAGCTGAACATCGCATCAATTGAGTGATGTTCTGTTTCACTCTGACAGTTGCTGAGATCTGTGGCCATCTGGAGGTCCTGTGGCACCAAGCGATGGACCAGACAGCCCATTCCCTCCCTGATGAACCCCAGCAGTGTGGCTATCAGGTCCTGATGAACAACACAGCTGGTAGAGGTCACCTCCCAGTTATCTTAGGACATTCCTGGGAGCTTTTTGTAGATGTATAGGCTGTGGCTCTGAATTAAGCTTAATCTGGGTGATACAGGCTGTCAGGCTCATCTTTCACTCTGCTGCTTTCAAAGGTGTAGTGATACTCGGTAAATCCACCCAGATGTCAGACAAAATAAATGCCAAAGAGGCGAACCACCATTATTTACTGCTGAGAGTGTTCAAGTTGGGAAGGCCCAGCAGCACTGGCGCCTGCAAACCAGCCCTCTTGGCAGAGCCAAGGGAGATGCACTGGGTGTGCAGGCACGTCTGAGATTTTCAGAGCTGACTTGGTGCTGGTGACTCTTCCACACACCTGGGAATGGGAGAGGATGGGATGAGCTGAGCAGGCTTTCCCTCAGCTTTCACACAGACTGGGCCCAGGCAGCATTTCTAGCACAGCAAAAGCTGGATCTCCATTCTCAAGCTCTACTATTCACAATTTATTTGTAAAACACAAAAAGTTCTCTTTTTTTTTTTTTAATGGGCTAAAAAAATCTGGCTAATTGTTTTTTTACCTATTTAGATAAATAGCTCACTACTGAAAAGGCGCTTCTAAAGGGAAGGGTCTCTTAGGATTTATTTCAATAGTTCTACGTAAAATCTCTCTAAATCTACACCAGAGTTCAATCAAACTCACTGATATGACACTGCAAGCTTTGCCTATGCCTTTTCACCTGCTTTTGCCTCTGTTCCACCCAGTCTGATAACGACTTCAAGCTACGAGAGCTCCATGGCTCCTCATAATGAGTCCACTTGTATCCCAAGAAGTAGGATACCTGAATGAAAAATATTGTCAAGATCCCATTTGTGAAAAACATCTTTAGTTCTCAGACAGGGACGGTTTTGTGGTGCTATTTGGGGTAATGAGGACAGTCTGAGGAATGTAGAGCACTGGTTGCAAGACAGACGCATGCAGAAGAGGCTGCAATGCTAAGTTGAGGGAGGGCAGCTTTGACCGATAACTAAACAGCTGGGGGATGCCATTTCCTTAGAAATTGAGGCCGGGGTTCACCTGCCAGGATTTTGTAGCCCAAAGGTTCTATTGAATACATGGCTACACTCCCATTTCCAAGCCTTAGGTCAATCAAGTTAATTTTGTTCCCCTGCCCTGCAGTGAGGGGAATCACAGAAAAGCAGCCTAAGTGGATTGATATAAATTGACTCAAGCAGGGATCAAAAACTCTTTGGAGATTAGGGCTGTGGTCTTCTTTGAATATAGATAGTTACTACTACAACAGAGCCCTGTCTTTGGTTAGACCTACTGCAAATTAATAAGTGTAATAAATTATATAATGGATGGAAGATCTTAAGCAAAACACTTCTGTCCAAAAAGGCAGAAGTGATTTTTCAATAGCGTACTTTTCAGGTTTTCACCAGGTTTCAGCTGCTTTTTGAATAATGAAGTAGATGAACAAATGAAATACATATGCTTAAACCATGATCCTAATTGAAACACATTATGGTCGAACAGGCCACGTTCTACCCAGGCAGAGATTAGTGCGATAAAGGAAGGAACAAGATGGAATAGTGCTTCAGAAGCGTTTAAAAGCTCTTTCCATTTGGCAGGAGTGGCTCACATTTGCAAAACATTTATTCAAGTCTTAGTTGAAAATAAATCCTTGAATCTAGCTATGCTATTGAGAGGTTGCAAAGTGGCAGTGGCCTCTTTAATCATTGTCCCATTCAAGCTCTAATCAGCACAGCGTATTCAAGGATGAGTGGTAGGAGATGAGAATTCACCTCCTCAGCAGGGTAAGGTTGCATGTGTCTCTTCTTTCTAATTAGAAGCTCTATTCAAATGTTAATCAGCAACACCATGATTAAGGAAGATTAAAGAGAACACTTGGACATTGCTTCACTGATGTGGCTAAAGAGATTTTTTCTTTCTTCGTGTCCAATAAGAGTGTTCTGATGGAAGTCAGTTTGCTTTCCAAGTCTGGTTTAATTCCCACACCTTCCCCCCTCCATGATGCTGCAGTGATGGAGGGCAGTTGTTTCTGTCCAAGACTTTCTGTCTGTTTTAAGCCTTCAGAGTCACCGGCCCATGGTTACATCACCATTCTGCCAAGATCATGTTAAGCAACTCAGCCACAGCAGTCAAGATGAGCTTGGGAAATACTTTTTATCACATCTCTTCTCTATGGGCTCCTGAACTGTCCTGCTTACATTTCCCTTTAGAGAAAGGAAGAAAGTTACTGGAAGAATGAGAAGAAATTAAGAGTCCAAGCTGTAGTCAAGGAAGAAACATTCTTATAACTCACAGACATATAACCTGGCAATCAGAAGGGGCAAAACCACTGGTGATCGTGTTAGGATGGCTTCAGGATGTTAAGATGACAGACAGAACAAAGAGGGACTACAGAACTAATGGGCACTTTTAGATCCATAATTTCTCTTCTCTCCCTTATTGAAAGGGAAAAGTTGCAACTTAACCAGAGACATCCTTCTCCAGTGTCCTCTCCAAGGTGCCTACATCACATGCTATGCCGTGCTTAGCATTGCCACGTCATCCCCAGTGCCTTCCTATGCCTCACAATTAGGGGAAACAAAAAGCTCTCTTGTCTTTCTTCTGAGAGATGAGCTCAGCTGGCATAAAACGAAACTATTTGTCTAATGGTCTCATATTTGGAAAAAATCTCTTCAAAAAGACTGTACTGGAACTGGTGAGAGCTCCAAATACACGAAGTGACTTAATTAAAGGTGACAATTTAAACAAAACATTTTAACGGATTGTGACCTCATTGAGAATTTGTATTCTACCATTACAAAAAGTTAGCAGCAGGTGAGACCGCTATACTCCAAATCTCAAATCAAATGCAACTGTATGCTCCACTCCCAAATCAAACACAACTGTAACTGAAATCTTAGCATACAAATATTACTCTGTGAACTCTGGTTCCAGGGTGTACTCCCTTCATTTGCACTTTCAAAAAACAAAAATCAAAGCAATCAGTTCATTTCTGATGGAGAATTTGGATGCTACCTCCTGCATCAATGCATAATCCTCAGCACAGGGTTCATTAAGCTGTAATGATTCATGACTGGCTCCTCCAGCTGGGACTCAGGATGGATTCAGCCCTGAGTTGCCCTCGTTATCTAGAGGCATTTAGCTCTGGGGGGCGACAACACACAGATTGCTGTGGATAATTTCGAGGCTGACTCTGCACTGAGAAGTTAAGTGTTGACTTCAGCTGAGTTTCTGATGACACAAAATGAGTGCAGACAAGCAGGGATTTGACCCCGTGCTGTATTTTATATATTATTGGTAGGGTTTTTTTTTGTTTGTTTTTTGTTCTTGTTTTTTTTTTACCCCAAGCAATGTCTTTAATTCTTCTTGATATTGTACGGAGGAAAAAAGTTGTGGCAATAATAGGCTGTGTGCTTCCAGTGCACTTCCAGAGCAGATTCGCTCCTAGAGTCAGCTAAAGGTTAGTGCAGAGTCATCAGGGACTTCTGAAAATTAGGGGTTTTCAAAGCGTACAATTCTCATCTTGAGATGCTGTTAGCAGTCAATACCCAGGTTGAATCTTCAAATATCAGTTGGGCCTTCAACATACCTTTATGTCACACTAATAGACATTCTCAGCTGCCATCACTCCAAACAGTGACTTTTTGAACTGGTGTCCTGTTCTATCTAACAGAGAGAGAATGCAATCTTGGGAGACGTATCTGTGCTGGATTTGATGTACCCAGCGTGGATAGTAATGATAGCAGAGGTCTGATGGAATAGACAGTTGTGTGAGCTATACAAATTCATGGGCTGCCAACCCATGGCAACATGCACATCACTCCACTGGCATTACTGCTGGGACCCACACAAAGTAAACTGAGTGCTGCTAAATCAACCTACTTGTGTGACACTTATATGTTAGTATATCTGCACATGAAATCAGAGAACTGGAATGGTAACCAGAGGAAGGAGAATAGAAGCAATTTAATTGCCATTCTCACAGCAGAAGAACGGGGAAATCATCGAATGAAAACTAAGTTAAAGAATTAAGCAAACAAAGATAAACACTTTAACATACACTTAGCCAAAATAATAACAATAATTAAAAAAAAAAATCTTCAAAAGCCAATAAAAAAAGATGTAAACACTGGCCCCAAAGTGCATACAATACCATTACCTAAAGATGAAAAGTCACACCAACGGAAATCTCTCTACATGAGATGTGGGTGGGCAACCCCCATGTGAGCAATGCTACCTACTGCAAACTGTCAGGATACAAGGAGCACTTGTACTCTTGGTTCCCTCAGAGTGTGCCAGCAGACCGAAAGGAGCCACTCGGCCTCCCAGCTGCCCAGGTCACCAGTGTTTTACTGCTGTCACCACAGCCATGGCCACGTGGTGCAACTCAGGGCTCTGCAGAGCTACATGAGCAGCTCAGAGCTGGCTGCATCTGAAGCCCATATGTAGAGACATTTTGTCTGCAGCAGAGGTGAGTCATGTCTTAGGGCAGCCTTGGGTCTCTCCTTCCCACACACTGGGGCACTGACATTTTGAGAACTCAGCCTCCTAAGGTAAGGGTGAAACGTTCTTGCTAACAAGCCAGCTCATCTCCATCAGGCTGAGACCAAGTGGTGCCATTCAGCTAGGAGCATCCAGCAGAGACCACTGCATCAGCACTGTCCTCAGCAGCTTAGCAGAAAGACTAGGGAAATAGGAATTCCCTGCTTTCCATTTCTCCCACCTAACAAAAGTGGGGCTATGCATCAGACCCCTTCCACACGCCTGATCATTGGGCACATTTCTCTGGCAAAAAAAATATTCCCTCAAAGCCTTCAATAAAACAAACAAATCAGAAAGCCACAAAACACTGAGGTTTTGATCAGAAAACATTACATTTCCCACATACATAGAAATATACACAAATCCTACTACTTACTAGTCCCTTTCTGCTAATAGGAGCTCCAGAAGACTTCTTCCAACCTCACTTACTTCTCAGCCTGCAAAGAAATAAAGACCTTGATTGATGATCACAGGCAGATGTGGTGAAAGCATCCCAATCAGAGGCACAACACTGCTGCCTGAGTAATGGATTTGCCACCCCCGTGGGAGGCAATGCTGAGCTTGCTGTTCTGGTGGGCAAAATCCTGCACCATCAAATGTACACAAACAGCTGAAAGCACACATTATGTGCCAAGAAAAAAAAAAACCAAACACATAAACTCAAAATCCCTCCCTAGCCTTGTCTGTCCTCCTGTTAACATCCCGGAGTCAGTGTTAGCCTGTTGCAGTCATTTGTTTTAAGGTTGTGCTTGGCTTGACAAGGAGTCTAGACAGAAGAGTGCTCCATTCATCTGACAAATGCCTATTGCTCTTCTCTGCACTGAGTGAATCTTAGAGGAGTCAGTGCCTTGAAGGCAGAGCTCAGCCCTGCAGAAAAGCCAGATGAGGACTGTAGGACAACCAAGGAAAGGTCCTGGTTGACTGTGACAGATGTCTGGAAGCAGGGAGGAAGGTGCACATCTTCCTCTGGAGGAGAGCAGAGACCTTTCAGTGAGCCATGACTACAAATCCTGTTTCCTAATTGAGAGTAGAAGGAGCAGTGGATAAGCTGCCAAGGCCAGTGTAAATGAAGAAGGATTGCTTTTTCAGGCTATAGATCAGAAGTTAGGACATTGCTTTATGCAGATCTTTGCCCTTACACATATCTCTGTGTAAAAGGAGAACTGCCCGAGTCTGGACCCCAGTGGGACCCAAGCTGGGTCTCTGATGCTTGCACAAATCAGCAGCAACAGCTGAATTTTATGAATGTATATTCCAAGATGCTGTAATTGTCACCTCCCAGCTGTTCTTTGCCACCTAAAGGCACCTAGTGCATCCTCTTTGGCACATGCAGCCATAAAGCAGTCACTGGGTGCCTACTTTCTTGTACTCACTGCAATAGCTTCAAACAGCTTCTGAGCCAACACAGACTCTTTCAGGGATCACCATGGATTCTGGACCCGTGTTTGTCATGCACATTTGAGAAACAGGAGCAGCCCACCTGATAGAACGGTCCCGCTTTGCTTCCAACCTCCTAACACTGATACAGCAGAGCTTAAAGCAGCAGTAATCAGCTATGGAGTCACAGAAAGACAGGCAGGCCCAGCTCATTTTAGATAAGGCAGCTGTGAAAAAATGACAGCATGATGGACAGCTGCACGAGAAGAACTCCCTGTGCTGTTAAGGTCTTACAAAATGAGGCAACTTCCCATCCAGTGCTCTTGGTGAACTCGAGAGCTTCAGCTGTGAGCTTTTCTCAGATGATGCCTTCCAGGTGGGCTCCTTCTCCCAGGGAACTGAAACAGCAGAAGGGGAATGAAAAGCAGTGAGGGATGTGACTATTTTGGGATAGAGAGCTCTGGAAGCAAGGACAAACATGCCAGTGAGTTTGGGTATTGTTGTAGCACCCATTCTCTGTCCACTCGCCCCAGTTCTCCATGTTATGCATACATGTCCATGCAATTGTCTTCCAACGGCCAAAAATCTGATTCCAAGGGCCAATGCTGCCAGTCCAAGGGTGCACCATGCAGGCTGGCTCCTCTTGCTGCAGAAGAAGGGCCGTTTGCCCATCCATTTTCTATGCGGGGAGATCAAAATTTTTGGCTGCAGCTCTGAAAGCTCCTCTGCCGATTAAATATTTATTATGACATGTTGCCTAGCAATGACCAGATTGCCCTGAACATGCAGGAGATAAAATATACTACAGGGTGCAGGAAGCAGGGAGAAACAGTGGAAAAATAACTCCAAACAGCCACTGATTCTGTTGGGTTTTGGGACTATTTACTAGCAAGAGATGAAAAATAGATTTTGCTCAGTAAAGTGTTGGATTGGTCTGACTAATTTCACCAGCTAGGTGAAAGGCTTACAGGGATAAAAGCAGACAGTCGGGAAAGCAGTTGGCTGTTATATAGCAAAAAGGGTTATTTTTGTCACTGCTTGGTGATGTGTGTCCGGACGCCACGGTGCTGTGGTGTTGTCTTCCCTCTTGTTGTCAATGTGCCAGAGCTAATTAAAGTGAGCTGGGCCTATCCGTGGAGTGGGATTTACTGAAACAAACTAATCAGGGAGGCAAAAATAGCCGTGAATTTCTGCCGTTCTGAGGGAATCTGTCGGCTTGGAAAGAGGACGGCAGGGAGAGCCGACATCAGATGTCTGTTCTGGCATCTGATGCTCCTCATCCACCCTGCTGCATATTCTGAGCACTTTCAGGATTAATTTTTTTTGTTATTGTTTTTCACCCCCAAGATTGAATCCCGTTTCCAATGAGCTGAACCAACAGGTGAGAGCTGTAGCGTTTCTGAAGGGCACCCGCTTTAGGAAAGCAGTCAGTATGTCTGCCTTGTGATGGTAGTCAGTATAAAAGAGAGGGAGAAAGGGGAAAGAGAGAAGTTCTTTTTCTGTGAAAAGAGATCATCTTGCGACTTCATTTGCGGTGTTTGTTTGCTGGAGCCTTTGCAGAGGCCAGCTGTTAATAGATGGGCTGCATGAGCCTTCTCATTCAATTTATCACCAGGCTTGCACAAAGCATTTCTGCTGCTTTTGTGGAGGCACAGTCAATCTAACTACCTCACATGTCTGGAGAAGCCCTGATTGCTTTAGCATCCATTGCTCAGTTTTATTCTTAGAATAAACCCGTGGGGAAGGGATTGTTGTTTGCTCCATTTTACAGCTTCATAGACCATTGTCCAGGTTGGAACATCTCATTGCTACTGCTGAAAGCAGCCCAGTTCTTTGTAAGTGGCCGCTGTGCCTGTGATGTCCCCAAGATGTCACCAGGACCTGGCCCTGTTGCAAAGAGCTGGAGACTTACATGAGCTTATTGCTTATGTTAACCTCTTGGGAAACTGTTTGCAAATTAACGCGTGCCTAATATCAGCTCTGAGCTGGGTGGCTGAGGCAGAGGGGCTGAAGTCCTCAAATGTAATGAGGTGCTTCCTTTCACCTAACATTTTTGAGGACCTAGGTGCTTTGTTCAGCGATCCTAAAGAACCAGAGCTCCTGGGTCAGAGATGCAGCACTGAGCTGCTCTTTTTCAAAGAGGAGCTCCTCAAGGATTTTGTCACAAAGCCTCTCACAATCCTGAGGGATTCCATCCACACAGGGGCCACCACAGCCTCAAGTTTTGTTTTTTTCAAGCCATTGGGAATATAATTTCAAAGTCTTCCCAGAGGCTACTGCAATGGGACTTAGGATATGGTTAAAACCCAGTCCCAGGAAGATATTGATAAACAGGGGGGAGCTCACAGAAGGGGAATGAAAAATATCCCAGTCTGGAGGCTGTGATTTATGGTGATGCATGTGGTAGAGCTACCTATGTTGCTTAAATGATGACTGAACAGGTGCTAATGGCAAGTCTGTTTGAAAAAAGAAGAGTAAACCACCAAGGACTAAAAGTGGGTGCTTCAGGTGGGTGCATGGCAGTGAGCTGAGGAATGGTCTGCAGATGAATCAATTGTGTGAGTTAACTAGAGTTTAAAGCCAGAATTTAACAACCAGACTGGGAAAAACAGACAGGCTAAACACACACACAGAAACGCTCCAAAACCAAATGGAAAAAAAAAAAAAAAATCAAAAGAAAATAACCTCCCCTAGCTGTATGGAAGGGCTGGTTGTGACCAGCCCAGGAGCAGTGCTGTGGAATGAGGCCAGTGGTTTCTCCCCACACATCTCAGCACACCCATGGGCTCTGGTCCCAGCAGGATGCTTCAAGCGTTTTGTCGACAGCTTGAATTTCTGCACCACTCTTGCTTTTTCAGCTTCGTCATTTTGACAGGCCAATTCTCTGACATTTTCTCCTCTGCTGGCTTTGCGAGGCAGAGGCGACGTGCATTAGCTGAGCTCCTAGCACTGTCCTTTCCCAGGCACCAGCCGTGGCTGAGGCAACGTTTGCCAACCTTGCAGCTTTTTCCCCCAGATTCTTTTTTTCAGAGTGGTTTGGAAGGCCCTTGGGGATGTTCACTCAGCTATTTGCGTGCTGGAAAGAAATCCATTTTTCTCCAAGGTGGGTGACCGCTGTGGGTCTGTATGAAGCCATCGTGCTCCTACTCTTGTAGGAGTTTCATGGACAAGGTTATTGTGTCCCCTCCCAACTCTCACTGACAGTCAGCATGAGGGAACTAATTGCCTGCCTTTAATAGATAAACCAAGGGCTGCTTAACCTCTGATGACTGAGTGGGTCTGAGAAATGAATCGACCAATCTTTAACACAAGGAATCAGATGGTCAGAAGAGGCAGGATGGGATGGCAGGTCTGTTCAACTGCTAAAATTAAAGGGTCCAGGATGTGGCTTTTAAGAGAGTCCAAATAAAAGGCTGCCCATCAGCACAGGAGTTCAGGGATGGGTGATGACATACTTGTGTCGGGAGCTGGACACATCAACAGGGAGACCATGGCTGGGAAATGCCTCCCTCGGCACGGAACCAGATGATGCTGAGTCAAATCCATGCCCTGCAGTCGATTTCAGCCCATACTGCTGCTGTTATCAGCAGTTGGAAGAGGGAGATGCAGGGAGTGGAGGAAGCACCTCTCCCCTGGGCTCAGTGCCTGGCGTTCCCAGTGATTTGCTGGATGCCCTTGGAAAAGCCAATTAAGGTTTTGTTGCCTCGGATTTCTCAGCTGTACAATCCAGACCTGTTCGCAGGCATAATTAACCCATAGTCTGACCACAGTTTCAGGCATGTGGTTTGTAAGGGGATGGCATGATTATTTCAAAAACCGGGTATTGAGAGTATTAATAGATTTTTAAGGCTTAAAGCAATGACTGTGCTAATTTATTTATACAGCATTTGTTAACAAGATTGCAGAATCTCTTCCAGCAATATCTACACTGCAGGCATGCCTGCAAGTCCTCTCTGTGCAGTAGCATACCCTCCAGAAGATGTTAAGTCTTGATTTAAAGATCCCAGGCGACAGAGACTTCATCACATCTGCAGGTCAGCTGCTGAAAGCTTATTTTCCTGCGTTGCTGAAGTATGCCATATTGCTAGTCTGGGTGTATCCAGGATCAGTTCCCACTGCACGAAGATTAAAGAGCCATAAATGTGAGCAATCTCTAACCCAAGTAGGGAGCTGCAGACTGTGACTGAGTGAGCTTTTTGCATGCAATGTGGATAAACTGGATAGATTAGGGCTTAATCCTCTCGGAACAAAGCAGGTTTTCAGAATCATAGGTAATTCCTAGAACCCTCATCTGAAGCCTTCCAGATTTTTCCAACCTCTTTTTTAGATGCCTAAAGCAAAGAAAATATCAAAGACAAACTCAGTGACCTTGTACGTAGGTGTAGTACCTCCATACCACCACCTACCTCCTTCCTCTCTCATTCGTGGTTCAGTATTTGTGCTCGTAACTACAGCCTTGTGCTACAATCTGTCTTTGGCAGTGCCCTATTTCTACTCCAACACAGTTTCTGGGCAATCTCAAAGTACCTGTTTATAATGTGATCAGTGTTTAGACACAAGTGTAGGGCGAGTAACTGATATTTTGATTTAAAATAAACTATAGAGCGCCCAGTAGTCTGCCTGTGTCTGCGAGGTGGAGGCCAATCCACAGCCGGAGTTTTTCAGGCTGAGACATTCAAGCACGCCCTGGATGGAGCCTGCTGGATCACACCAAACCTGGCATAAACTGACAGTGCAAACCTCCAAGGAGCATCCCTCTGCAGATGAGATGTCCGTAGGGAGGAAGACAGAAATTAGGATGAGAAATGCAAAGTAAATGCAGAACAAAGTAAACGAAGAATGTTTTGAGGAAAAAGGTCTGCGGGAAGGGAGTGGGACTCGACAGGCAGGAAAAGGGGATTTCCGCCCTAAACAGAAGGAAAGCTGCGCCAAGAAGCAAAAAAGCCAGGATCTGCTTTACTAAAAACAGATAAATAAGATACAAGAGAGCAGTAAGGAAGAAAAGAAACCAGGAAATAGAAAATTCTGTTTGAATTAAAACTAACATTGGCTAATTTCAATTAATTAATTCAAGTTAAGAACTCATTTTTTCTTGTAACATGGAATTATTCTGCTAAGTGGAATGGACAGGTAGATGAAGAGAAAAACACCTTAGCATGAACTGAGCAGGAGATGTCAGAGGAATAGGTCGGAGGTTATACCAAAGAAATACTAGAATGTTGGAAAGAATAAAGGGACAATTTGGGGAATGGGGAAGTAGTCAAGGATGTACACATCTGTATGGTGAGAAAACCAGCACTCCTGCTTCGTCACAGCACTGCAGCAACAGCAGAAGGGCTCTTACAAAATCCATCCTGCACAGCAAAGCTCTTGACTCAAATGGAGACAAACCTCTGTGAGACTCTTAATGGCAGCAGTTCTCCACTGGGACATGGAGGGGCCACTGAGCATCACTTCTCATTGCCATGGACAAGGGTCTGATGTTCAGTTTTACCTCCCTTGTCATCTGCTGCTGAATGGGAAGAGAAAGCCTCCCTCCTTCCCTTCTGCATCAATATAGTGATGGAGAACAAAGCTTCCCCTAAGTGAAAATGTAAGCTTAGCTATGTGATTGGTTACAAGGCATGTTTGCAGCCTGCGGGGACGCTCGGGAGCACACTGATTGGCTGTGCTTAATAGCAGCGACAAAAATCCTTACCCTGCCCAAAGCTGCATTAAAACCTTCCCAGCACAAAGGGCCGGCAGTGAGCGGGGCTGGCGGCTTCTCCCAGGGGCACGCAGATTGTGCTGGGCTGTGTTTACAATGCAAGCAGGTTTTATGCTACTTTGGGCTCAGCAGGATCTCGCCGAGATAATAAAACCTCCTTTCTTTTTTTCCTGGAAAGGGCAAAACTCTGAAGTCAAAAGATTAACGCCAATGCGGCTCTCAAGCTGCTCGCCAGGGCAGAGCAACCTTCCTGGAGAGCTCAGCTCTGAATGGAGCTGCTATGGCTTTATTTATTTATTTATTTCTGTTTTAGAAAACATCTTTATTTTGATATTCCCATGCATCAAATACAGTGCTGGGGATATCAAGCAATACAACGCTGAGGAGATAAAGCAATCCCAGAGCAGGGCTTATTGCGATACCACACCCATTGAGTGCTTCATCCCAGTTCATCACCCTGAGCCATTCTCCCTACGCAAAGGCACCCAATTAGATTTCAGGATGAAAATCTATCCATTAAATAACTTTCCTACGGGGAAAATTGCTGTCTACATGACATGACGTGTCTTTCCAGGAGGAGATGTCCATTAGAGCTAATTGTGCTGGTGGCTTTGGTAATGCAGACAGTGGTTGGTTTGGTGTCGGACAGGCAGACTAATCCTATTTCCACTCATTCTACTGAACAGATAGTGAATGTTAATTACTTTAGTTACTAATTTTCCAGACCATGTTGTAACCCATTATCCAGGGGTGAAAAGATTTGTAGCCCATTATCACGTCCCTCACATCAACTAATGACTCCAAAAATAAACACGTTTAAAGGTGTTGAAATTAACAGTGATTTCTATGTGTTTTTGTGACAACTGTATTTTTGGCACATGCTCTCTAAAGCCTCAGTATTTTACTGCAGAACATGTGTAAGGTTGGGAAAGCTACTTATTAGATAGACTTGGGATACGAAGAATGCTTTTTTGGCACTGGCCCATTTTATGTCCACTTGGATTTTAAGTAAAGACTGAGCGACTCTGATGTGAGTAGAAGAGGGCAAGTAAATGGAAGAAAATGTAATTGGAGAAAAGGAACTTTCTGAGACTCAATGTGGGCTGTAAGGAGAACTGACACATTTCCTCAGAATGACTTCTTCCAAGAAGCCTGCAGTCAAGCAGCTGGGGGTGGCCAGTCTACCCAAAACTTCAATATCTCATTAGAAAGCTACAGATTTGACTATGGAAACCAAATTCTTCTCATAACTTGTGATTTGGGACTGGAAATGTTGGTTTGTTATCTAATAATGTAAAAAAATCACATTGTCATAGAATCATAGAATGGCTTACATTGGCAGGGACCTCTAGCTCCAAGCCCCTGATGAGGGCAGGGTCACCAGCGACTAAACGAGGCACAAGATCAGTGCTCACCATTCCAGTCCAGTTTCCATTCATTTGTGCTCACCCATCTTAAAGTGTAATAGGAACTTTTTTGAGGTCTTTTCTTTTTTAAAAATTGTATCTGAATCAACGTACTGAACCTTCAGAACATTTTTTGATGAGAAGCAGACAGGTGAGAGGGAGAAATCACAGGCATTTGAATAGATGTCTTATAAAAGACAAGAACTAACCTGAAAGTTCAGGAGATGCTGAAACAGATGGTTTCCTCAGAGGTAATCTATTTTCTGAAATTGGTGTTGCTGTATGTACATAAACATTTCCTATGGAGAACACTCCTTGTCTTTGGATAAAAGGCACCTGCCTTCCATGCAGCCGGTACCTGAACAAAGGAGAAAAGAGAGGGAAAAAAATAATAATAATCAGGTTGCATTTTTCAAGTCTTTGTTGCAAAAAGGATGTGGAGAGGGTGAATACTCCTAATTATTATCTGAGAAGCATTCACAGCTACTAGCTTTGGGGAAGCCTGTGGCAGGTTAAGAGAACACATCAGCAAGTGCACACGAATGAAGAGGTACCTGCTCAAAGAAAAACAATGCATAAAACATCCTGTTTATGCAAATGTATGATGATGACATTGCCAGGCGCTGATTAGGAAGTAAATCTGATTTTCTCAGGGCTCTTTTTACCAACAATGTACTGGTTTTTAAGGCATCCAGTAGCTGTAACGGTGGCTCAATGCTCCTTATTTATCTGTCCTCTGAGGTGAGGTAGAGCTCAGAGATAAGCAGGGGAGGGAAGGATCCTGCTTTGGGCTGCCCTACAGGGGCAGAGGCATTAGGGAATGGAAGGAACCCTCCACTGCTAGCAGCGAATGTGGTTGCTGATCCTAAGAAGCATCACAGTCCTCCTTCAACAGCTTTCATTGCTGGGAAGATTTTTCTGATAAACAGCAGCCATTAGCACATGCAAGTGCCTATTGAAAGCCCATCTCATCTTGGCATTCATGACCTGCGGAGATGGGTTCCTAGCTCTACAAACTGGCAACAGATCACATTAGCAGATGGCCTTAAGTACATGCATGCCAGCCCTCATTATGTGCCTCTCTCTCTATTTTTTTCTTCCTTTAAGAGCCATGTGGCAGCATCTCCCATGCCTGGGATGGCAGCGATACACCTTGGTTACACAAGAAAAGGGCCGTTTCCATTTGCAATGCATTCTGAAGTCCTCACCCTCAGAAGGCACAGAGCATCTGTCTGCTTTGAGGGAACAGCTGTGCATCCATTTTGGATAGCTTGGGGTGGGGCTACCGGCGGTCTGCACAAAACAAAGCTACCAGGATCTGTGTTTCTCAGCAGACTCTCAGCCTTGGAAGATATTCCCTCAAACACTGCTGGGGATGCGTTGCTCCTGCTGCCTCCTGGGTCAGTCGTGGAAGCTCTTCCAGGTCTTACCCACAGGATGTTGGTATCAGGGCACCTCCCAGACCGTGGCACAATGGTTTTGAGACTTCTAACTTGGTTTGCTTAACTTCAGGTCTGTGTCATTCACCCGACGCACAGAGCCTTGCCCTTTTGCCTTCCTGAGGATCACTGTGACTCTGCTGTCTCCCTGCTCGTGCCAACCTCAGTATTTTTCCTAAGATAAATGTAAGCCATGTACCTGTCTGTCAGTCACTTCTTCAGGGATACTGAATCTATGAAAAAGAAAAACCCGACCTTAAATGACATATCATACTAAACTGTCTCATTACTTCCAAAGTGAGATGAAATGCCTTCTCTCTACGTATTATTTTTTACCCTATGTCTCGGTAATACTCTTCATTCGTGGAAATGGTTTTCAGACTGGAAGATTATAGACTGGTCAGAACCAAAGAAAAGGAGAGAAAGATTTACTCCAATCATGTCAAAGGGACCTCAGTGAATATTAACTGATAAAGTACACACCGATCGCAGCACACCCTCATCGCTCGCCTGTGCATTTATCCCACTTGATGAATGGGAGCAGTTTATAGAACAGGCAGAAATTGATACGGAAGAGGTTTCTATCTGGAATGCACTGTATAAATTACTGGATGCTTATCTGTGAGTAATTCGCCTGCATATGCTAACTGTCCAGACACTTGCAGCCTATGGCAAAGACATTAGATAACCTTCGATTCTCAATTGCTGGGGGCAATCTCCATACTAAATAAATAGTTCATCTGTTTTGGACACAAATGATGCATCTGTTTGCAAGCATCACAAATTCTGGTCTAGAAATGGATACTTACACTATACATTATTTTTTTTTTAAGCTGTCTTTCCTTCCTTTGTGCCTGCAATTGGTGGCTGCACTTGATGTAATTTAGCAGCCCGCTACTCATGCCTTGCCTGTTTTATCCAGTGGGTTTCTGATGCGCCTGTCTGGGTGCCTGTCAGGTGGATGGACAGTTGAAGACATGATTTTTTTATCTTGCTCCTTCTTGCTATATGTGCCCTGCTGAGGGGACAAAATACTCTTGCTCATGTATTTGCCTGCAGTTAGGCAACTTTGCCTATAGCTCTTTGCTGCTGCAGACCTATGTGCTGCTCTGAAAAGGAAATTTTTTTTCTACTGAGCTCTGCAGGCTCGAGACTGGAATTCACCTGAGCAAGAAGTGAGGCTAGGATGAAAATTAAGCACAAGGGTGTAAAGAAAAGTGTTTCCCATTGCTCAGACAGGTGAATGACAAATATCACTCTCTTTCCAAAATAACTCCCACTCCCCAGCTTAATGCAGACATTGCATAGTGTTTGTTTGGCACAAGCTGGGTTTATAGCTCTATTTTCTAGAAATAAAATCGCTGTCTGCCTGAAAGCCAAAGCAGCTTTTGCTTTCCAAAGGAATTACATTGGCGCTCACAACCCATCTCAGTCTGGTGCCAACTGAGTGCAAATGAACCAGGACAAAATTGGGTGCATGGAGAGAAACCTCAGGGCTGCCTAAAGGCTCCAGGCAACTTGCAGATCAAAACCAGATGGTCTGGTGGTGCTGCTTCAAGCCCCCAGCCAGAGATGCCTGTTTTGTGACCACCCAGCTCCTGAGCCAGGGAAATTTCAGGAGCAAGCTCAGCAGAAGAGTCCACACCAGTCTCCTTGCCATGGAATGCACTGGAAAGTATTATTAAAACATAGGTGTAAGACAATGGCCAGCCAGCAGTATTTTTTCTGCCTAGCAAGTGGTGCTGATAAGTGCAAATTCCCTTGGAAGTTATCAGAGAAGCCGGCTGTGTTTGTTCGCTGGATTTGTATTTCTCAGCTGAAAGAGGTGCTGATCCCATGTCTCATTCTTGGCACTGCCAACATCCCTGGCAGAAAGCTGTGCTCAAAGCTGCCTGCTGGGAAATACTCCATTAATCAAGTGCTGACAGACCTCCTCGCTACCTCTTCCCATGACGGTCACACGTGTCATTTTTGCTCTGGAAAGTCATTCCTTGCAATGCTGTGTGGCACAAGAGCATCACCACGTGAGCATCACCAGCATGCCCACTGAACCATAGGGCAAAGGGACATCTCAGTGCCACATCTCCACAGTTCTTGAACATCTCCAGGGATGGTGACTTCACCACCTCCCTGGGCAGCTGTGCCACTGCATCACCACCCTTTCTGAGAAGAAATTTTTCCTAATATCCAATCTGAATTCATCTGTCAGCCGCCAGCTACTCACTCCACAGACCCAGTCAGTGCCACATCAACCCTTGCAGTATTGCATGACTGGGACCTGGGTTGGACAAGCCCTTCTTTGCATGCATCCATCGTGATTTGCACACATTTCTTAAGATGCGTGAGTCCAGGCAGCATCCAGTGCAGAAAGAAACTGAGAGCAAGTTTCCATCTCCATCTCAGCAACACATCTGTCTCAAAGGAGAGATTGTCCAGATGCTATTTCTGCCTCCTCACAGCTTGTTGCAGCAAGGACTCCCCCACTACCTTTCCCAGAGGACAACAGAGTTGCCTTCACGGTTTTCTAAATTTGGCTTTAATGAGTGCAAAATAAATAAGGTAGCAGGGGAACATAATCTGGTTAACAGAGCAGCAGCAGAAAGCGCAAGCTGTTGGCATACGGCGATGGATTCTGATTTCCTGCAACGAATCCATAGGAGCATCACAAGGCCTCAAACAGAAACCTCAGTGGTTTGGTGGGGATATGGCTGGGCGTGAACCAGGCAGGTAGTCCTTAGTGATGACAGCAGAGCCGTGTTTGCCTTGGGCAAACACACATGCCTGCTGAGTTTGCTGTTCAGATGCTGTTTATGAAGAGAGAAATAGCACAGCCTGGAATACATAAAGGTCTGTACAAAATCACCCACTCGTTGGGACTTGCAGATGCACTTCAGTGCTAACATCCATCCTCTGGCTATTCCTGCTATTGCTGACACTCTCACTCTGCCTGTGGATCTCCTTTCTCCTCCAGCCCTGGAGCACCAAGTTCTGCTCATCCATCCGAGTTTGAACCACTATCGTGCACTGCACCACCGAAGCACCCCAACCTTGGACCAGACCTGATTCTGAGTCTCATGGAATGTGAGCCCCAAATACTGGTGCTGTCAGATACTCAACAAACCTTGCAAACCCAAATTCCTTAGTCCAATGCTGTGAAGGAAATGCAGAGTGAATTTCCACAGGGGCTGTGTGCTCACAGCTTCCGCTGAAGGCAGTTGAGGATGCTACAATGCTCCAAATCCTTTCTTAATTAGACCAGAAATCTTATCATTTCCTAGGAGGGTTTGATATGTCCTTTACCTTTTGAAGGAATTCTGTATTTAAAAATATATCTGATAAACAGGAGCTTCTCTGAATACAGAAATAAATGGAAGGACAATGAATTCCTTTTCCTTGCAGTTCTGAGCAATTTTAGCTAGAGAAACAATGCTTGTAAATAACCCGTGACCGTTTTTATCCAAAATGATCTTCCTAGCAAATTAATCCATTATAAGACACAGAGGGCATGAACAACATGCTCAGCCAGTTTTCTTGCTCCGATTCCAACTTTTTCAGGTCTGTGACCACCCATTCACCAAAGAAGAAATAAATAAAATTATCTCTAATTTCTTACTAATTTCTATCAGCTTATTTTTAGGGAATGAAGCAGAAAATATATTTTTGTACATATTCCTATTTATAGAGGATGAACACAAACTGTCAGATTTTGGTGGGAACTGCTGGGGCAGGAAATCAGCTGCGTATAAGCGCATGGGGTGAAATGCAGGATGAAACATTCCCCTATACACAGTATGTCAGTAGGGTCATACTGAAGGCTGAGCTCACGTTTCGATGTCCTCATGGCTGTCTCATCAATGCTGTGTGTTTATTTGGCTTTTTGTGAGGAGGGTTATTCGTGGGGTGGGCATAAAGGTGCAGCAAGAGGTTGTAGTTGGGGCTTGTAGTGTTTGTAGTGTTGGGTGAGCTGGTAGGACAGGTGAATAATGGAAAGAAGGCATTACTGTGCCCATTTTATGGATGAAGAGTGGAGGCACAAGGAAACAATGGCAAGCAAAAGCCCATGAAGGACAAAGAAGTGAAACCTATTTGTCAGTTCACTGCGGTTGTGTTGCAGGGCTCACCAAGCCTTCTCAAGAATGCTCAAACCTCCAAAATTCAGCAAGAGGCTGGAAAACAGCAACTTTGTTCTCTGCATCTGCAACAAAACAGGTGGGATTTGAGGTGCTCAGAGCAAACTGGCAGGACAGTTTGGCACCGAGGAGCTGACCCCATGCACACCCAGACCCTGCTGTGGACATCAAAATGAGCAAACAGCAGCAAAGTATTTGTGAAGATTAAGATGAATGATGCTTGCATGTTTTGCTCAGTGATGTTTCTGACCTTTGCCATGAATGTTCATCTATTTGTTTGCAAGAACAACTGTGCAAAGGGAAATTCTCAGAAATATGCATTAGAGTGAAGCTTCATCACAAAAGGGCTTACGTAGCCACGCAGAGATCTCTCTGCTGTGTATAGGAGTTTCTGTCCCTTGGGAAGAGAACAGGAGTAATACGATCGAGGTAATACATTCTGCAGAGCAGAAAACAGCAACGAAAGGATGGCAACCAGCCAGGTGAGACTGAAGAGAACTCGAGGGCTGAGATGCAACACAGACTGCACTGAGGAGGGAATGTAATCATAACAAACAAGCCGGTTCATTCATGAATAATACAGGACCAAGAGACAGATCTGACTTTGTCAGATTTAAATTATTTATGGTTGGTACGAAGTGGACACCTGTTAGGGCTCATGGCAGTGCTTTAACCCAGGGCACTGAAGTTGAAACGCAAAAGACAGCGCTGCTTAACCTGAAGTATATCATCTTTGTTGCAAGCATCTTTAGGCTGTGCTTTTGCTTCATTCCATTGCTGAAATTTGCAGTAATTTCTCCATAGGCCACCAAAGAGAGCCAGGATATCCCAGGCCATTGTTTTTCCTAAAAATCCCAGCAGCTCTGTAATATACCAGAGCCACTTCTGAAAGCCACCCTGCATTCATATCTAAGTAACCCCTCTTGCTCTGCAAACGACTTGTTTTTCTCAGGGTTGTCATAGAGAGGAGGATATCGATGAGTCAGTCGGGTGCCAAGGAGCACAGCTGAGAAAGAGGCATTGCAGTGGAGTGTTCTGCTCTCTTCCTGAAAGCACACATTTTTAGCCTGTTTCTCCTGCGTTCATCTCTTTGTTCCCTCGTGCCAATTTGGATGCCGGGAAGAGGAGCATCCATCACGTTCAGAGGATGCCGTGAAAGCAGACACTCTGTAGCAGGGAAGTCAATAGGTTGTTTAGTTACACCCTGCTTCCAGAAAGACAAAACTCACTTCTACCTCTCTGAAAGAAGGAAAGGTCTCAGGTATCAGTGCATTAGATCTTGAGAATTGTCCCATCAAAACACAGAATGTGGTACAGGTTGTTACCTTTTGAGAGAAATGCCCAGTTAAATCTGCAAGGTCTTTGCTTTCTTCCTTGTAAGAGAACAGTGAAGAATGAAAGCTGTCAGTCGGTTCTGAGGCTGTTTTCACCAGATATAACCCACGGCCTTTTTTTTTTTTTCCTGATGTATTTTAGCTTTGTTTGCACTTAACTAGAAAGCCAAAAAAGAAGAGATACAAGATGAATGACACCAGGCCTGTCCAGTTCTGAGTTTTAACCATCAAAAGGCTCCTCCAGCAACAGTAGCACCAAGAGAAACCCAGGTCAGTGGCTATCATGTGGATCGAGAGCTGCCTATATGCTCCATCTCTTCCAGAAGGTGCAAATGCAGCTTTAATCCCAATACCCAGAGCAACTTCATCCTTTTAGGCATCTCTAACAATTACTCCATTCACAAGGGAACAGTTTTGACTACAGCAATGTATTAACTAAATGAATACACTCACTGATGTGCCCTTTTATCATCTCAAGTTCCCACTGTCCCATGACCTGCTGTACTCCAACCACACTTCAAATCTCTGTTTTCTTCTTCCCTGGCTGCCAAGCACCTTCATATTCCCATTTGCAGTTTTGCATAAAGGATGCCAGTACAAAAACAAATAAGCATGCGTTGTGCAGCCGCCTTTTGCTGAACATAATCCCCACAAGGCTGCTGGTTGACTTGTTCCTAAAGCAATATCAGTGTGTAAATACCACTATGGCAACACGTGGCTGGTAGCTAATCCTGGTGATGTTCAAGTGCCATTTCAGGCTGGAATGTGCTCTGACTCTGGCTTCATCCAGAAACCAAGGAGTCTTTCAAACAGCTCTGCTCCTTACCAGAGGTATGTAGGAGCTGTGTGGGTGTTAGCACTGGTTGAGCACTGATTTCACTGGGGAATTAGTACATGTTCTGAATGGAGAAAATATGCTTCGTAGACCCAGAGTTAGCAAGAAAGAGCCCTCCAGGATTCCAGGCAAATGAATTCCTCAGATTGAAATAAAGAGGAAGGGCTGCAGAGAAGCTGCCACCATCCCCATTATCTGCTCACTAGTCACTTCTCACACATGCAGAGGGCTCCAGGGGCCACCCCAACCCCGGGGGCCACCCCAACCCCAGGGGGCCCACACACTCTGAACAGTCCCTGTTCTACCTGGGGCTGAATGTGCTGACACATTGCAATCCTTTGGTACACCTCAGGAGATAAAAGTCTGTGTCTCCTCCTCTCCCACCTCTCAGGAAAAGTTTTCCCATCCTGCTGTATAATGAGTCCATTTTTATTCCTTCTGGCCATCTCCCAAACATGAGACTGGTACCTCATCACAAAGGCTCAAGGCTTTTAATAAAAACCCTGAATTTCCTTCTATTTGAGGCCAGAAGGTGACTAATGAAAAAAAGAGCCTGCGAGGCAGAGGGATGCTCTGCAGCAGCCAGAGTGGATGTGCTGAGTTCATACTGGTGGCAGCCAACAAGTTCCCATTGCATAGAGTGGGGCCCCTGCAAAACCAGGGTACAGCAATGGAGCCCTTTGCAGCCTGCTCACATTGCTTCCACCCCTGCAGCAAGGCAGCAGGACATAAGCCCAGATTGAGCACTGCACTGCAGGCTCCTTGCCAGCCCCTGCCAGAGATGAGCATTTGCAAAAAGAGCAGATACAAAGCCAATTTCAAATGAATGTTGGCCTCAGACTAACAGGAAAACGAACCATTTGCTTTGATTTTTAAACATATTAGATCTTCTTTCAGAGCCTGGATCAATTGAAAAGGGGAGCTGAGCAATGGATAAGTCCTCACTTGTTCAAGAATGGGATTTCTTAAAAAAAAATCAGCAAAAGTTGCAATTTTTTGCATTTCCCTCATAGGAGCTGTGTCTGCTCCCATTCCCCAGTGAGAAGCGGGCTCAGGGTGTGCCAGAGCAGCTACCAGAGTGGTGAGAAATCACCACGCAGGACATTCCAGACATCTACAAGCAAGGGTATTTTGAAATTCAATATTTTGTTCTACTTCACAATTCCCACAGTGTAAAGCAGAAAAGACTGCTTGAAGGCAATCAAAACATTTCCTTTCAATTGAAGGCCAAAGACCTCATTTTTTTATTTTTTTTTTCATCGTGATAGAATCCAAGCTGCTGTTTTCCAAAGAAAACTCAAAATGATCCAACAAGAGACCCTCTGAGCTCATCAAGAGATTGTATGAATGAAGTACTCCTGAAATGGAGATGCTCCAATGGAGGGTCCTCCTTTTGAAGGTGGGCAATATTCTGACCAGCTCTATTTAGCAGGTTGCCTTTGTGTATCACCTGCACAACTGCAAGGCACTGGTGTAGAAGGACAAGTGGGCATGGTGGTGATGGGTCAATGATTGGACTAGATGATCTTAGGGGTCTTTCCCAACATTAATGATTCTAAGTGGCAGGTGGAAACACCTGCTGGGGACTTCAACCCTGTTGAAGGCTGACTCATGAAACCCATGGAGGTCTGAAGTGCAACCCCTCTGCCAAAGAGGCTGAGATCAGATGCTTCTCCCTCTCCCCTCATTAGTAGCTTCCACCTGGTTGGATTTGTGTAGATCACAGGTGCTGCTGTTGTCCATGATTGCAAAGCCCTTGTCTCAGCTCTGACTCAAGCTGTGCATAATGGCTGCAACACAGCTCACGAAAAGGCATCATTGGGAACGTGCCCAGCACTCACCTTCTGCCCCCTGCAAATGCAGCCATGTGCCAGGTGCATTGCTGAGCTCAAAGTGCACCTGGAAGGTGCATGGCAAAAACTGCCCTCTGCCATAGAGAGAGCAGCCAGCCCATTTGGGAGCAGTGAATAGAGAAGATTTAGCTCAGTTATGGGAGCAGTGATGGCCTATGATGCAGTAATAACAAAACAGTAGGTAACGCTGTGGCATTTCAAAGGTCTCTAGGTTTTTTGCAATGCAGACGTGCCAAGTCCTTTGTCTCAAAAAATGATTCAGTGCACAGCTGCTAAGAACACTGCCTAAAAATGGGGATTTGAAAGAAACCTTCACCTTTCTGACTACATTGCCTCATAGCAACCATGTGAACCCAAACCCATCCCTTCAGATCTGGGGAGCACACACCAGGAGGTCAGAAGGGAAAAGCCTGGGATCAGCAGGGATCCTCTTGCAGAGAAGCCCCTTACCCCACTGAAAAGACTTCTGTGGGTGCACAGCAATGGGACAACATGGCCCAGGAGACCCATACCCCTGCCTGGCTAGTGCTTGTCATGGAAGAGAACAGATTGATTTTACACTTCTACAAACAACATGGGAAATGTCTGTCCTTCCTGACTGGCTGAGCAGGGCTCTGCAAAAAGAGCTGCTGGTACAAAAAGCTCATGATTCCAATCATCTCTTGTTTTTTCCTGCCAGTAATCTCCACTCCCGACCTTTTCACAGTCCCCACTCCAATCAGCACATACCCAAGGGCATCTCCTAGTAGAAAGCACAGGAACATCACACTCAAAGCCAACCCAACTCAGAACTGACGTGAACGCTTCTAACAACCACCCCACATCCTGGGAACCAAGTGAATGTGACACAGAACCAGGACTGTGCCCTCCAGCCCCGCATCCCAAGACTTACCCAGGGACAGCAGGAGGAGGAGGACCACCACAGAAGCTGAAGGAGGTGGTACACCTCCCTGTGCTGTTGATGTGACCCATGTGTGAGTCCTTTCTAATCAAAGCAGAGCTCGGGGCACAGCCACACATAGGGTGCTGCTGCTAATTAGGGAGGGCTGAGTGCTGACACATTAACCTCTTGGTCTGGAAACATTAACTTTACCAGGTGTAATATCATCTTGGTGACATAAAGGTTAATAATCTGCATCCAAAACAGAACCCAGCCCAGTAAATACTGAATGAACGGGGTGCTGGTAGAGGTGGCAGCAGATTGCTGGGTGTAGGGCTGCACCATGGGGACAGCCAATGGGGCACGAGGGGAGATGCCCTCAGAGGGGACACCACAAGCAGAAGCCAGGCAACAAAATAAGATTTTCTGCTGTAAACAAACCCTGTTTTCCAACCACCTTCCTTCACTCTGCCCCTCAGAAACCATTCTGCAAAGTTGTTTGAAAGGGAATTCAGAGCAGCAGCAGTTGTGTTCAGGTTGTACGCGGTAATACTGGAGAGTTTTCTAACTCTTAGTCTTTGTTGCTGCTTTTTCCCCCCCTACCCTGCCTTCCAGAAGAGTGGTGAGGATCAGGCAAGGACAAAGACTGAAACAAATACACAGTAAGTGAATATTCAACTCAGATTGAATGCAGATGCCTCATTTAGCATCATTTGCTAGAGACTGAGGAGAAAATGATTTCCTTTTCTTATAGAGTTAAAAATAATGGCTCGCATAAATGTCTGCTTTTATTCTGACCACAGCAGCAGACCAAACAAGTGGAAATGGATATCATCACACTCCCAGGAACATGCCACTCTGCTGGCCTGACCCCATGGCCCAGGCACTTTGATGGAGATGAAGGCAGAAACCTCTCCAGCTCTTGAAACAAAAACAGCTGCAGGGGCATCGGATGCTTTGCAGGGCTCAGCCACCTCACTGAGCTGTTATTTTACTAAAAGAGGGCTGTTATTTTTTTTTTTTTTGACACAGCTGCACTAGCACAGAAAGCATCAGACAACCAGAAGACTTCCAGCACATTTCCAGGCTGCTCAACTCAGAGCTACTCCTCACACTGCTTTCTTCCAGGTATTCAAATCCTCACCTGGTTCTCCCTCTCCTTTTCTACAACCCCTCATTAAACTTCAGCTGAGAATTCCCCTTTTCAAGAATCTGCCCTGCACTCTCCATCACAACCAGTTTTCACCAGGACTTCTCCTATACTAGTCCCCATCAATCTGCATCTCAGTACCAAACCTCCAACCCCAAATTTCAGCTCTGCCTTCACTGAAACAAACCTTTCTGTGAGAAGCAGGGTGCCAGCCCAGCCAGTCAGAGCACCAAGAGATCATCCAGCGAGACAGGAGAAGAATGAAAATAGTGTTTTTAATACAATTTACAGCAAACTTACAGTATGTTATTTCACATCACATATTTCTAAACTGCTCATCTGGAAAATATAAGCTGCAAAAAAATACAGAATGCAGTACTGAAAATATATCGAGTGTGCAGCTCCTCTTTAAAAAAAAAAAAAAAAAAATCAATTGTACAGGGAAATTGTTCCTTTTTTCAGGTTTTGGTTTATTTTGGAAGGGCTACTGAACACCAGCAGTAAGACCAGCACACTGCAAAGGCTCTCCCTTGGGCACCATAGAGAGGA
This sequence comes from Lagopus leucura, assembly GCF_019238085.1. Classification (NCBI taxonomy): domain Eukaryota; kingdom Metazoa; phylum Chordata; class Aves; order Galliformes; family Phasianidae; genus Lagopus; species Lagopus leucura. The sequence continues at coordinate 11,775,265 of NW_024962269.1, read as the reverse complement.
CTGACTGCCACGTGGATGGATGAGCTCCAGGTGTGACATAGAGACCATCAGCATGGAAGCACCCTCCCCATGGTGATGGTGGATGGCACCATGCACTGGCCACAAGCACTTGCCAGAGAAGTCCTCAGCTGCTGAGGACTGGAAGAAACAACAGCCCAGTGATGGGATGCATCAGGACTCGGAGGGGAATGGAGCAGACGTGCCTCACTGAAACACAGCATCGTGTTCTCCATTATTATGCCATGGAGAAACACAAGGATGGAGGGGGAGTGGGCTAATGAAGTTCCTAATATTCTTACTGGTCAATAAAAAGGTTCCTCAATACCTGCCAGAGCCCCAGAAGGGCCAGCTGGCTCAGTTAACAGGACAGCTTTCCCAACCTGCTTTGGATTTGAAGCTCTCTAGTTTGCTCAGCTGTAGCTGCTGCTGGGGGATCTCAAGGGTAATGGGGTTTCACAGACAAGGCATATATGCTCTGATCAAGCTCTGCATCAGGAAAACAAGCAAAGAAATCAGAAACGTGGCAGAGAGGTGGCTGGGCTGTGCTGCTCCTGCTCACAAAACACTCCAAGTCAAGAGCTGCTCTCCTCACTGCATTTAACCTGCACTGCTCCCTCCACCCAGGCTTGCTTTCACACAGTGCTTGTGTCTTACCTGTGCAGGGCAAAAGGAAATTGAAAATATCCTTATTGTAAACGTTTCCCCTCTAATGCCATTTATGTACTGTTAGCTCACATGACCCCAACCATCCAACACCTCAAATGTAAGTACACATAGCAGGTAAAAAAAACACAAATAAAAACATTTTTGCAGACTGCATTTGACTTGTATCAAAATCCTAACAGACACCACATTTATTGTACTTTATTTACACGGTCATCACGTATAATATAATACAATACAGCGTTCCATTCGCAGTGGTAGGCACTATGGGTTTTAAAAGGTCACAGCTCTTTCCCTGCTCCCATCCCACCCCCCTCCCCACTGAAGAGCACCCAGAGCTGCCTTCTGCTTGCAATGCTGCCCTGTCCCAGTGCTGGTTTTTTGCTTTGACCCCTGCTCTGAGATGGCAGCTTCCCAAAAATGGATGGTTGGAGCTGCTGTCACATGCTGACATGGAGAGTCCCACACTTTGGGGTCACAGACCATTAGCAAACTGTACTGTTTCTCAATGGCATTAAATGCGTATCTTCAGGACCACGCTTATAGCTGAAAGTGTCAAGAAGGCAATAGGGGCTCTGCAGGACAAGCTACAGGCCTCCAAGCACAGCTTGCAGCCACCTGCAGCCAACAGAGCACAGTTTTGGTCCTGTGCAAAAGACTTTAGGAAAATGGCTGTGATTCTTCAAGAGGGATCACCACCTCCCATCTCACCAAAAGCATCACAAGCCAAGAACAGGGCTCACTCACAGAGTCACATAATTATTAAGGTTGGAAAAGATCACCGAGATCATCTAATTCAACCCATCTCTTCCTTTCAAGTTCATCCTGTTGTGAGGCACCAAAAACATAGCACTGAGATGCAGTTTACACTGAAGGGTATTTATGCCATGTCAAAAGAAAAGGATTTTCAAGGGCAAAGTTACATATAAGTGGCAGGGAAAGACTCTCTTTTATGTCCTACCAACAGCCAATTCCATTGGGAAGAACCAGGATATGTTGGGCTATACGCACCGCATTGATTCCTGAGGTTCTGCTTCAGATCTGTGCTAACACTGCAAATAAAATTTCCACCACCTCCTTCACCTGAACAGCAATTTGGTTTTGTCTGGGTTCGTACCCTTCTCGTGTTTGCTCTCAGTAATTACTCAAATGAATGCATTAACTGGTAGGAATATCGGGAGAGGCAGAGAATTTCAAGCATCTGGGAGAGAATATTCCTGGAAAGTGAATGGTGAGCTGGAAGCTAGCACCTGCGTGTCCAGCAGCACTCTGCCCACTGGCAGAGAATGAGAACCCACCCTCTCACTCAATTCTGAAGCACATACTTTTGAACAAAACATTTGTACTGAGGAGAAAATTCCATCCTAGGGAACCAGGGATTAGAAATGTCCCCCATGACTTCCATGTCCAGACAGAACAAATTTGTATGAATTATAAGAAAGCTTTTTCAACCCCCAACCCAACCACAGATTATACGCAGAAGTGGCCTTGCAAATACACTGGAGGCATTTTCTTGTTTTTCTCAGCAACTCACAAGGAGGAAATAAAAGGAAAAATTCATTTATGAAGTTGCTATAAATTATTTGCTGGGTTGGACTTGACAAGTTCCTTATTGCTTTTTGCCACGTGCTGACACTGACTTCGTGTAAAGCAAATCCAGTGCTGGAAGTTGTCAGGGCACTGCTAATCTTCTCCTTTCTGGGGTGTGATACTCTGCTCTCCTGCAGTTAATCCCAAAAGGGAAAACACCACAAACTCATTGCATGCCAAAGACCATATCCCTAGAGTCACTCCATCCAAACAGACTGAAGCAAGGTTTTGACAACCAGAATGGTACGTAAGCACTACATACATCCATGCTGCTACTCTTGCAGCCATCTAAATGGATTCCTTCGTGGTTTCCCCTAAATATCCTCTCGGCACTAAGGAATACTCATAGCTCAGCTTATATCAGTGGCAATGCTGAAATTCAAGAGGTCCACACTGATACTCTGAAAAAAGAAAACCCTGGCATTGCTTCTGACTAGAGGGAGCCTCATCTGCTTCACTGGATTCAAGGAATAGACAATAGCCACAGATCATACTTGGCATCACTAGTTAATAAATAAGTACCTGAAGTCTAAGACCTGCTGAAATATCATTTTCACAGCAAAGTAATTTTATTAAGACTCAGATTGGCTAGAAATTTAAATGGAACAATGGAAAACATGTTTTGCAGCCTAGAAGTAAAAGAGTTAGTGCATCAAAGCAGAACTAGCTATCGTGCTTTGAAAGTATCCGAGACCTGCTCATACCCTAAGCAAATTTAAATGCCAGCATTGACTCAGTAGAAGTGAGGAACTGCCACTAGAGGAATCATAAGGGCTGGAAAAGACCTCTAAAATCATCTAGTTTTGACCCATACTCACTATGTCACTCAGTGCCATATCTCTGTGGTTCTCAGACACCTCCAAGCACGGTGATGCCTCCCCCCCACCTCCCTGTGCCAATGCATTACCACTTCTTTTGAAAAGAAATTTCTCATGACATTCAGCCTGAAAGGAAGGAAGCACTGTGGCTGGAAGCTGATGGCTGGTTTGGAAGAAACGTCCACAAACTGTGGGTTTTGAGAAGGCAGGTCTGTCCAGCAGCACTGGAGGCTGGGTCATCACACCAGCGAGTCCTGGAAGCTCTATCTCAATTAATTGCTGCTTATGTTCACAGCAACTAATTATCTCCTGGCTGCCCGGTGGGGTGGGAGGCTAAGTGGACAGGAGGGCATTATGTTGAAAGGAGAACGCTGGGAGCCTCCTGGAGCCCCCAAAAGAAGATGAGTCATAGCAGTAGCATATGATGGTGGGAATGGGGTAAGCTCAGCCTTCACTAAGGAAGGAACAAGCTCCTAATGGAAGCAGAAACAGGTGAATATTATTGCTTACATTCAGGGGTGCTCTGCCCAACGTAGAAGGGGTCTGTTTACTTCAAAGGAGTTAATCAGATCCACACAGAGAGCAACAACACATCTGCTTCTTCCTACAAAGATTACACACATGAAATTAAGGAGACAAATGTGCATGGCTGCATCCAAAGGCAGAGTGGCCCTTGTGAACAGAGGACCAAAGCTGTTAAGACTTCAGTAAAGTACTTGCGTACATCTTTACTGCTGATAATTCCCTGTGTCCCCTACCAAAAATAAAACAAACATCACTACCAGACTTGCTCAGATCTTCAGAAAACACCGTGCCCACAGGACACAAAAAGGTAAACCCCAAGTATCTCACTTCTAACACTTCTGACGAGCAAAGACCACCTAAGGATGCTACACCAAACTCTGATGAGGATTGGAAAGACTACAGATCTCATTCAGACCCTTTATTATTCTGTTTTAATTTAAGAAAAAACACCAGTGTATCTCAGTGTAATGCCATAACGTGACAGAAGGTATAGCAATAACAGCAGAGCAGCACAACCCCAGGCTGCAGCAAATGAAAGCAAGCTCAAACATAGCAGCTGTAGACACAGAAACAAAGGAAGAAAAACTACATACCTTCAAAAGACCTCAGGCAGGCAGGATCTCCAGCAAGATCTCCTCACCTCCACTGCCAGCCCTTAAATGAGGTCTGGGAAGGGATAAATCCTGGCTCCACCCCTTCATCACTTAGATGCATTGCATTGCATACACCTGAGCTCCCCTGGCTTGGCCCTGCCTTCCCACCAGGTGCTCAATCACTGCTTCAGGCCACGACTTAGCATTTCCAATCCTATCAGCCATTTGGAAACACTCCGATCGCTTTCCAAATGTCTGCAGCCCATCAGCTCAATTCTGAATCATTACTACTGCAATTAACTGACGCTGACTCCTTTCTGCACCTTCCCCTTTTCATCTCTGCAGCAAGGTGAGACCCAGCTGGATGGATGATGGAAGCACTCAGTAGCTCAGAGCATCTCGCAGGGTATGGCAGTGCGAGGCCCTTCTTCTTGTGAAACATTTCAAGTTCCTAAGGAAGGGAGGCTTTGTTTAGATAATTCAACTGATGATCTTTTTGATCCCGTTACACATCCAGGATGTTCTGAGCAAAGACAGAAAAATGAGTGGCTTCAATGTGTATTGAAAAAAAGGTTCTGAAAATGCAGCCTGGTGTTGAATGAGGATGTAAAATCGAACAAAAAACCTCAATGGTAATCTGCACAGATTTTTGACTGGGGCTCCCTTCTGATTCTATTGGGACAACGGCAGGGTGGTATCCATTCAAGAGAAAGGAAACCCCAATCTGAAGTCATGCAAGGCAACTGGACAAACCCTCAAAGACTGCTGCCTCTCAAGTGGGTTACATCTCCAGCATCCCCTTCCTTAGCAGACAGCCATAAAGAGAACACCGTGCTTGGAGATGGCAAAATAACATTTCTGCTGAGACCAATGGCTCAACAAAGCTCTCAGTTTTAATGCCCCTGAATATGGAGAAAAAATTCCATCAGTGAAACCCGAGTGCACTGCTTGGACCATGGCACCACTGATGCTCCCAGACACTTCTCTACCTCCACCTTTGCTCTCAAGTTTGCTGCACTGTTAAGGCAGTTGTGGGAAGTGAAGTGCTCACAGGCGAAGGCCCACGCTGCACACTGGGAAGCAGGAGGATGGTTGAGACTCTTCACCTGTCATCCTAGAAGAACGACTGGGTTGCAGGCGAACCTTGTTTGTGATTTTGAGCTCAGAAAAGCAAAGAGCCTGCTGGGATGGAGGAAGGTTTGGTCTGCATGTTTTCTTTGAAATAAAACCCTTGTTTTGAACCTGTACCAAAGCAATGACAGTAAAGCCCTTAATGATGCAGGCATCTGATAGATCACTAGAAAAAAACAAAGAAAGAGTGGGATGGGAAGAGAGCTTTGCAAAATACACATTAACAAAAGACATAAAACAACAATCGTGCAGATATTTTAAGTTAAGCTCAAAAATAATAGAAGTAACTTCATTCAATCACATCTCCCACACATACCAAGAGAAGAGATTAAATTTAAAAAAGAATTAAAAAAGAATTCAAAAAGGAAAAAATAAAATTGAAAGCATTAAGTGCACTGGAATCCTGTTTCTGTAACTCCAGTCAAAGGGAACTTTGGAGTAGACTGATGAACCACAGCTCTTGAATGCTGGGAGCTTGTTTTCCATCATGCCACCATACCATTCTCCTTCACCTTGGGTCTTCAGAGGAGAAAATCTGAATTACAAAAGGAGCTACAGAATTTCAAGGAGCCAGGCTTTGAGGAAGGTTCCATTCTCCAACGTTTGTGTTCAAGTCTGAATGTGTGTGTACAGTACAGCATCACGAGCTAACATTTGAAAAGACAGCAGTCTAAGTAATAAATTTTGAGAATGAAGAGAACTGTACAGAATGATTCCAAAGGCTTATACTTGACAATTATACATATTTTATGAGACAGTTATGCACCCTGTGTCTTTTTTAAATTCATTGTTTTATGGATGCAGTATCTCTTATTCTAGCAGACAGGATATACTAAACAAATCTAATGGTCTAAAAGCATCATTTACCACTGCACCTAACAATGGCACTGCAGAGATTTGTAGCTTTTTTTCCCTTAAACTCCTCCATTACCCAAGTGATTCTTAGCATGGCTGCAAACCAAGAACCAAAGATCTGCAGATGTAACATTTGTTTAGTATTTGGCACAGTGGAGTTTGTTTGATATACCTATTTCACTCTTTTTTCGCCCTTGTTGATGCTGAACTTGTAATGCTGTGCATAAATTACAAACACGTTCATGAAGCAAATCGTGTGGAGGCAGCCTGGCGCCCCACACCCGAGTGTAAATGCCCAGATAAGAGCAAGGTCTGCTAAAAATGAGTAGTGGGTTATCAGCCCCTGTAACTGCCAGCAGTGGGTGAGGAGCAGGGGCAGATCAGCCCATCAGCTGCATGGAAGTGATGCCCAGCATTCGGATCAAGGCGCCGGCTCACTTCTCTGAACAACCTGCACGTTCACAACAGCTTCAAAATACAAACAAAAAAGGAGGTTCCTGATTATGATGCTGACCCTTAAAACCCTTCTGATAGCGGAAACGGGTCTGGTTTCCATTTCTGGCCAGGGAAAACCCATCAAACACAGTCACTTAGTATTGCTTCCCAACAGGAATGTTTTGGAAAATAAAAATAATACATACAAAATAAGCCTGACCTGATGGCTTCCTGAAATCAGATGAAAGCTTCCCCTTGATTTCCGCAGCCTTGGATAAGACTGCATGGCAAAGGCAAAGGCAAATCTGTTCTGCATGGCCACCTCCTGAAGATATGAACGAACATTTCAGAGGTGCTCAGTGCTGGCCAGCCTCTGCTCCCATAACCCAGCCTTCCAGAGGAACACACTTTGCACATCTCAGGGCAAAATGTGGCTTCCAGGAGATTATTCTACTTTCCTCACATGGCTTCCATGGAAATGAGTGGAATTTCTCAAGTGAGAAAAATACCTGTTGTGAAGATTAAGGTCAGTACTCCTTTCACCTGGTACATACACACACACATGTACTTTAAAGAAAACATCCACCACACAATTTCTAGATTGCAAATTATATATATATATATATATATCTTTAAAAACAGGAGAGAACATAAACAGTTTCTCCCTTCATATATATGTATTCACTGAGTCACATAGAATATGAAAAAACTATATTATGTAAATCATCATATTATCTATAATTCTCCAACTGTTTTTATAGAGACACAGTGCGTTCGTTCTCTTTTTTAAAAACATATTATGTGTCTTCATTGGCTTGGTAGCATATTAGAATGAAGGCGTATGGATAAAAAATGCAGAGGATTAAACAAACCCCTTGAGTCACATTATTCAACAGGATCCTCCCCCAAACCAGAGTAAGCCCTCCCTATGGAAAAGTGTCAGCGATTTAAGGGTTAACATAGATTTGAAAATAATCTCAAAAATTAGAGGATTACACAGACAAATATTTGGAATTCATCCCTCTTTAAAAATGACAGCACATTTGGCAAGCGTGAGCAAACATCTCCAACTTTACTGGGTTTGAAAGATCCGAGCACAGCTATTCAGAGACAACCCAAAAGCTGCGATCTGCAAACACGCCTCGGCTGCAAGGACTCGGGTGCTGGGACAGCACTGCTCGCTACCTGGAAGCTTTCCAGCAGCTTTCAAGGTGTTTATCGTGGACTCATGGCTGGTGTCAGAGCAACATCACAGAGCACGTTGGGTTTGAGCAGCACCCAGGTTCGAAGGGCGGATCCTTCAGCCCATACTATGGGAATAGATGGCCCCCCGGGATGCAAATGCCTCTTCCAGCATTGCCATCATCATCTTGCTTCCTCAACACCTCGTGCCCAAGGCTCTCTGTTGGCTGAGCTCTCCAATGAACCTCTGAGGATGCCCTCTGGCGATTCCCTTTTTGGAAGCCCATACTGTCACCAAAGGGACTGGTAGCTCCCTGCTTTCTCCATCACCCCGCAGGATATCACAAGTGATCCCACTATAAGACGTCGTTCTCAAGAATCCCGGCTGGGTTTGACTTTGAGAAAAAGACAAAAGTTTCCTGTGTTGCCATTGTTGTCTTGTAATTTTGTTTCTTCATTCTCTCTTCTCATTTTTATTAAAAAGGACCCTTGGGTTATTAATATAGTCCATCCTTCCACAGTCACTATAAAACAGACTCCATATTTTCACACCACTCATGATCTTCAAGGTTATAGATAAATTTTGTCCTATGTGGTTGGTTTTGGGGCACTGAGTCCCGCCCCAGATTGTCTAAGGTGAGAGTAGAGGCAAAAAACTCACTAGTGCTGAGACCACCTTCGTGGTTCTTGATGTACCTTTTATAGTTTTTCCTCAAGCACTGCCAGGTGGTTGTATATAGGATGAATGCAAAAGACTTGAGGGCTATAGCAATGCTAACATACAGGTATCTATAGACCACGTTGTCGTACAGCGCGCAGGCTCCTTGCTCGCCGCAGAACGTGCTCCAGAACAGACATGTGGAGTCAATTCCAGCCCCAAAGATCAACGGAGGTGGAATAAAACCTGTCAAAATAAGAGAGACAAATCATGCTTTTATGATCTTTATGATGAAGAGAGAGGACGTGATTACACTGAACGGAAAGCGAGGGCACTTAGCGAGGTTAATGGTCCCAGATGGAGCCTGGGATTTGCTGGCTTTTTTAGCTCTAAATCAACCTAAACAAAGTGTGCGGATATGAGTTTTTAGCTTGGAGTCGATGTCTATGGAAGAGATTCCTGGTTATATCCCAAATGCAGGTAGGATTTTATTCAAGTTTAAGTGCCTTTCATTAAGCTTCTTTTTGTCTAGTGAGACTACATGGAGGGGTAAATGAAAAAGGAGGAGGATGGCTTTGTAGATTGCTCTCTGTTTAGATGCTGGTAATTCTGCACTCCAGGGCTTTCACTTGAAGGATGTCACAGACTCCAGTTCAGTCTGAAATCAGCTGCAGCACCAAGATCTGGTTTTGGACCTTTCCCTGACACAGGAGTAGGCTTTCTCCTGATCTAAGGAGAAGAAGCCGTGGCCTGTAATGGATTCCATTGATTAAATATGAAAACAAGGGAAAATTTCAGCGTGCCATTAAATGAAATATCACAGCAGGATTCTCCTACAGCCACTGCAGCTAACTGTGGATGAGCACGTCTCGTTCTGCAACAGAGCTGCAATCTAAAAACAGACCAATCACTCCAACCCCTTTTAACCAATAAATGCGACATTTTTCTCTCTACTTTCTCCCATCCTATGGGATTGCTGTAGAACTTTCCCCATTTCAAATCGTTCCAACAGTGGGGCATCATCCACACCCAACTGCGCACTCCCCAGTCTGCACCAGGCACTGAGCATAGAATCATAGAATTATTAAGGCTGGAAAAGAACTCTAATATCATCTAGTCCAGGCACCACCCCATCCCCCATCCCCACCATGCCCAATAAGCCATGTCCCTCTTGCCACATCTCCACTGTTCTTGAACACCTCAAGGAAGGAATGGTGACTCCACGACCTCCCTGAGATGGAGCACTCAGAAGAAAACATGCGTGTTCTACATAACACAAACCATTTTTCCCTCTTCTGCTATATTTCTATGGGTAGGCTGGAAGTGGACAAGCCCTAAGGAAAAAGAAACAAAACCCAAAAAGCCCACTGTTGCATGCTAAGACAGCAAGCAAAGGAGAACACCATCTATGTGAACTGAACAGCAGGTGGGCACAATGAGCTCTCTGAGATTGGGCACTGACAGCATCACTCCATCTGTAGGTGCTGTGACTATAAATACGCACGTAGGCACATAGACACAAGGACTGCACTTTTTAGACAGGAAGCATTTAATCTTGGATCCAATTTCATCATTAACCTGTATTTCCAGGTTTGAATATGGTGCTTTCCTTCAGCTCGACGTGAACAAAATAATGACATTCATGACATATATCCTAAGACTACAAATAAATTGGTTGTAGTCACTGTTCCCTGTGGTAACTGAGATCTTTTTCTTTTATTTTGTTGATGACTAGAGCTCTGCAGGTTATGTTTGATTTTCTTTATACGCTAATAACTACAGGAGTAAAGAAAGGCTATACAGGCTTCTGGTACACATTTGAACCATGACTGTGGTGAATAAGAATAGATGATACAAAAACAAGACAATGTGTTTGTTAGAAACATGACTTCCAGTCATCACATCTAAAACTCAGTTATGTTCTGCAAACAATGTCAGTGCCAGCTCCATGTTTGTCACTGCAGTGACGGGAAAGTCTAGGCTGAGCTGGATTTGCTTCTAAGTTAAAAGATGCCTGTCTTTGAAGCCTGTGGACAACTGCAAACTCAATCCAGCACTTGAAAATTCAGCCAGACTCCTGCCACGAACAGGCAAAGAGATTGTGCTGCTGAGCGCAGTTCGTGTGCCTGGTGCTGTGCTGCCTCCAGATGCCACCTACCTATGGGCTAACATCCAGATGTGGTAGTGGGCAAGGAAACAGCAGCTGCATGATTTCTGTGCTAAGGGAGGGCTGCATTTGGACCATAATTTTGAGGTGTGAGTCCATACTTGTTAGTATGCTGAGAGATGCTGATGCAAAGCTTTGGAGATGTATAAGCTGGACTTCAGAAATGCCATCATTCCCATTCCAGCTTCAGCTGGTTCTCCATGTTTTCAATGCCTCAGAATCATAAAGATTGGAAAAGACCACTAAGATCACCCAGCCCAACCCCATCCCACCCCACCATGCCCACTGACCACATCCCTCAGTTCCACGTCCCCATGGTTCTTGAGCACCTCCAGGGATGATGACTCCACCACCTCCCTGGGCAGCTGTGCCACTGCACTTCCCAAGCAAGAGCCCCCTGTATAGAAGCTGCTGCTTTCAAAAACCTTTGGCTCCAACCACTTCGCTTTACACTCCAAGAAACCACTATTGCACATTTATATGAAGACACTGTTATGCTGCTCTCTCACAGCAGAATTCCTGTGGAATAAGATAATATGTCCGGGAGGATATCGGGAGAGTTCAGTTGTGTTTCATGTTATTACAGTGAATATTAAAGACATTCAATCATGCTTTCCCTCTTATTGCAAAGTGTTGCAAAAAAAAAAATCTGCTATATATATTTCATTGCAGAAACTGCAGGGTTGTAGAAAAAAGCTGCTTCTGTCTTACTGAAATCTATTAGCTCCGATTGCACCTCTGGGTCTCATACCACGTATATTTAATACACTCCTTTGGTTCAAGAAGCAGCTATTACCACTCTCTTCTTAAGTCAAAGCTAAAGGTGAACTGAAATGCTTTTAAAATATATCAGTAAAGCTAGTCAGATTGTTAAGGGCAAGATTTGGATACCCTGGCTTATCTTGAAAAGCACCTTTCTCTTCATTTTCTATGGGCTCTAGCTACATTGCTGATATTCTGTGGGATGGATTCTCTTATTTCAAGGGAATTCCTCAGTGACAGAGCAACACATAAAGATTTGAGTTTGAATTCTCACTATGGCTTCTTCACTGGAAGAAAAAGAATATCTATTTATCTTCAGTATACATGTCTGAGCTCAGTTTTAGTGGAATTGAAGATGATGCTATCTCAGAAGATTTCTCTCTTTCAAAAGGAATAGGAAAGAGAGAAAATCTTTCCCCTTAAATACCTTTTTCTTCAAAAACAACAGTCTGCAATACCCTCCTTGCAGACTTGCCTGACGACACCCCACATTCAGCCAGCAAGAGCTGCAGAGACAGGCCAAAACCTGAGAGCAGCACTGACAGCAAAGGAAAATGCTGTCTTTGCAAGGCTTGAACCAGAGCCAACCCAATCCAGACGCAACCCTTTGACTTCTCTGAGCTCTTGGTGCATTTGCTTGATGGAGCTTTCTGTATGACTGCAGCTACTTTACCAAGAGCAATGAAAATCTAATTGGCTTTAATGTAAACTGGTCTGGGACCACCATTTCCCTTCCAGCTCATGGGGAATGAGTTCTTACTAAAAAAAATAAAGTACTTACTCAAGGCAATGAGAGGTACTACGGGGATTTTTGGTCCCCTACTTCCTAGAACTTTACTACGGCCTAGAAGATGGCATTTAACTTTGTGACTGGGGATCAAGCAGAGAAGGCGCTGCCGGTGCTCTGCTGCAGGAGCCTTAAAAAAAATACAAATCCCACCTCCAAGACAGGCAGAAACCATGTGCACCCACACAGTGATGGGTCATGAAGATAATGAGCTGAAATACAGGGGTTGTAAAATAGGAGCCATCTCTTTAAAAGGGAAAAAAACCAACACCTAGAAATAAGTAGCAGGCAAACAAAAGCCCAGTGTGCTCCTTTTAATTCACACATGAGAAATACATTCTGGTCCAGAGGAAGGAACAGCCATTTGCTTTTTAATGGGATATTAACCCACAGGAGAGTACAAGGACTTTGCCTGCCTCATTTTACTGTCTTCCTTTCTGAGACACCAGAAAGAAGGGACAAACACACCCTATGTAACACAGGTCCTGTCCCTCAAATGAGGATAAAAATACGTATTCCTCTACTTCAGCCATACGCAATACAAGCAGTAATTGTGCAAGCTGCTGACATGTTAATAGCTATAGGAGAGGGCTGGCTGCGTGGGAGCATGGCAGAAATGGTCATTTCTCATGCAACACCACATTTTCTTCCATTAGCACAATCGACGTGGCAGGAAAAGTGCCTTTGGGAATCTGGATGCCATATTCTTCACAGGGAGGTCTTGGACCCCACCGCATCAGATCCCACCCATGACAACTGCAATTTCTGATGTCAAGTAAGTATGCACGAAGTAGAAATCAACTCTTGCATATTAAAAACAGTGTTTTCTGTGAGAGAGGAAGGGGATGGGGAGAAAGACAAGACATCTTTATACTTACCCAGCAAACGGAGAAGCAGGAAAAGCACCCCCAGAGCATAAGACTTGAGTTCGGGGCTCACGGTTCTGTAGGGAGGAGAGGGAGACAGTGAAATCGATTCTTATTGTTCTGCTTTCATTAACACACCCCATGGCAATTCCATGCTGTCAGCCAGGATGCCACCACCACCTCTTCAAAAAGTCATTAATGTGGCTTTTCTTCTTCCTTTGCCTGAACCGCCTACAGCCTCAAAAGTAATTGCAGTGGTGGCCATGTGATAGGTGCAGGAATTTAGCAAAGTCATTAACAACAGCAGCTGGTCTTGCTGTTGAATGGGGAAAAATGGAATTCTCATCTCAGCAAATTGGCATTTACCCCATCGTGTTTTTAAGGCTCCAGATGTTGAGAATTTGTATCATCTGGAATCGTGGAATCACGAGGGTTGGAAAAGATCACTAAGCTCACCCAGTTCAACCACCAACCCACCCCCACCATGCCCATAACCACGTCCTCCTTAGTGTCACACCTAGATAGTTCTTGAACACCTTCAGGGACGGTGACTCCACCACCTCCATGGGCAGCCTGTGCCCATGCCCGACCACTCTTTCTGACAGGAAATTTTTCCTCACATCCAACCTGAGGAAAGAAAACTTCTTATCTGGAGTCTTCTCAGACTACAAGGAATAGGGGTGGAAAGGAAGATGATGGACCAAAATGTTCAGCAGAACTGTTGGATCAAGCCTCCCAGTGGGGAAATGCTCAAGAAAACGAGTTCTCATGGAATTTGTTTTATACTGGGAAGACAACTGCTGCCCCACCTTTTGCTGTGGACAGAACCCGGTTTATCACATTAGTATTAGCCTTCATAGGTGCCTTAAAAAATAATTCATGGCTTTCTAATTCGCTTAGCTCAAGGATGCTACTGGCTAAAGGTATTCTCTTGAGGTAGGCTCAGAGAAATCTTTGGCATTTCAGAAACCATTAATTTGGTTTTAAGTCTTATAATAGCATTTTATGTCCCAGAGGATACAAAGGCTTGGAAAGCAGACAGCGATCCCCATGTGACTGCATATATATTGGCATAAATATATCCCCACAATACCAATAAAATAGCCAGAAAGAGCAATTGGTTTTAAATTAGGAAAAGACCATTCTGATCACCTGATCACCTGCCTTTATCTCATGCATTACACAGGCCATGTAACACGATATCCTGAGTCCTGCATGAAGCCCAAACCTCTGGCTGTGTTTCAGTAGAGTTACCCAGGCTCGACATAAGACTTAATGCCATGAAGAATCTACTCTTGGAAAAATATTCAAGTAGTTAATGGCTTGGCTCAAATAGGATTCTACAGTAGAGTGGGAAATAAAGGAAATGAAAAGAGTATCAAGGTTTATTTTATGAAAAAATTGACAGTCATCTGAAAAATTCACAGTGGGTTTTTAATTAATAGTGGTGTTCATCCGTCCACCTTTTTGTATTTAAGACCAAAGTCCATTCCCACACCTTAGGGTGAAGTAACATTTGCCACCTGGAGATACTACCTTTCTTTAGTGCCTACAACAGTGAACTAACGACTTTCCTAGACAAGACATCTAATTAGTAGACACTGAAGCAAACAAATCTCACACCAGATTCTTCGGGGTACGGACTTGCAGTGATTCCTGCCCTCATGGCACCTGCTTCCCTTTAGATGCTGGACAAGCAATATCAGAAGGCTTTGAGGAGTGGAAGACAAACCTATTTATATTTTTATTCCCCCCTGCAACCCATCATCCCAGACAGTCTCCAGACCCCAAAGTGGCTCTCCTATCTTCAAGCAGTTACATGTGATGGAATTGTTTCCAGACCAAAACTTCAGTTCTCTTTAAGTGACCATCTCAGGTACATGCCAAAGCTACTGGTCCCAGCGTAACTCATGCTGGCTCAGAGAGGGGAGTTCATTCTTAAGTTAACCACAGGAAGCAGATGATGCCACTTGTCCCTGCCAGAGACTCCATGAATACATGCCAGCACCTCCTTCCAGCAATGCTTTACCCAAAACTACAGAGACCATGAGGTTGTATATGGTGAACAGCTCTTTCCCACACATTTTAGTAGCTAAAAACTAAAACTCTGATAGAAGTGTAGCTGCTAGTTTGTATGGGTGAACTGTTTATTTCCCAGAAGTGAGAGATGAGTGTTTTTAATGTTCCCTTCCTTTTTTTCTTTGCTTGTATTCTCCTTCCTGGCGGCTGACTGGCTTATCTCATTTGGAGTCGACACGAAGACAACTCCATTCAGGATCCTACAGGTGCTGGCAGTTCCCCTGAACAAAGAACCCTTCAAACTTCAGATTGCTTTTGCCACAATATTTATCACGAGAAATTTGATTTCCCTTTAGCTACCGTAGATGCAAAGAGAGAAAAGAAGCAGTAGGTGGAATATCTCATTTTGTATCCTGCAGGGACACATGCCCTCACAGAGCCGTTCTGTCCAAGATCCACTGAAGAGTGTGCTTCTAATACAAACCTTATTGATTGGACTTTATTGGAATTTTCCAGGCTGCAGAATGGATCAGCTATTTATGCCTCTGGTTATTATTTGCAGTAAGTGACAGTCCTGACAGATAAGTAATTCTGGATAAACGTGGGCTTAGGTATAATGCTTATATCACAGGAGGAAGTGTTCCGCGTGTCTGGAAATAACACAAGGTCAGATATCTGAATAAACTACTTCAGCTATTCATATTGGCTCTACTCAGAGACGTCCTTCACAATTTCAAGTTCCTTTTGTTCTTGGACTTGGTCCAGGATGAGAGAAGTCAAACTCTAGCCAAGGCGGCACTGACCAACACTCACCTTTGCAACACCCTTTCATTTTTCCATGGTTTCTAACATCTCCAGGCCATTTCTACAGGTATCTCATTAAGCCCTTACCTGCTAAGAACATAGGGCTGCACTACTGCCACTTTGCTGATGCAACTGTAACGCCCACATTCTGCTGCACATCTGCACCTCCCTCCCCACGCTCCCTTTTTTCCGGCACTGTACACAGTCTATCCCTTTATTCCCAGTACTGAATGCACCACTGGGGCCATAGCATGGATGCCACCATCCATGACCCCACTCTCCCTGAGAGCAGCCCCCAGGTGAGCCACGGGGTTACCTGATGAGGATGATGACCGATGGCGTCTGCGCCATGGCCCCGATCATGCTGCAGACACACATCACACAGAGGAATGTCAAGAAGGCCTCTTCACAGCCAGGACTGGGGCATTTCCCAGGAACGACGGTGGCATTTTCGGCAGGGACCGAGCTGAGGCAGGAACAGCCACTGAGGTTCTGCAGAAGAGCACGGGGATTCAGGGAAAGCAAGAGTCACAGCCCCACTGCTCACCCTCTGTAATGCCACAGCCACAACGAGCCCTCCCACAGTTAATTAAGTCACTCCTAAGTGCTTATTTGAGGGGAGCTTGGGAAGGGTTTCAGGAGCGTGTCAGCTCTGATGCATGCAACCAGCAAGGAAACACCGTCCCTTGGCTTGTTTCTTTCGTCTGCTCCTTTCAAGTCTCTCCCATAAATGTCACTGTGACAAAATTATTACCAAGTTATACTCCTTCAGAGAAGAATAAAGAAACGATTTCTGTCCCCGAGACACAAAAGAACCCCAAATTATGGTTCTAATTACTTTCCACTTTACCTCTGTCTTCTCGGCTCTTGCAATTAAACTGAAGTACATTAACACCGGGTAAGTCTGCAGCCCCGCTCCTGGCTGTAGGTTGAGTGCCTGATTCCAGCACTCTGAGTGCTGGGAAGGGGACAGCCATGGGAGGTGCAGCAGACCACCATGGGCTGACTATTTCAGCTGCGTGCCACAGACACTGCTGAACTCAGGAGCACTCCGGGGCCAACAAATGACATCAGGTTCACAGAGACTTTTTGTGGAGCTAAAAGTTGGGCACGGTAAATTTTATCAATATATGATCAGAAAGGGAGAAATGACTGAATTTTTCTTTGACGTCTTCAGCAAGTGCAGAGTGTGAAAAGAAGCTTTGTTTGCCAGTTGTAGATTCAGTTTTTTTCTTATTTTCCAGCTCACCCTCCTGAATTTCTGAGCAGGGGATGTCGATGCAATTAAGGAGCACAATACTACCAAGAAATCCCTTAATGAATACAGAATGAAACGATCATAAATGATTCATGGCTTGTCTTCATGGGGCTGCTGGGTTTGCAGGTCACATGTTTGTAAGAGAAATAATGCCATAAAGTAAAACATATGGAAAAACAGCTAAATCCCTCCCCTTCCCCTCCACCACATCAAAGTAGAAGTACCTTTGCTTTTCTATCAGGGTCCCCTTAGGACTTTACAGAAGCACACTTTCTGGTTCACTGCCTCTAAAGTAAAGGAGCCATGGGGACAGAGCTCTAGCCTTTCTGACACCGATCTCTTTCTTCTGTGCAGGAGTCAAATGATTTTCTTCCACACAAGTGCATAGCGGGCAAGAGAGACTGCAGTGCAGAACTCCAGGAAAGCTGGAGGAGACATGCAGGTGCCTTTCTTGCTGGCAAACACTCATTAAAATAACAAACTTCTGTGCTGTGAGTTAGAAGCTGCCACCTGAAGGCTTCGAGCTGGTGGCAATTAGCAGCACCGCAGAGGTGTTTGTGCAGTGACAGCAGTGCAGCGCTGTAACTCCTGGTTCTTACTGCAGCGCACTGCTGGTAACCAAACAGCCAGGACACGGCCTTGCAGATTAAAACCCATCTAAATGCACAGCTGTACTGAAATATCCTGGGATTAAACTTCCATCAGAGCAAAGATGAAGAACTGGCTGCTTATTTCCAACAAGCTCTCACTGAGGGAAAGAAAGCACCTTTTTCTGGCAACGATGGGGCCCATTCTCCTCCCACTAACCTAACTTCATCCCTGCTATAACAAGCCATGTCACTGGACCCTACCTTTGTACCCTGACTCTTGGCCCCTCCACCCATTTTTTCAACCACTTTGTACCCAAGTGGTGTCCCAAAGCAATGCAAGTAGTTTGTACCAACTACATCTGCTTGCTTTGTGCTGTGCCTCATCCTTACTTGGGAGATCTTTGATCTTTTATTACTGATGTGCTACACAACTCACAGAGATCAAACAAGGCAACATCAAAGATGGACTTTTACTTTCACCCTGTGGAGAAGCAACTTTTTGTTACCCATGCCAAATTATTACAGATTCCCTTCTCTGCAACTCCCCCCTCACCATTCAATCACACATTTATCAGACTTCCACTGGCCAGCAGATTTTTTTGTGGGCATGTGAAGCTGCACAAATGCAGTTTGCTTCCTACATTTGGATTAATTATCTACACAAATTTCCCGTGTTTTCAATCATCTAATTTTTAAACCTTGGCTCTGATGATAGGAAGGGGACAAGCTGCTACTTCCCTGCAAAGCCCTGAAATGCCAGCATTGCAATGCCAGGCTGGAAAACATGCACCTCCAGCCGAAGGGGATGTTAAGAAAAGCAGTACAAGAAGTACAGTAGAAGGCTTTGTATGCATGGGTCACTTGTGGGCATGGCCCAGAAGAGATTTTCTTGTGGGTGCCAGAGCTCTGGCTATCAGCACTGACACTCGTAAAGCTTTTTGGATAGGTGCACCCCTGGAACCAGCTCAGTAAGAGAACACAAATGAAAAAGAAACAACTAACTGAGCTACAAACTGCTTTTAGAAATTGTTCACAGAGGAGAAATGGAGAGAGGCAGTCAGAAACGTCCAAGGCAGTAAAGTTAAATAAAGCATTCAGAGAATTTTATGTCTCAGTAAAAAGGAACCCTTGGCTCATCACGAGCATATAACATTCACAAGACCCTCTAGACAGGTCATTACCTGGATTATGGGTTTAAAACCTGGTTTGGAAATTTGGCTTTGCCTCAGGGCCACTGCATTGCCAAACTGGTCCATAACTCTTGGTAATACCCTTTCCAGACAATGCTATTGCTTCACTAATTTGTGTTTAAAATGCTACTGCAAAGAAATACACAAAGCAAAGCAACAAAAAGAACTCTGGGATGGAGACAAAAGGGCAAAATAAGAAAGAATGAGTGAATAAAAGTGGAGGAAGGGAGAGCAAGGTTCTTGCTCGGAGGTTTGCTCTTATGAAGCACGAGGTCAGGCAGCTGAATGCTGAACAGGCAGAGCTGAATTTTCATTACTGTGCTCCTTCCAGAGGAGTCAGAGTTCTGCCCTAAGTCACACAGCAAGGTGGTTCTTCCTGCACTCCAGACACAAACGACACTGGTTGTACTCTTGCTAAGGGCTCAGGGAACTGGTGAGACACTATTCTCTATTGTGTGCCCTGGACAAGCTGCCTTCTTGTTAAAATCATCACGTTGCTGCTCCAAGTGTTGTGTCTCTTGTTGAGAGGAGAGCAGAAGGTAACGTCTTTACATGTACCATGGCCTGGGTCACACTCTCGCAGATTCCCTTCTGGGGTTGCTGAAAGCGCCCTGAATCCATAGCGCTTCTCTCTTGTCAAAGGGATGTCTGCATCTTCAAGACTGGAGTGGGGATTCAGTGGAGGTGTGAGCTCCTGGGTCATCCGTACCAAGAGTTAGCAATGAGCTTGTGCCTTTGCTGCCTATTCAGAAAGGAAAGACACAGCCATGGAGAGATAATTGCATGTGACAAGCACTGCAGCTGCAAGTGTTCACTGTGACCAGGCTCACCTCCCACTCACTCATGGTGTAACTCAGGAGATGCTAGAATTTCAGCAGCACTAAATGGAAAACCAGACCTCTGAGATATTGCTAAGAATTCCACGTCTTTACACAGAGATCGTTTGGTCTTCAGGAGTTTTCTAAAGGAATAAATTCCTAAGAACTGAGAAATGCTGAATGCCTTTGGATGGAATCTCGGCTCTCTTGACAATTGCTCTTGCCATTGCCTCAGAGCAAAGGAGTGAAAGAGAGAAGCAAGAGAAGCGGAGGGAAATCTTCAATAAAACTGAATGAAATCAGGGTCTGGTCATATCTATCTAGGAATCAAACTTGGGAAAAGAGCAAAAGGAAAAAAGAGTAAAAAAGACTGAGCAGGGTGAACATAGTCAGATGGAGAACTGAGGAGATAGGGAGCAGCAGGAGAAGAGGGAAGCTTTTCCCACAGCTCAGGCCAGCAAGCTCATGCAAAAGATTTGGGTTCTGCCAAAGGACATACATGCACATTTCCCCTTGTGTTCCTGTGCTTCAGTACTGAGGGGAAAAACTGAAGGAGGAGCAGAAGGACGAAAAGAAAAGCCATCCTGCCTTGAGAGCGACCCTGGCATGCTGCTGCCAGAGCAGGAGGGCATTTTTGCAACAGAGCAAAAAACAGCTAAGGATAATCTGAGTTTTGGGGGTTTAACCACTACTGATTGCAAATGAGCCTCTCTACCAGATACGTGCTAACTTCTCACAGATTCATTCCTACAGACATGAGATACTGAGGAAAGGCTGCTTACTGTGCTGCTGCAGCCAGCAAAGCAGGCAGACAGGTAGGTGACCCCATCTGCCCCACAGACCGGAGTGAAGGAATCAGTTTGGCATTCACAGTTGTTATTGCAGGGGGAATATGGGTCCAGAGATGAGGTTGGAGTTGAGCTGTAAGAGAAACAGAAAAACAAATCAACAGGCTGATACCAGCTTTTCTGACCAGTGCCACATAAACATGGCTTTGAAGGGGGTCATATAAGGCAAACAAAATTAGAAAAAGCAGACTGCAGGCTATCTGGGTCCCAGTTTGAAGAAAACCAGGCTACAGTCTCTCCTGGGGACAGAAATGCCTTGGCCACCATCTTTCCACTACAGGACATCTGATGTTAGACTTGGGCTGCCTCTCTAATGAGTAGCCCCAAAGCCTTGCCCAGGGAAGGGCTCTGTTTTTCTAGAACAGGGAGCAGTCAAGAGCCTGAAGGTTTCATCTTCGAAACAGTCACCACTATGTGCTGAGAAGCACCAGAAAATAAAATACAGATTAACTCTCTCCAAGTCCTGTGAATGCTACAGTGAACTGGGTACCTCATTCCTCCCATGAAAAAGGGTTTGGAGCCATTAATATTCTCTCCACCACCTCTGAGTTTCCCTGTCTCCAAAACATGGTTCTGCAAACTCCCCTCAGGTGCTTCAAAAACCAAATGAAGCAGCGTGTGTCCCTTGATGCCAGGAGAAACCAGATGGTGCAATGGACCCAACACTACAGAGGCGGTCACGGGTTCACAATCGGGTCTGGCACCTTTAGATTCAGTCTGTATGCTTTCAATAAAGCTCATTTGCCAGCTGTAGGCACTCAGCTCTTACAGAGATGTGTGGTACGAAAGCCCTCAGAGTGAGAGCACTGTTTGACATGGCCCTAATTAAGCTGCTTCCTTCATATAGTTGCTTGCGGGCCAGCACTGCCTGAAGGCTGCTCATGGAGGACAATAACATGGCATTTCTGTTGGCAAGGCTGAGTGAGATTTGCCTTTTGCTGGCTGGCTGGAGGGGAGACCCTGAAACTCCGGGGACTTACTTGTTTCCATAGGGAACAGTAACCCCTGCCACAGGTCCTGTGTCACATCCCAGGAACAGGAATGACACGTAGCAAGCTGTGGACACCAGGTTCACCAGCATGGCCATCCTGATAGCTCCCAGAGCAGAAAGGCTGAGCTTCTTCACCAAAAGACCGCCCAGGAATATGCCCAGACATGCACATGGGATTGCTGTCATCCCTGCAAGAGGAAAAAATCAGCTTGAACAAGTGCAGGTAATGCTCAGTGAACAGCACTATTACATGGTGAAACATTCTTACCATCATCTACTGGAGTAGCACCAAGCTGGTATTTATTTGTTCTTGGAATATTCTTCTTGTTCAATCAATAAATCCCAAACCACAGAGGCTGCGGTACCTTGCAGTGTTAGACCCTGTCTGGACTGGCAGAGCAACTCACCCACCACTCTACTCCCATCCGTGCCTCAGGCCCTGCACAATTAAATCTGTGCTGCTCTCTCCAGACTCATTTTAGGGTAAACTGGGGCTGCCCAGCAGAGAGGAATGCATGCAAACGGATATTCTGCCTTGCACAGAGGAACCGGGATCTTCTTTCAGTTTTCATCCATACTGTAGGGGGATGGCAAAATTGCTGAGATAGGCCCATCCTAATCCAACCAGCAGCATCTCTATTGCCCCCTGTGACAACTGGCAGCCAGAAAAGTCAAGAATATTCTGAAGTGCCTAGAGACTTTGGATGAACCCTGCTTGGTATACTTCAAAGTACTCTGATATTCAGAGATTAGGCAATAGTTGCATTAGAAAATATTAAACCTCCCTTATAGAATCTTCCTAAACCATAAGATGCAAAATCACTGCCAGAAGTGACTCACTTTTCAGGCACAGAAAAGCATTATCACACTAAACTTGTCTGGGTTCAATTTAATCCCTTTGCTGCCAGTTACGCTCCAAACCTTACCTACCCAAGCTGAGCACAGAAGCGCATCCAAATCCTGGCATTTATGGACTCCTACAAACACCACCTGGGAAATCTGGCAGCAATGCTGCTTAAATTAAACAAGTTGTTTTGAGGACAGTGGAAGTATCAAAGTCTCCCTTCCTCCTGCTGGGTCAGAGGCAGGACGTGCTCTGGCTCACGGCAATTCCCACTCTACAGACCAGCCAGCTGCACACATGCTGGCTGGCCAGGCATCCTCCAACAAACAGTGGTTTTCCTTCTACCACTGGGTCAACAGCGAAGCTGCTTTCCTTTGCTAAGCCCTTAATTTTCAGGAAGGACAGAAGAATCCAACATATTTGAGACCTCTGTGTCACTGGTGAAGGCAACATTGATGGCAAGGGATTGTTTATTTTGGAAAACTGGGCCAACCAAAAGATACCAACAGTCAATGGGAAAATAAGTAACTGTCAGGAGAGCAGCTTGCAAGTTTTTTATTTTGATAGTAAGACCCATCCATTTCATGACGTCCCAGTTTTCGAGAGGTCGCTGCCAGATGCCCATCTGGTGATCTGTATTTACAGATAAACCCAAACCAACTTGCAGATATTTTAAATGAGTACTGCTGAGAGAACGGATGTCATAAACAAATCATTAGACTGCTTGGAAATGAGTAGCAGGAAAAAATAAATGAAGATCCTATGTACACATCAGTATCCTGACAGAGGACAAATGAATGTAGAGGAAAACAGAGTACATGGAAAACAGCAGCAGCATAGTGTGCTCAGAGAGAAGGGGAATTTAAAAGACAACCAAAGTGCATGAGCTTGGCTATTTGAGCTGCTAACTATAGTCCTGTCATTTCCAGTACAAGGGGAAAGGAGGGACTAGCAGGAGAAACTTGGCTTCCTAAACCAAATAGACACGGGCTGGAGAAATCTGGGATACCTGAACCAGGAAAGAAGTAGTTAGATGGGTGACCCTGTAGCTTGACAAGCAGTTGTGTTCTTAGGGAACCAAATGGCCCAAGTGGGTTGGGATTTCTGCTGTACATCAAAGCTAATACATTTCTGGATACTTCAAAGACATCACGTGTCTGGGTGTTGGGCAAGTCACCTTTTGGGCAGCCTTATCAGAGAGCTTGGCTGCAGCCAGCAGCCATGCTGAACACTTTTCAATGCCTCTGGTTGCTGGAGCCTCAGCAGTGCCATGGTTACTCACCCAGCAGCTGGTTGGCAGATGAGGTGGTGAGGTTGAACTGCTGCTCCAGGTACTTCCCCAGGAAGGCAGCAAAGCCTGCCACCACAGCTATCTCCATGCAGGCCGCCAGGATGATGCAAGTGAAGACGGGATTGGAGAGCAAGTGCTTTGTTACTTTGGGGATCACTGGAAGAGAGGGAAGAGGGAGACGTGTCACTGTGTGGGCTCTGCTCAAGGCGCTCTCCATAGAACAAACACATGGTACTAAAACTATATTTGCATTACGCTCAGACAAGCTGATTGAAAAGTGGCAACACCAGAATGAAGTACCAACGAAAGAGCCAGATAACAGGAGGTGCCAAGGAAGTCACCTGTCACTCTTCTTAAATGCTATACAGCTTATGTTGAAATTCTGAAGGATCAATGCTTTCCAGTTTGTTTCCTCCACAGAGACGTCCAGCAAAACCCAGCATTCTTTTCCCTTCTCCTCTCCCCGTCTGCTACCAATGAACAACGCTGAGCCAGTGGATGAGCACCACACATTATCTCAAGCTTTCAGACGCAAGCAGTCCAAGCTCACATTTGGCCCTTCCTTTTCCTTCCATCCAAATTCACTTCATTTTTTAATTGTCCCATAACACTGCCTTGCTTGCCGAGGGACGTCTTGCAGCACTTCTGGGTGCAAGATGAAATTCTCCTTTTTAGCCTGGTGACATGGCCATGCATGAAGCATAAGGGACATTGGGCACGTTAGCCTGCGTGCTCCCATATACCTGACCTTGAGCAGATCAACACCACCTTCTGCATGGACCCCACCAGCTTCAGCGGCTGCAGCCCTTTGCTGTGTAACACACAGCTGCTTTAGTTTCATGATCCCTTGCTCCTCCCTTCCGAATCATTAGTGTCCAGAGTCCTCTTCTCCAAGCCCGTCTCTATTTCCGATAAGCAAACACAAGTTACCTTACAAAGGGAAATCTGGCTAATGAATCAGATAGCACATTTTCTACTTCAGCGAACATTTTAATTATTGCAGAGATAACACAGCTTGAAGAGGAAAACATCCCAGTACAGGAGAAAGCCTTGCTTTGTCTCAATACCTGATGACTAATTTCTTCCTGAATTAAATGTGAAAATCATTAAGTTTGAAAATTACCCTGCTGAAGTGGAGTGAAGCCTCAATGGGCCCCTATTTGCATTTTGAAAATCCATTTCCCACCCCCCTCTGGCGTACCAGGGTCTAGCAGATGACAGATTTCTCTGGTGTGGCTTCTGTTTTCCCCTAGGGCTTTTTTTTTTTGGTGCAAAATCTAATTGCCTTGGCCTCAGCAAGCAAATGCATGGCTCTTTGTCAAGGCTCTGCTTGGGTCCCCACGGTTCTTTCTTTGGGGGAAAAAAAAGGTTATAATTAGGTTTGATCTAACCTTTTTGGAAGGGGCCACTCCACAGTTTCTACTCCCTTTATAGCATAAATGTTTTTTTCGTGCTGTATAAAATTCTTGCTTCCTGAGGATTTGCTGAACATAATGAAGGTGCAGGAGGCATAGGATTTTTTAGTAGAATGGGACTATAAAAATAAAAATAAAAAGAGACAGAGAGGGAGAAGCCATGGTGATTCAGACATGGAGAGATCTCAGGAACCACCTGCTGCCTCCTTCAGTTCTTTGGTGGCCACCTACAGACCTTCCCATCTTGCCAGGAAAAGAAGGGGGAAAAAAGAGGCGAAGGTGGACTTGGCAGAGCTGAGATTGGAAAGCCATATTTAAGGCATTACTGCCTTTTGTGCCTCTGGAGTTCCATTTGTACAAGATTAATGGATTCCTTGAGATGCAGCTCTGTGCCAATTCAAATGTTAAGACGCAGAGGTGTATTTGTAACTTTATCCACCAAATCAGAACAATGACAGACTGACTTTTGCAGGAGGGAGTTCGAGACGGTGGACATTTATTGCTGAAGGTGGCAAGGCTGGTACCAAATCACCGTGCATTACAAAGTCCAAATCCAGCCTTACTACACGGTCTGGCCATCCTATACTGCAACAGGGCTCCGTTCCCACTGGAGGGTGTGATACAAATCCCAGCACAAAGAGCGCAAAGGCAAAGTAGGCAATGCCTGACAGCTTCCACCATCTCTCAGCATGGGCCAGCTCATTCCCTTTTATTTTCTAAGGAAAATGACAAGAGGCTCCCCAAAGAAATGAATATCCTTTCATCTTGCTACTGCCACCCGTTACGATGATTCATTTGACACCTGCTGCTGCCTTATCTGTCTCAGTTCTTGGGGTGAAATACCTCTGGGAACAAGATTAAAAGTCAGCAGTGAAGTTTAAAATTCTCTCAATAGACTGAAGCGACGTGCTTTCAGCTGCCTGGCATATGGTGCCTGGTGAGAAGAGGGAATGGAAAATGTCTGAAGGGGGTCAGGAAAGCCCCAGCACAACGGCTTCTCCCCTGGAGCCAAAGTCATGATAAATGTTACCCTGAGCCTTGCTGACTCAATCAGAACTTGGACGTGTGCTCTAGCCCAAAAGGTTAGCTGCCTGCTTTGCAGCTCCAAAATGTTGTTAATAAATCTGATGCTGAAATCCACTCACCCAATGGGAAAAGCGAAAGGACTTTAGGATTTAAAATAGTCTCAAGAGGCCTCTTTGAGAATGCACAAGCTGCATCAAGACAAGGCACAGGAAGGCTCACCCTCCATACTTGGATATTAGGAAAAATTTCTTCTCATAAAGAGTGGTTGGGCACTGGCACAGCTGCCCAGGGAGGTGGTGGAGTCACCGTCCCTGGAGGTGTTTCAGAACTGTGGGCATGTGGCACTGAAAGCCGTGGTCACTGGGCATGGTGGGGTGAGATGACAGTTGGATTAGACGACCCTAGATTGTAGGTTAGTCAGAAGGACCAGCTCATTTAACATAACATCCTCATCCCAATGTACCCAACATGCTATACAAAAGCGATTCCCATTGGAGAATACACCAAGAAGTAGAATCTCATCCTCTTTTCTCCACCGAAGCATTTATGCCCAACACTTCAGACTTTCTGCTTACGGGGGTTGATCCTGTGATCAACCATTGGTTGATCAACCATTCCAACCATTCAGGTTGGAAGGGATCAAGGAAGATGTCCCACAGCTCTCTGCCACCCCTGCTAATCTCTCCAGTTCCCACCCTCTAACACCCTAAGCAGCATCCGGGCCAAACACTGGCTGCGGAGGCCTCAAGCATCCTCTCCTGCTGAGGATGCAAGACCATGGGCTCAACAAGCAAATGCACTTCTGTACACCAAGTAGCTTTGATTTGTCACTAAACATCGGGGAGTACAGGGAATAATTGGCAACCTCATTACATGAGGTTTAACTACTCTCCAGAAACGACAAACTATAATCATCATGTTGGTGCTTGAAATGAATTGTTTGGAGCATTACAATCACCAAGGCCCCTTTTTCCAGTTGGAGCACCCTACAGAGACATGTTTTCAATTTGCAGTAAAGATGAGGAACACAGAAAGCGAAGTAATAAATTAGTGGGAGGTTTAGAGCCCAGTCCACCTAGGACAGTGTGATGAGGGGAAGGCAAAATTTAGCACTGATCCAAAATACTCCTTTCTAACAGCAATGCAGGCAGCATGCGTCAGATTTGAATAGGAAACAAAAGGCAAGATCTGCACCTTGCTTGAGGAATATGGGATAAAGAAAATAGTGCAGGCAGCAAGAAGGAAATACCTGCTGGAAAGAGGCAGCTCCTATAATAGAGAAGATGGAAGAGGACACGAGGCACTAGAGATAACTCAGGTGAGTTTAATATACCAAAGTCCATAAGGTCTGGGCAAGATTAATATCACAGATGGTATGAAGGAAAAGGATGACACTTGTGTCAAACATGCTTCTTGAGAGACAGGACTTGAAGCACCTGTGACATTCTCAGATTCATTAAAGCTGTGAATTTAGAGCTAATTTTGTTAGCTGCTGATCTCGTGCAATCCTATGTGCTCTCCCTGAGGAATACAGGCATTCCATGGCTTGGGACCCCCACACAGCTGGGAGCTCCTGCCCCAGCACTACCAGGGGGCACTTGTGGGGAGAGAAACCCAGCATGCAGAGCAGCTCTCCCCCCGGGTAGTCAGCAGATTGGTGCACAGAGCAGGAAGGATCTGAACAGAAGACAAGACAGCTGTCAGCTGTACATCTCAGCCCTCCTACACTCTTGGAAATGAAGCTGGGTGGAAACCAAAATGTTTCCAAATCAAGGGAATTTGTAGTTTCAAAATTCATTTAATTCCACTGTAGGTTTTCCTTGAATTCCTTGTGAATGAATTTCTCGCTCCAAAGCTGAAGGATTCCATATCAATTTCAACCTTTTTACATTTTTTCATCTCTCTAGACAGATGCAGTAAGTTTCTAGCTTAAATAATTCGAAAACAAAACGCATTTAGAGCTGAATGTTTCAAAAGGGTTAAAGAAAAAGCCAAGGAAGCAGTTTGACAGTGAATTTCAGCAGAATTGACCATTCAGATTCAAAGAGATGGATATTTTCCTGCAAAAAACTGATTCCGACAGTGTATTTCCAAGCACGTCCTGGAGCAGGTGGTGCATTAGAAGCGGCGTGTTAGCACAAGGCAGAGGGCAGATGCTGGGCAGACACGAGCAGAGGGCACAGGTGCCCTGCCAGATCTGAGCATCATCTCCAGCCCCAACAGCACAGAGGTCCCTGGGGCAGCACAGAGGTATGAATGGAAAGCTGTGCCCTCAGGGCAGCAGGGACTGCTTTCACAGACTTAGAGTGCTGGGCTGGAACAACCCTGCCAGTCTGCCATATGAGTAAAGATCAATGGCAGCATTTATCCATCCTCTCCCTGCTATTAATCCTTCACTTCCCTGTGCTCCCAAATGGACTTGTGTTGCTTAACTGGAATAGAAATCACCTAAAATGGTGCAGCACTCATTCTCTCATTTGGAGATGGTAAGCACCTCCCAGTGCCATCTCCAGGCTTTCTGGAGGACAGCCTGCTCCTTCCTTGTGAAAAAGGGGAAGATGGTTGCTGTTATATTAGTCACAGCTTTTCCCTGTGCTAAAGCCAAGGAATCTCACCCAGCCCTCCATCTCAATGTCTCTCAGCAAACTTTGCAGTGTCTTGAGCATCCTCCCATGCTCCAGATGTGCCCTGACACCAGCTGACAGTCACATCCCTGTTGAGAGCACATCTCCAGGTGACACTGCCCTACTTCCCTCCTGCCATGGCCACTCACTTGCAGCAGTCACTGCAAGGCTTGGGAAAAAAAAAATAAATAAATAATCAGAACCATTTAATAGCCAAAAAGGATTCTCAGCTCAGCCTCCAAGGGTGCACTGCTGCTACAGCCCATTCACACAAAGCCCAGAGTATAAACTCTCCTTTCCACACAATGCACAAGAGATGGACAACCACACACCTCCATGCAGCCATGGACTGATGCCCAGCACACACCTGTTCAGGATGGAGCTGCAGAGACAACACTTACAGAACAGCTGCTGGAGTTACTGACCACACAAACCCTGAAGAATGCTTCCACCCACAACCCCATGTACATCTTCTGTTCTTCAGCTTCTCAAACACATACAAATTCCAAGCCCACGACAGGCCAGGAGACAACTATATGCACACATATATATTTTTAGCCTCCGTATGCAATTATCACTCCTTTTCATCCCAGGAAAAACAATAAACAGGTCTGACCTTCCCCAGAGGAAACTTTACACAATCAGCAAACGGATCAAGGATATGAGGCTCTGTCACAGAGGAATGCATATATATTTTTCAGCTGCTGGCAAAACAATATATATTTATACACAACAAGATTGAAGCCTCCACCTTCAGCACTCCGCATCAGAGATGGTGAGGTTAGTCCTCCCTTGCCATTCATGTCTGCTCACCTTCAAGAGGGCACTTGGGCAAATGTGACTCCTGGCCACGTTCTGACTCAGACAAAAGTGCCAATGGACTTGAAAGAAGATGCCAGCTACCAACACCATGTCGGCTGTGACAGCCTCAAAGGCATAACTAAAAAGGTCGTTATTTGATTGTGCTGTCTTATTTGATGTGATGTAAATTGTACTTCAAAGTCCATCTACAAAGAGACTTCTGGAACTCACTGATCCGAATGGACTTTACCCGCAGTTACAAGAGTAACGTGGAAGAGTGTGGTGCCTCCTGATGTAACCAATACTTTGAAGCATATGGATGTGGAATTTTAATTTCCGTACTTCAATGAGCAGTAGCTGCTGTGGCACCCATCTCTGCGGCCTCTCTGTGTGCAAGTCAGCTTGCTCTGCATCATCCACAGGCAGAACTGCGACCCCTCCATGCAGAAAGGACATGCCACATTCTTTTATTCCTCTGTATGAAAACCTGCAAAAATTTCTAGCCCGTGCCAAAATGTAGCAGCCAGAAACAGATGCTCCAATGAGTCCACAACAAAAGCCACAGAATCACCCAGCTGGATGTACCACGGAAAACACCCATTTCCCAAACCTGAGAAAATCCTCGCAGCGAGGACAGGAAGATAAAAGCAATCATTCCACTGACACATTTTCAAACAATCTATCTTTTTACCTTTCCTTCTGTTTGAATTTTCTCATCAAGTCAATATTTCACATCTTTGACCTTCCCTTAATGAACAACCACATCAACTATTCAAGGCATTTTTTTTATATCTGAGCAAATATTTTTTTCCCAAAGCCTTTTTTTCTTTCCCACACGCACCTCATTCAACTCCCAGTTATGGCAGCTGCACAGGGAATAAGTGATTTTGTCCTCGGTTATCAAAACGTGATAGACAATAACAAGACCTGCTCTGCCACAGTGACAGAGAGTGGGAAGAAGCCACCAGTGCTACAGAACTGGTAGTTCTTCATCCTCTCAGATGAAGGATTTTCTGTTGCGGTGTATTGAACAAGGATATGTGCCCACACTCCTGCACAATGCAGGATCTTTAGCTGACCTTAATTAGAACCAGCTTCATCGACATCACTAAAGGACGTGATATGGGATTTTCTATTCTCATCTGCTACAAGCCATTTTCTGCCTTGCTGCTTTGTTGCTATCCTAGGCTGGTATCTCTCTCTTCCCCATTCTTAAGGGCTATGTTGTGTCCTGCTATGCTGTGGGGCTGCAATGGCCCTGCTGTCTCCCCAGTGCTGGGAGTTCCCCATCTCTTCTGTCTGCCTTTGCTGGCTCTCTGTTTTGGGAGGCAGAGGGAAGCAGGACTGCAGACTGGAGAGAAGCTCACAAACTGCTGCAGTGACTGTGTTCCCCTTCGTTTTTATCAACTCCACAGGACTATCACGGATTTCTGAAGCTTTTTATTTTAAGAAAAATCTTTCAAGTGGAACAAAGTCTGTCTTTAAAATGAGGACAATACCAGAGATAATTAGAAGCTAGGGACTGACATCTCAGTATAAGAGGCTCGTATTTTTTTCCTCGGTAAAGGTAGATAGCCCAAATCAGAGCCCAATTATAAATCCAACCAGCTGGTAGCCTGCTGCTGCCTCTCAAAGAAAACGTGAGCAGAGGCAGTGCATCACCTCGTAGCTGCTGGAAGCAGGTTGTGCTGCTCTCTGCGTCCAACGCGTGCCGCAGGACCCCGTTGCTCGGCTTGGGCCTCTCGTAGTCCCTGTCAGGAAGCATGGCCTGCTCGCTCTCCCCAGCGTGCTCAGGCCTTGGGGGCAAGGACTGCGGGAAGCCAAACATGGGCAGGGACGAGAAGAAGAGTAAGGCACCACAGAGGAGGAAGCCTCCCCACCATGCACCGATCCAGCGAGGGTCATCTGGGGTGATGTCCAGCTTACCTGCAAGGGAAAACAGAAGTCAGTGGTTTGGTGGGATGAAGGAAACACAATGGAGTTAGGGATCCTACAGCCTGGGGGTCTTTTGGCCCCATGGAGCATCCTGCACCCATCCCGTGCGAGCTGCCAGCACATGCAGATCTCCCCCTGCAAGAGGTCTTTAGTACAAGCAGCCTTGTCTACCTTGGTGGCACCTCCAGTTTCTGCAAAACTCCATAGTCAGAGCTTCTCTGCAGCTCTTTGGCTCTGCCAACACTAGGATGCTGCTGTGTATCAAGTGTCCCCTTTGATGGCACTGAGGTTTTAGGTCTCACTGGCCCAGAGTGTTAAACAGATAAAAAGCCCTCAGTGCCCTCCCTGAAAGCTGCTGGCTGGCTATGGAGATGGCTGATGGAGGAGCGTACAAGAGATGCATCCTGCAACACAATGCATACTGACATGGGCTCCATGGTGTGAAACTTGTGCTCACTTACAACCTGTGACTGCATGAAGATTGGGAAATGCCAAAATGAACAGTAAACACATATAGCTGACATGCAAAGACCTGCATGGAATAGAACCAGCACAGACAAGGATGCTGCATCTCCATCCTGGCTCATCCAGGTCAGCACTTGGCTTTGAATTCACTGGCCTGAGTCCTTTTGGACATTTGGGCAGTATGAGCAGCTGTAAGAATGCGGAGCATCCTAAATATTGGGAAACATTTACAAGATGTAAAAAATGTTGGAAAAGAGACCCATTCACTGTAGCAGCTGGGCCTGGAAATGTAGAGATAGCATCAGCAAAGGAAGAAAAGCAGAGTAAAAGGCAAGGGTATCATGTTGGCTGCCATTCAGCAAAGATAAGGAAAAGAGAGAGCACCGGTGTCAATTTATGGGAATTAAAATAAGCAACAGGAGAGCAAATGCTGTATTCCCAACAGCAACCCCACTGCCACGGCCACTAAGCACTGGTGGAGGGTGACCAGTGCTGGGAGCTGGCTCCCCAGGAGACCGGGCTCCATGGGGCTGCAATAACAAGCTGCTCTGTTCACCATGTCTGTCTGGGCACGGCTACTGACATATCTGTCTCAAGTGAGGCAATCAAGTTGTCTCTCGAGCAGAGACAGAAGGAAACTCTTTTTTTCCTTAGGGAAAATAACGTGCAGCACTCAAATATATATAAAGTTTGAAAAATAGTCTTTTGGAGGGATTGAATTTTTCTGCTGTTATTTCCTCCTGCCTGAAAGCACATCTTTTCAGGCTCCTGGGAACACATCCACAAGAAGAGCCAACGTAAACAAAAGTCTTCCTCACATCCCCTTCCTGTACAGGTGCTGTATGAAGGGTTGTGCCACAGGGAGTCTTGGCACCCCACACCTTCGGTCCGAAATGGGAAGCAGGACAGGTTGGCATTCTGGAGTTTGGTCTCCAGCTGTAATGTAGAGTCTCCTTGCCATTCAAAAACAAGCTGAGGCCACGTGTGCCCCAACCTTTGCATGATGATGATGGACCATGGCCAAAGCCAGCTGGACCTGCAGCTGGAAAGTGCTATCCCCTATCTACAACCTGCTGAGCCACAGCTCCTCCAGCATTAATGCCACCACCACCCTCCTCCACAGCTCCTGAATTATCTGGGGCTCTCTGAGCTCTAAACATGGAGCAATGATCCTATGTAAAAACAATCAGATTTAATTCATTTTTCACCTGTGCCAGCACCCTGCCTGGATAGAACCAACTACAGATACCCAAAAAGTGCACAAGAATAAAGCCAACATGTTCCTGATGCTATTCTTTGTACTTCTTGCAATTTGTGGTTTGGGGACATTATAAACCAGGTACAGTGTCTTTTTCATTTCTCTTTCTATAACCTCATCCAGTTGTTTCTGAACTCATTTGTAAATTTTTCATGCCCTGTGGTGAGGAGTTCCACAGCTTAATCTAATGGAAGAAGGAGCACCTTCCTCTGCACGTCCATATTTTGAACTGAATTATGCTCTAATGGCCAAATGTGGAACAACATTCAAGCAAGCACCTCTGCCTAGAGGACCATCTGAGTGTTTTGTATATCTTTACAAGGAATGGAAACAGGCCATGTGGTGCTTGACCAAAGCACAGCTAAAAGTCTTGGCTATCAAAAAGAGACTTACTTTCCTGCATGTGTGATATTACTTAGACTTCTCTAGCTGCCATACACAGACAAGACTAAGAAAGGGGTTCTGACCCTTGCAAGGATGAACTCCATCCAACTGCATCCTGTGAAGCTGTTTTAGCAACCTTACAAAACTGGAGCACACCCTCAAAGGTGACAACGTGAAGCATTAGGTTTGCGGTCCGCAGGGCTCGGGAAGCAGTGGAGAAAAGCCTGTAACACATTGCCCTCTAATGGCAAAGAGGCACAGTGCAGCTAGCTATAAAAATTTGCTGGCTCTTTCAAAATTTGCAAACGACTTGATTTAAGCCAACATGGAGTCAAGGTGAACAATAATTAGCACTAATTTTGGCAGACATCTACAATGCTGTGGGACTGACCTGCCCACAGGGTCATTTGCAGGTGGCACTGGGCATGGTACGGGTGTGCTTCCATCTGAGAGCCCGGCTGATACTCCCAGGTCCTGGGGATGGCAGCTCTACAGATTTCATGCCATGCTTTGGACACAGCTGCCCTAACATTACTACATCCGTGCTACCCAGTGCTTGAACACAGTGATGTTTTCAGGCATGCTCTTAGAGCTGAAAACTCATCTCACAGTAGAAAGGAATAAATTTCAGCCACTACAAACCTGTTGTTTATGGGGTCAGAGTTGAAAAGTTTGGGATCTTGGTCAAAAAAAAGCAAGAAGCCTCTAAAAGCGATATCCATGCATGCAAGGGACTCTCAAGAAGGAATGAGAAGCAGCTCATACTTGCAAGCATCAGTGCTTTTGACATGCTGATACATTAAAACATTTGATTTTACACAAAATTCAGTTTTCCTTACTTGTGTCGATGAACACAGCATCCACATAGATTTTGGTACAGAAGGAGCCCAAGATAAATCCACAGGCTGGTCCAAATACCAGCATTGTAAACAGGATCCCTACAAGGAAAGAGAAAAAAGAAAATCAGTACTTGGCTCACATTGTTCTGGTCTTCTGCAAGATGGGACGGTCTTACTGGGGTACCAAATAGACAGATATGTCTGTGTATCAAACGCTTCAGAGAAAAGGCACCCAAACTGCTTTTCATTTCTCCATAGACTTTCAGGAAAAAAACAGAGGATCAGCTGTGACAATGCTGAAGGATTTCTATTAGCTGGAAAGACTGCATGGATTTATATTGTGTTGGTTGGATCTTATTGGCCAGCACAAGGTACCCACAGGGAAATCTTTACCTTTGCCACCTCCAACTAAATTCCTTGTAGATATGGATATTCACAGAATTTAGGATCAGCATGCCTACGAAATGCTGAGTTGTCACAGACTGCTGGGTGAAGTCCCTTTGGGCAGGTAGGAGCATTCACTCAAATCTGAGAAACCCTTCTCCCCATCATATATTGATATTTGCCATGTAACAAACACTCCCCAAGACATACAGCCATTCAGAGCTCTTGTGAAGGCTTACTGCTCCTGCAGAGCTTTTGTGAGCCAATTACTTGCTTCAATACAATATTTAGAGCATTTATTCTCATTCCCATTTTGGCCCTGGAACAGGAAGGCTACAGGCACATTGCCAACTCCCAATTATCCAGGGCAGAAAGGCAGGGGACACAAGGATAATCCAGAGAAAGAAGCAGTAGAGATAACACACAGCATCTGTAAATTAGACAACAGAAACATATTTAGCACCTTCGCATGGGATGCAGAAACAACACAAAGTCCCTAAGGGGCCTCGTAAGTGGATTTCTGAAGAAATCACAGGGAATTCTGAACAGTGTGGAGTGAAACCTGCTTGTTTGCTTTGGGTTGAGCAGTGAGGAGAGCGGCTCTGGGAGTGCAGGGATGTTCCATGAAGAAGCCTGATCACATCAGACTGCTTTACCTCTCCAGCAAGGATACAATCCACGCCTCCCTCCAACCTCCCTGTGGGTGCTGCCCAGCATCTTGGTGCGTGCATAAGGCACATAACACCGATAACTCAGCCCTCAAGTTCCTTAACGGGAAACCTTTAATTTAACTCTGTGCAGTTCTCAGAAGCTGGAGAAATGAGCAGAGCTACAAAACATTCCCAGGAGATCACCAATCCACTGCAATGCAAACCACACCTGCTGCTGACAGCTCAGCCAAGCAGAATAAGACGGTGTGGTCAAAAAATAACTTCATTTTTACTATGCAGAGCGATGCTCCATCCCTGGAGACCTTCAAGGCCATATCGGATGGTGCTCTGGGCAACCAGATTTACTGGCTGGCAACCTTGCCCATATTTTTTTTTGGTCACTAGGTGGCATTAGTGTCTATCATTGAATCAAGGGCCGGGTGATGGTTCAGATCACCCCAGCTCCCCAGGCCACCCACTCTGTTACTGGGAGTCGAAGAATTTGTTTTAACAGATATAATCTGGCAGAGAAATGGCCATGTCTATTAATATGGCAAGCAAAGATTAGGTGTTTCTTCAATAACTGTGCATTAATTATGAATTTATGTGTAATTACTGTCAAGCACGTGTGGGCATGTTGGATGGAGTGTACACCATAGAGATGGGATCAGGCAGGCATGACTGGTTCTCCAAAGGCAGCAGATATACGTTTTCTCTTTTTTAAAACTTATTAATTGTGGCTTGATGGCTTTCTGTAAGTGTTTAACAGCTTCAGAGACCTGGGGGCACAGTGACATTGCTGTTTGGTGCAGGCAGAACAAGAGGGACCAATTCTAATACTTGTCAGAACCACCACTGCAGGTGGTGGTGGTGAAGCAGTGTCACATACAAGCAAGAACACAGAACCAAGTGCATGGAACCAAGGGCAAGATAAGGAACAGAGAAAAAAATCCTTCACACCAGCGCTTTATACACTCTGAAATGTCCTCACTAGAGGGCAATGTGGGATAGAGCACGCACCGAACAGGGAAATTGCTAAGATCTTACAGTAAGATTATCAATTCTACATTTTGGTCTTAAAATCAAGAAGAAGAGACTTTCCTCGTGCTCCTTTTGCCACCCTCTTTCAAGACTCCACCAAAATCCTTTGGTTGCAGTAAAAGTGTTTTACAACTTATGCCACAAATTGAACAGTTCTTGAAAGAAACCAAGGCCTGGACTGTCACGATAGATAGAGCCTGGAGAGAGCTGGACCGTGCTCCAGGCTCAGCAGAGCACAGCACTGGCACAAGAGTTGGGCTGTTAGGCAATCTGTATAAGATATCAGTACTTAAACACGTGCGTGGAGTTCAGTGCTCAGAAGGAAATGACACAAATTAGAATTTGCTGAAGACATCCTTCCACTTCTGAGAAATGCTGCACGACTGCTCATCACCACCACTATTAGGACAATACTTCCCACACCATCCACCTGGCCACGCAACCACAAAGACAACACTCAGTACAGAATATCTAGTAAAGTCCTTTCTCCCAGTCCAGGATAAAGATGTGATAAAATCGTGGATGGCTTAACACCCCTTGCTAGGTTGTTTCCCATTTTTCCCTCTAACTTTTAGATCAGCCTGACTTGATACAGGTGTATGCCACAGAGCAAAAGGGCACCAATGCCAGGAGCAAGCAGACCCAGGGTCTAAACCTGGCTCCATCACAGGCTCTTGAAAAACTCCTCATTAAAAGCAACAAAAGTGGCAATCAATATAGGTACTCCAGCCTCTTCCCTTTCACTCTTAGCTTAAAATTAGCTTCTACCATTCACAGCCTTGCATTTGGTAACTCCCATCCTCCCCAAGAGAAGGAAAGGAAAACCAAGCTGGAACTGTCAGCTCTAATTCCGTTCTGCAAACAAACACCTCCTGCTCTGCAGGGCAGGCTGACCCTCTTCAGAAGGGCCTTTGCTTCGTCCTACACCCAGTGTTTCAAAGAGAAGTGGGGCACGTTCTCAAAACAGCAAGGCCTATGCAGACCAGCAGGAAGTAGGATGAGAAAGGTTTCTCCTTCGTGCATTTTGATGTTTTTGTTTTTAATTATATATATATATATATAACATTCTCTCTCTACACATATATAACATATATATATATATGTAACATTCTTTCCAAATTATGGGAGTAATCATTTTCAGCTTTCCTGCTCTTTCCCTCTTTCCCTGCTCTGTTCGGGCTGGACTGAGAAATCCGAATTATTTTCCTCCCATCTTTTCAAATGGAACAATCTGCCAAACCCTACTTGGTTCTGTCAACTAACAGACATTTTCCAGGGGCTGGGGAAAGGATAGGAACAGAGGGGAGTATTTGATCTGACATTCTGTGACGGCATTTTATCACTAATAAGGCCCAGGACTACTAATGCAGTTTTCCATTAGAGCAAAGAGAGAGAACAGCAGCAGGTACCATGTATCAGTGGAGTGACTGTGCTCAGTCAGTCATGCAAAGCACACAGGAAAAGTTACCAAGAGAGGGATAAAGGATGTCAATATGACAGTATTAAAGAGCTGTCCCTTGGTTGATCATAGAATGGCTTAGGTTGGAGGAGAACACCTAGTTCCAGCCCCCTGCTACAGACAGGGATGCCAACCACTAGGTCAGGCTGCCCAGGGCCCCATCCAGCCTGGTCTTGAATGTAGTTTCTTATTGAGTCCAGGTTATTTTATTTTCTTATATGAAATCCTGAAGCAAAAGTCAGGATTCTGGGTGTGGTTTTGCTTTATAAAGGAGCTCAGGTGCTAAATGCACGGGATTTAGTGCACCGTGACAGAGATGTGGGAAGTGGAGCAATAAGAAAGTGAGAACACCTTGTTGGCTGTCCTCTCGTCCTCTCTCTCATTCCTTTTTAGTATGGATATGAAATATTACCATTATCTGCCACCTACCTTGCTTAGTAAAAGACGATGTACTCATGTCCAGGAGCAGGATACATATTTCCGACTTAGTCCACTCAACACTTAGATACCAGCTAAGGTTTGATTCAAGAACATATCCGAATCAAACTTGCTGGCTTCAAACAAACTGATGCAGACACAGAGGCGAGATGCTGAACGAAGATTTCATTTCCTGTCCTTCTCTGTTTTGCCATCAGATTGGTCCAAACATCAAAGTGCCCAGTCAGGAGACAGTGCCACTTCCAGGATACACACCAGCACTGGTTGATCCATAATTCCAGCAGAGCCTGGATGCCTGAAGCATCTTCACTGCTCTGGACCATCAGCAGTCAACTACACAGTATCTCAAGCCCTCCCGCTGGTACAAACGATCCCATTCCATTTAATCACGGAGGTGTGGCTCATCCCTGCTGGACTTACATCACATTAAGCCAGACAGCTCTTGCCTTGGTATCTCCGTGATACTAGGTTGCAGGAGGTTGTGCACTGTGCTATGGAGCAGCTCACTCTCAGGAAAGCTTATGGGCTCTGCCTGCTACCCCAGGAATGAGGTTTTGAGGGAAGCCCATAAATAAAAACTTCAAAGTGGGGTATTTGACTCAAAAACCACATTGGTGCGAGGGTGTGCGAAACAAGATCCATGTGGAAGACGTGGGAACCTCCCTCCAAAGGTGGCATCACCATCGCATCACGTAACCGCATCCCTGTGGGGGAATAGGCAGCGAAATGCGATCTCTGTTGAGGGTGACAGTGACCAGATGGTTTGGTGACAGCCACAGAGTGCACATATGTGGTGCACAGAGGGCAGAACACACACGTGAGCTGTCATGACCCCACGGGGTGTCGCTGGGGACAAGGGACATGTCACGCTGCGGGTGGTGGCCCCAGCCAGATGCTGCTGCCTCCTGCCTGCTGTGGGAGCGAGTTCTTTCTAAAGCACCAAGGGAGTAGTTTTGCAGAGCAAGAGATAATCTCAAAACCCTGCTTGTCCCACATTTCCCGTTGCAGGGCAGGCCCCTGAGAAGGGATTACTGGAACACAGCTCATGTGCCGGTCTTAAAGGGACACAGCAGCCCCGAGGACGGCAGGCAGCTGGACAAGCTGCAAATGCTGTATCCTCCTGAACCATCAGGGCTCCACAGGAAGACTTTTGCACTGTGGGCCGAGCTTAACAATTTCAGAAGGCTTCCTTTGATTTTTATTAGCTGATGTAACCTCCAGATGCACGGTGTGGGGATGGGGATGGCCACGTCCTACTCAAATGGCACCTTCCTATGGCAAAACCCTCTTGGAGTCAGCGTGGTGTGTGGATGCCTGCAGTCCTGCAGAGCCCAGCAACACCATCAGCCCCCAGCCCACCCCTCCCAGGAGACACTTTTCCTCATTCACCCTGAAAATACATAATTTTCTCATCCACTGCCATCTCTCTCTTCCTTATCTCGCTTTTCCACTGGCACTGCTGTAGCTCTGATAGGAAACATGGCCAGGTGGTGCTGCACCAACGGTGTGTTCTGATTTGTTCTGCTGCCTCGGTGCAGCCACTGAAGCGAAGGGAACATCAAAACAATCCTGGCAGATGTTTCAGAGTGCCTGCAGCTGTCGATTAATGAGGAACAACTTTGGATAATTCACTTTAATGTTTAGTCTCTGCTCTGATGGGGATCAAAGTGGCTCCAGCCTTGTACTGGTATTAGATAAGAACGAGAGGGGGAGGTTGAGTAACTGCAATCTGTACAGAGGCACACAAACTGTTTATTAGTTTTGCCCCCATCTCAACACTGGTAGCCCCCTGCCAGATGTGGGCTCTACTTCGAGGCTGCCCAGTGATGCCTGCAACGGGGATGGATGTAAGAAGCAAGTTGTGGGTGCCCTATCCCTGGAGGTGCCCAAGGGAGGGTTGGATGGGGTGTGGGCAGCTTGAGTTGGTGAGGACAACCAGCCCATGGCAGGGCGTTAGTGTTGGGTGGGCTTTAAAGTCCCTTCCAACCTGAGGCCC
This sequence comes from Lagopus leucura, assembly GCF_019238085.1. Classification (NCBI taxonomy): domain Eukaryota; kingdom Metazoa; phylum Chordata; class Aves; order Galliformes; family Phasianidae; genus Lagopus; species Lagopus leucura. The sequence continues at coordinate 11,734,865 of NW_024962269.1, read as the reverse complement.
TCCATGATTCTACGAAGCAATTTGTTCTGGCCTGTGTATAGCACTCAGGTGTTAATCACTAAAAAGGTTGCTAGGATGGAAAGGACACTGGACTGAAGGTACATTACACGGCAGTTTCTCCCCAGCCTACCAGCGTCCCCTTCAATATTTATTTCCATCATAAGTCAGGATTTCTCCAAGGAGATGCCTCCTGACTTTGAGATGAAATCTCATTCCTTAAACAGACCTTTTGCTCCATGAACTCCCTTGCATTTTCAATTATTGCCAAGCATTACGTTTGTTTTATCAGCAAATCCCTGTCCCCAGCACTATCAAGGCTATGTTTGAGAGGATCAATGCTTTACCAACCGCTGACAGCCCCGGGGGATCCCGAGGCACACACACAACATTTGCAGAACAGTACAAAGAGTGCCTGGACTTTTGCAATAAGAGCACAAGCTCAGCACCCAGCCCTGAACGCTCCATAACGACTTGGAGCACTTCTGGCAGCTCCAAACACACCCATTTGCTGGCTTCTGCCCTTCATTCTGATAAGCACAGAAATAATGAAAAGCCAAGCAAACCAGCAAAAATCCAGCCCAGATCCCTATTTGTCCTGGCCTCTGGGTCACTGGTTTGCCCAGCTGCCAAAATAGGATCACGAACAAGACTGCAAAGGAGCAAATTGCACTATGACAAAACCTCCCCAAACCTCAAATTTGCATTTGCTAACGCAATAGAAAGCAAAATAGTCACTCTGTGAGCTCTGAAAAGAAAACTATAGGGACACTCCCACTACAAAGCCCTAGCATTGCTATGGTCCCTACCAGCTGGCACTGGGAGCTCACTATTCCCCACTTCTGAGCATCCCAACACCCTCCCAGGCAGTTGAGGGACTGCTTGCTGCATTTCCTTCCTCACTGATGGGAAGCCAAAGAAGAAATTTGCTTATGCTAATCAATCCCTGGCACGATGCATAGCAGACACTAATCCACTAGCCATCTCCATCAGTCTCTGCATATTTAACTAAAGCAGTGAACACTCATGGAGGATTATGTACGCAGTGATATTGTTGTAGCAGTGTTTTCCTACCTAAGCTGCAATCATTCAGACACCCTGTCTCCTAATATTGACATACAGAGTGCACACAAGCAACCTGCAGAATTGCCTGGGTCCATGCAAGCATTCTGGACAGAACTGCCTCCAAAACTACATCTGCTGCATAGGATTTAATAGACGTGCCTGCTCCATATAATGCTGTCTTAATTACCCTCTGTCAAAACGCTTACAGTCATGGCAGTTATTTATAAATCACCATTTTTGAAGGAATAAACACTGCCTGATACTCATAGGTATGTACAACCAATTCACAGGTAGCTTGGACATGCAATTACAGGAGGGTTGGGTCCATTTTCCATCACTTTCTGCCAGAAACAAATCCCTGTCCACTCAGGTGTATCCCTGGGTTAGTATTCCTGCTCTCGCAGAGCAAAAAAATCCAACAGTGTTAAACTCTCTTTAGCGTCTCTGAAATGCAAGGACGAGCCACTCGCTCCACCTACCCTGCTGGCTCACCTTCTTGTCCCTGAAATGTTCTTGTCACCACGTCTTCAGCAGGAGCCAGCTCAGTTTGAGAAGCAGGTGCATGACTGTGTCTAACTATAGCACGCAAACCCAACGCAGCACCCATCCCACCAGCTCTGGATCCCACAGATCACACGTACTGTGCAAACACACCAGCAACAGCTCTGCGCTTGAACAAGAGTTTTCCACACTTCAAGTAAATTCCTCCGTGCTAATTACCTTGGGAAGCAGCCACCAAATAATATTCCGAAAGAGAAGTCTGCTTAGATGCCAAGTACACTTCGCAGGGTTTCAGTCACATGCCTTCAAGCTCTGTTCATCTCCTTCCAGCCATTAAACACCAACACCTGTTTCACCAAATCTGCAGCGCTGCTTCAGCTAAAGAAGGGCAGACTTCCTTGTGTTAATTCACAGGAACTGTGCCAACAGTAGGTCAGAATGGAAACACACTTCCAGGGCACATTTCCCTCCCTACAAGGCCGTACTCCTCTCGATCTGATGATCGATTTCTCATTTAACACCAAATGGGTTTGATCCAATGGAGAAGCATAGGAATACATCACACAATGGAATAATGGGAGGTGGTGGAGTCACCATCCCTGGAGGTGTCCAAGAACCGTGGGGATGTGGCTCTGAGGGATGTGGTTAATGGGCATGGTGGGGTGGGTTTGGCTACATGATCTTAGTGGCCTTTTCCAACCATAATGATTCGGTGATTCCCATTTCAATCTGTCTAATCCACCTCTCCGCACGACACATTAAATGGGGACAAGGGCTCCTGTGGCTCTTGGAGGTTTTATCTCCATCACTTGAATTCCATGAAAGCCTCTTTATTTCCTTATGCACTATAATATATTAGGAAAAAAACAACATCATATGACTGAGAATACAATGAGCTATTCACACACACAGAGGGCAAATTTCTGAGGCTAGAAATTGTGGCATCTGTCATTTAGGAGGTTGGCACAACACCTCCTTACTTTTTTATTTATTTTTTGAAAGCTGCACACAGAGTTCCTCACAGATAGAACATGCTGGTTTGAGGAGGAGGCTGCCAACACTGCCTCCCTCCCATTTTAACCTTAGTCTTTGGGGTATCCCTTCCCATCCCACATATCTTATATGAGGAAACAACATGTCACATCACTAACTGACGCTCTGTGTCAATAGAGACAGCTTACTGCTTTCACAAACAACCATGCAGTAAGGAAGAGAAGTTCAGCTCTGTTCCTCGCTGTTGGAAAGGCTTTTCCTTGCAACATCCCCCACTCCTCCTGCTCAGATATGCTGTATGACCCATAGGCAAGTGGGTATGCACAGGCAAGCCCTAAATTATTGCAGCGAGAAACAGCCTGGGAATCACCTAAATGCAAAGCAAGTTGCTGGGAATGCAGGGCTGATAACACTTATCAGTACTGACCATTTAAGAAAGGGCCGTGCTTTTCACTGCAGAATAGATTTAATCTATTCTAGCAATGGTTGAGCCATCAAGAAGGGAAGGAAATTAAAAACAAAACTTCTGTTGTTCTGCTTCCTTGTATTGCAAACAACAGCAGAAAAAGTATTTGCTCTTGACAATAGTCATTCTTTGCACTGACCTAAACCTTGCCGAAGCTTGTGGGAACACTTCCACTGACCTCAGCAGGCTTTGGGTCACCCATCTCCTTCCCTTGAGGTGACCCCTCTGCAGTGTGCAATGTACAGTCCTGGCTCCAGAGGCACTTGTTGCACATCAATCTTACTGCTCAACCCACTTTGTGCACTCTTCTCAACAAGAAGAGTTTGGGAAGACTGAAACATGTACTATTTGTTATCATCAGGTGCATCATTTGGAAGTTTAATGGGCTGTGTCTGAAGCACAGGAAATGCAGCCCGAAGCCCAAAGCCAGGCATGGGCTCATGAGGGCATCTTACAGAGATGCTCAGAAATAAACAGGAGGAGGATGCTGGGACAGCAGTGCTCCCACAGAGCATGGAAGAGCAGAAAATGGGATGCTCTGGTCAGACAGGCTCCTTCAGATACCCCCATTACCCCACATGGCGAAGAACAAGGGATGCCAGATGCCAGTCTATAATGGGGGATGGGGAGCTGGCTGCATGCAGGATAATCCCCCAGTCTAAGATTACTTTCAATATAATTTCTGGCACTCTCTAGCAGCTCAGTTGCACCACGAGCACAAACCCGAGTGGCTGGAGCCAGAGAACTGTGTTGCTGATGGAGTGCACCACTCAGCACCTCATCCCCAGCACTCCATCAGCACAGCAAATCCTGCTCTCCAGTTCCCAAAACTACAGGTCACACAGACATTTTGTTGAGGCTTCTTACAAAGACAGAACTTCAAAGCTCTCCTGTGCCTCTTTCATACAAATATTTTCCTTTGTGACACATAGGACCCTGTCCCTGATGACTGCCTTTCTCCCTAGGGCACAGAACAGCTGCTGCTATCATTGTGGGCTTGTCTCCCTTAATTAAGCATCCACAACAACAGCACAAAGATGAAAACAAAGCCCTTTGAATGAAGCCTAGGATGAAGATCCCGCACAATGGCAGTAAGAGGAACAATTCCCTCCTACAGACAACCTTTTAAACTGGGAGGTGAATCAAAAGCACCTGAAATATCCCATTTAATGCACCAGAATGACTCTGTTCCAGGTGTTCAATGGAACGGAGCCTTAGCCTGGGGAAGTTATTCTAGTGAAGGCTTCATGCTTTCAAGAAGGTGGAGTTTTTCTTTCTTTTTAAATTAATTGTAGAATCACAAAGGTTGGAAGAGACCACCAAGATCATCTGAAGCCCTCTAATTGCCTTTAAGCTGTCTTCTTTGCAAGCAATTCTTCTTCTTGGTAGACAACCAAGTCATTGCAAGTGTCTCTGAGCAGAAGTCATGCTTCCTGCCCAGCTCCAAGATGGCTTTGTGAATTCTTGGCGTCTCTTCTTTTGCTGACTGCTTCCAGCACGTAGTTCCTGTAAGAAATTCATCCCTAGAGACTACTGCACAGGTAAGCACTCAGATGATGAAACTTTCAGACAACCAAACTGTTCTGACTGGACCTGAGCTGGTTAAGAGGATTACAACTCGTTACCACCCACCTGATGCAAGCCTTGCCAGCAAACTGCCACTGTTGGCACTTCCAAGCCCAGTCCCACAAAGCACTCCAAGAAACCCATACTGTTAATGAAATCCAGCTGAAAGAATTGCCATAGGGAAGGATCCTGCCACTCTGTGCCGCTGCCACGCATCCCAGCTGCTGTGGCTTTGGATGGTAATCCACTTCTACTATTTTTGGCAGAGTTGGTGGTATTCTTAAGGGCAGTAATTACATTTTCCAGGGCAGGCTTTCTGCCAGGGCTCAAAATGATGACCAACAGGGCCCTTTTAACCACCTGCTATGATTCCAGCCTTAATTAGTTATTAGAGTCCTGCTGAAAACCACTGTAATGCAACCAGAAAGGGTGGTTCTTGCAAGACTGACTCCAAGGAGAGGTAGGTTTGAAAGGAGAATAGAAAGTGCTTTCAACAACAAAGCAATCAAAAATAAGAGGCTTTCTATAGTGGTATTGCCTTCATGAATACCCAAGAAGCACCAATTTCTTCCCCATTGTTCCCACATCAACTGGCAATGTGCACCTTTCATATTACATGAGCAAACCCAAAGCCACCATATAGACAACAATAAAACTTGTAAAACGCTGTACTCTTGTAACCGGCCAAATATCAGCCCTCCCTTTCCTTTCTTAGCATGCACTAACTGGCTTTGGGCAATGAGGCAGTCTTGAATGCACTGAGTTTTTGCACACTGGCTAATACATTACTGATAGAGAGTAAGGATCTTAAAACATTAAGTCCTGGAGTCCTTGCTTATGACTCTGTGACCATGGAAAGCAGTGGTAGCTCTGTGGCCAAAGTCTCTGCAGCAGCAGGCTGGCCACAAGCCCTGCCTGTATTTATAGCTATTACAGATGCTCATTATGTAGCATCATGGAAAGATCTCAAAGCGCCGTCAGGAGTTCATCTGTGGGTTGGTAGGATGCAGCAAGCTTGCCTTGGCAGGAGAACAGGTCTTTTAGTCCAGTGGAGACCTCTCATTTCCTCTACCTTTGAACTTCCACCCTCTAATTTCTACCATCTCCAGCTCCCCAAAAAGAAATGGCAGTTTGTGACACTGCTAACACCAGGCAGGGGCAAAGCCTTATACAAGAATAAATCAGGCTCTTTCTTGATTCAGTAAGAGGTTCCCTGTTACTGCATATCACACACATCAAGTATTTTCTTCATTAAACAAGCTAGAAAAAAGAGAAAACATAGGACTGAAGCACCCAGGAATGTGACCAAGGGTATTCTCAAGGTTTTAGGGATGCTTGATCTCAATCCTACACCATTTTACAGCACTGTTATTAGGAAATGCCCAGTCAATACACACACTGACTCTACATTAGGTCCTTTACAATCTTGGATAGATCCCTCCTCGTAGTTCTCACAGTCACCTACTGAACTATGTCCTTCTCCTTTTAATACTCATCACATCTTAATTTTATCTTCAGTCATCAAGCACAGGCAAGAGTCTTGGGCTTGGCACACATCACGAGCACAGAGGACACAACACCTGGCACCTTCACAGAGCTGCAAGGCCCTACGTGAGTAATCACAATTACACTCAACATGAATGTCCGTTCTCTACAGCCAACAAATTTTAAAGGAAATACGACCAACAACATTGCTGAGCTGCAGAGCAGCTAATCCCAGCACACACCCTGCTGAAGGACCATCCAAATGGCAGATTTCTCTGTGGATGTGGTCACCAGGAAGATCTGTCCACCTCCCTGCCCTCTCTTGCATTCCTTCACGATTGCATGATGGCTCACAGCTTCCTTTGGAATAGATCTCTGTAAAGCTACCCGCAGGATCCCGATCCAAATCAATGTGATATTCTGCCATATGTCACTGAATCCAGATACAACATATGAAAATCACAAGCTTAGTTTTGTGGTAAACCATTGCCAACGAAATGGCCATCTCAGGGGAACACTCTGCCTTTGCTTTCACTCTGTTCTTTTATCACATGCCAGAAGGTTTTTGTTATTAAACCTACCAGTATGTTTAGAAGGATCCAGAGCAGACAGTGCTCAGTATTTATGGCATATTTCTGCCTTGCAAAGCAGGCATGCGTCTGCCAGAAACTTCCATTCTGCCTTTCCCACCGTAACCTGAACCATGGGGAGGGGATGGGACATGGTTTTCACATTATCCTGTTTACATTCCTTTCCACAATGGAGCTGCAAGTCTAAAAGCATTTCCCTCCATATTAATTCCCCTCACTGCCATTTTTCCTTTACACAGTTAAATGTACAATTTAACCCGGTTTGGAGATTAACACTTATGAACAGATTCATAGAATAACTGAGGCTGGAAAGAGCACTGAGATCATTAAGTCTAAACATCAACTCATGCCCATGACCACTGGTGTCCGGCCACGGGTTGTTAGGAAAAGAACCCTTGGCTTCAAAGAGCTGAGTTCCTCTATGGGAAATTTGGAAGAACAGCTCGATAAAAATAAGAGTTTTCCATTCCTGTGGAAATACTTCCCTTAGTCCTACGTCGAGACAAGTCACCGAGCCTTGCAAATTCTTTGCCAAAAGTAACATTCCCCAAATGCTTCACTGATATTACTGGATCGTTATGCGCCGAGAGAAAAATAGCTACCGAGAGATTGTTTCATCTCTTCTGAGATTAAGAAGCTTCTTCTCCCATTCAAATGATATAATGTTGAAAATATTCTGTTGAAAAATGTGGACCCGTTTGATGCAAACCTGCAGAACACCCACTTGAATGAATTGGCCTCACAGAAAACTGCCACAGTGAACAAGGCGCAGAAAAGCCCAAGAAGGCTTTCTGATCCAGGAGCGACCTTTATGATCATCCTCAAAGCTGCAGGCTGTAGGAAAAAGCTCTAATCCTTTCATCACTGCGTTTTGACAAGATTGTGCATGAGACTGTAGCCAGGCATGCGGCTGAAGGAAATTACCTGGGACTGAAATCATAGACTGTGTGCATCTGCAGCGCGCTAATTGAAGGCTTCAGGCAAATTATTATACCTTCCCACTCAGGAAAGGGAAAAGTTTTCTCTCCCTGTAAATGACCGTTAACTGCATAGTAATAATAGGAGATGGTAACCATTCGGGATGATAACTGAAGTGTGTGCCATGAAGGATAGTTCAGCAATCTATAATTTTCAGAGACCAAACGTATTAGCGTCCATACAGTTTGTCATTACAGGAAAGCATATAACTGCTCAGCAGCATTATGGCAGAGCTGTGTTAGGTCACAGCACTTCATCACCATGCTCAGAGCAGGACTGCTTTTCCCAGCTTTACTTTGGGACATGTATAATTTCACTATGCAAAACTGAGCATTTATAGGAGCAGTGAACCCGTAAACAAGTTGAGAAAAAAAGATAGGATGATATGATGTTGTATCTGAAAACTGCTATTGCTTTAAACAGCAGATGCATGCAAAAATGTGATGCTGACAAGAAATGTGCTGTGACTGTCCCACTGCAATGGCCAGCAGCAAACAAAGCCCCCGTCCCCAATCCATTGCTTTGTGCCACCTCCCCGGCATACTGTGCAGAGCAAAGTGCTTGTGGTCCTGTCACAGCGAGACAAGATGATGTGCAGAAAAATAGGTCATCTCTTAGTGCACAGAGGCAGACCTTTCCCCAAACCTTCCCAGCTCTTTCATTAATATATGCATGTGAAATAATTCTGAGCTTGCACAGAAGTGCCAGTGAGAGAGAGGAAGGTCTGAAGGTGCTTGAAAAGGAGTGTGATGAGAGACACCCAGCACACAAAGGATGTTACACCTCTAGATCTCCTTCCCCCTCCCCTGACCCCGAAGTCGGGCAGCACATGGTGACAGCATGTCCCCTTGTAGGGACAGGCATGCTTTCATCCTGCTGCTCTCATGACTTTCCTCCTGGGCAATGACAAGATCTAAAAAGCCCTTCAGACCAATCAACTCCACCTCCTCATCTCCTTAATGTTTTCATCCCAGAGCTTTCAGAAAAAAAAATTCCCAATAAGGGCTGTCACCAAGCTCTCAGAGGAAGGTGTTCTGCCAAGAAACTAATGGCTCTGGGCAGTTTGGAAGTGGAAAAACAGAAAAGATATATTTTGGGGCTGTAGGCCCTGATTCATCCCCACAGTGAAGCTGCCACACAAGGTACAAGCCTTACGCTCTGATGTTCTCTCTCCTTACATTTTTAGTCAGAAGGGACCTTTAAAGGTCACCCAGTCCAACCTCCCCAAATCTCCTCCTTCCACATGGCTGTGGCAGCCTGGGTTGGCCAGCCAGCTCCCCAGAGGTGCATCACCATTATATATATATATATATAATATATAAAGGAGCCAAATGAAAAGCTGCAGCAGCAGCAGTCAGAAAAGTGGCATTTGTTGCACAAGACGAACCACTTTCAGTAGCAAACGCTTCCTTCCCAACCCAGAGTTCTCAGGCACATCTACATAAGAGGCTTGAGGGAGCTTAGCTTTCCAGGATGTGTGTCATGCCAGAGCCAAATCACAGCACCGTGATGTCACAGCCACAGCAGCTCAACTCCAAGACTTGGGTTTTTTTGCACCAAAATAGCAGTTAAGCCTGAACAGAAAGTTCTGAAATATTCATAATGATAGCATTAGAGGTAACACTTAATCCTCATTACTCACTGCTGGTATTTAGGCAGCACGCTGTCTGGCTACTGAATAATCCCAAGGGAAAAGCGGGAGAATTAATACACGTGAACAAGGGGCTGTCATCTCAGGGAAGTTACTCCGTGCTCCGACTGCCCTGCACAATCTCTGTGGGCTGAGAGAATATAAATTGCTCCTTCTGATTGTCATTATCAGAAGAAGTAGAGGTGGCACGAATAAAGCAGGGAAAAGGCAGCGTTGTATACCGTTTCCAGCCTCCTGGAGCTGTATTTAGTGGCTGTGCCTCGAGGAACACAACAAGCAGAGACCTATTTCTGCTGCTCACAGCCACCTGGCCCTTTTGGTTTAGGGGTGGTCAGATGAGCAGCTCTGCCTGTTGGGATCAGAGGTCAGCATCTCCTCAAGGCCAGTGGGAGGAATGAACCACAGTTGGCACACAGGGGGCTGGAAAAGGTCACTCAGTTTAGCAGTAACACTCAGTTTGGGGACTGCACCTTTCACGGTCCCTGATCTCAAAGGATTTAGCAAAAACTGCCTAACACTGCCTTCCTTCCTTTGAGAAGGAGCTTAGGTCAGTTGACCTGACCTGCTTTCTCACTGCTGGGGAACAGCAGAGGAGAGCATCCGCCTGTTGAGCAGCAGTGGGAATTGAGGGACAGCCTCGAGGTCCCACAAGGTTCTGCAAGTCACTTCCATTAGTGACAGGGGTACAAGCTGGGGGCATTGGCACCACAGGCAGGGCTGTGCCAATGCCTGGACAACAGCACATTCTGCATGCAGCCTGTAAAGAGCTACAACACCCACCTGAAAAGCCAAATACACTAGAAGCAAAACCTTACTTTTAGCTTGTGAGACTCCTGCATGCATCGGGCAAGCTGAAAAGCAGCTCCACTATCTGACACATCACAGAGTAATCTGTCTTAAAATGAGAGGTGTTGCAGGTCAGCACTCAGATATCCCCAGATGACTCTGCAATGCTTACGGATGTGGCAGAGCAGTGACAGCCCTCCACAAGGTAGCAGAGGCAAAAGAAAGGAGATTTGCTGATCAACATGCAGTGTCCCTGCTGCATCCTGCCCTGTGCTGGTGGAGGAGGGCAGGATTCCCACCTCTGACATCCAAAGGTGAGCACAGAGCCTGCTGCATGCTCCCAGCTCCTCTGTGCCTTGCCCAGCAAGTGGGCAGCAAAGCTGATTGCAGACAGCCAACAGCAGTCACTGCTGCCACCTTCAAAATTGCCATTTGCATCTGATTAATTAATGCTGCCTGGGTACAGGCTCTACTGGTAATTAGGCTAAGGGGGAATTTCAGAAAGCAACACTGACAAGTGCTACAAAGCACTGCAGAAGGGGCTGAACATGGCTGTCTCTCCCCTCCAGAAACAGTGAAAACAAACAAACAAGTTAAGTATAGACCTGAACAAAACTGGGACTGGTACATTTTTAAACAGATCTCATTTGGTTAATTTCAAATAAATGCTATGCAGTTTAATTTCCAGTGCTATAGGCAAGAATAATACAGCCCTGCTGTGTTGTCTTCATCTGTCTTCTAATAAACTGATTAGAGCCCAACACATTAAAGCCCTGTGCACCATTATCTATTATTCAGGTCCCTAAAAGATGTTAATTAACCCGCGTGTTCTGAGAAGCTCCATTGTAGCACACACAATAAGGAACCACATGGCACAGTCAGAGCACGTGTTGCTTACTCGTTTTGACTTAATTACATGGGCATGACGCCAAGGTGGTTCTGGAGGAAAACTGTATTATTGCAGAGACAATGTCCAGATACTCACATCCAGGCTCATATTTCACGAGGGAAAAAAAGTCACCTTTCTCTGTTCTGACAAGATATAAATTGCTGGCACACTCCCAACTAGGTAAGGTCAGGGAAACAAACTATGTTTGGGTTCATAAAGCAGCACTCAGAGAGCTCATTCTGCCATCTTGCCACGCAGGATGCTCTGAAAAACAAATGTTGTTCAGGCTGAACTGGAAACTATGAGCTGAAGTAATTCTAGAAGCAGGTGAGTAAGCTTTTAGCACAGCTTGTAGTCCCTCAGCCACTGAGAAAGAAAAAACCTCCCTGGCATCTCCTGCAGCCATGGCTCATGCATGCCCAGGGCAGGTGAAGGCTTTACAGAGTGTATGTTGCACAGCTCTCCCCTAAGAGCCATGAAATAAAACCCACTGGTGGCTCACAGCCTGGACCAGGACAGCACACTTCTGGAGGCAACCTGCCACCCTGCTCCATCTCCAGAGCCCAGGTTTAAAACGTGAGGTCAAGCAGAGCAGCCAACATCTCCTAAAGCCTGAGCACTCAAATGGTCTCTTAAGCACACAGCAAACACAGAGGTGCATCAGTGCAGACTGAGGGGTTTCTGAATAGTCAATGGGCAGCCTCTCAGCACAGGGGCTCTGGTTCACACGATGGGCACCTGCACTGTAGAACTGTGCTGAGCATCCTTGTACTGCATGGGTTAAACTAAGCAGGATCAGTTACCTGCCAAGCTGAAATGATGAATATTAACCGGTATTAATTGCTTACAGGTGTGAACTCTGATTTGGGGCCAGACCAACTCTTACAGAGTATAAGCAACTATCACCCCTACAACAGATCTAACAGGATGAAAGCCAGCACTTGGCGCATTATCCTATCTCTCCTATTTTGCAGACCTCTCCATTTTTCTTTTTTTTTTCAATCAGATTTTCAAAAGTAAAGGAAAAAAACAACAACAACATCAACAACAAAGCATGCTTTTTCTCTAAGACCTTCAAGTTGATGCTGCAAGAGGAGCACAGCAGTCCCTGAAAGGATCTGCCACTCCAGCAGGGCTGCACACGAAGCCATGTGGCAGGGCTTTGCTGCGAGCGCACTGTGCTCTTTTTTAAAGGGGTCACAAAATGCTGCTGACAGCAAAAGAGCTCACACCACGCTGCTGAGCCCAGCACCTGCTTGGTGCTTGTTGCTAAGGGCAAGCATTTGCTCTGGGGCAGGGCCTGCCTCAGTCCCACAGTGCTCCCCACACGTTCTGCTCCTCTGCCATAAATCTAAGCCAGCTCCATAAACCTGTTAACAAACTTCTGGTGGTGGGAGTTACACAGACACAACGTGTACAACATGTGCTCTGAAGATGGATGACCTTCTTGTTCATCTCCTAGCACTTAAAGCAGTATGAGTACTCCTAGATCTGCCAAGCATGCAGTTTGGTCACCATAACCAACAGCTTTTGGGGCACAGTGCTTTGTGGGTTATGCTTTATGGCCATACGAGACCTCTGTGACGGCTTTCAGATGTCGACGATGTCAGGTTTTGGTACTTAAACACAGCAGGACAATTTGTTCTGTTCTCAGAAAGAAGAAATTTGAAGACATGACAATATTTTTCTTAGAATTTAACGTTAAATAAGTAATTTGAAAGGGATACTTGACTCAAGCTCTTAAGCCTGCATCTACCGGGGGCACCCAGTACAGGGACAAATTACCCTATGTGCATGTATTGAAGTTCTCTCATCTCTTCCATCACAAAGATACTTTGAGGTTCCTTCCCATTTACAACTTCCTGAATCACAGTTTTCATTACTCTCCCAGCTCCTTCTTCCCCTAAAAGAGAGGGACTGTGGGTTTTGACCGCTGATCAGGTTAGATATTAGGAAAAATTTCTTCTCTGGAAGAGTGGTGCTGCAGTGGCAGAGGCTGCACAGGGAGGTGGTGGAGTCACCATCCCTGGCACTGAAGAACCGTGGGGATGTGGCACTGAGGGATGTGGTCAGTGGGCATGGTGGGGGGTGGGCTGGGGTTGGACTGCTACTACTTGGTGATCTTAGCGCTCTTCTCCAACCTTAATCATTCTGTGACTTTATGACCATCTCTGTCTGGTTTATTTGTTTCTTGCTGTTTGTTTCTAAAACAGAAAATAAAGGAAAAAAGACAGAGCAGCTTGGTAGTCACTGAAACGTCCACTCAGCAACAAAGAACTTACCGAGGGAAGCTTCTGCAGAATTGCAAGTCTCCTGATAGGAAGGGAACCTCCAGCTGGGCACCAAGCAGCCCTGGGATTTCATTACACCTTAAGGTCAACCCTTCTGTACTTCCACCTGGCAAATCCTACTGCTGACAGCAGCAGTATTTTTTTTTATGATCCACCACTATCAATGCAGACGCCATTAATATGTCTGAGCGTATCAGCAGAAGTAATAGCGTGGTGTTAATTGAATGGCTCAGCGTTCATCTCATCACACATTAACACTGCTGAAAGTTACATAACGCCGTTCCCAGGGAATATTTTACCGGATCCCATAAAGCATCTCCAGAAAAAAAAAAAGAAAAAAGCAAAGACAAAGCAAATCAGAAGATCGGGAGGCTGAAAGCTCCGAGCAGCTTCTCCTCTTTCAGGGGGCTGTTATTTAATCAGTTTTTATTTCCTTTATTTATCATGTGGAAGCAACTGTGTCGTTTCAGTTGCTGTAGCTTAAAATGTAATAAAATATGGCTGTGACACAACAATACCTGGATCCTCCAGCCAAAGCCTGCATTTCGGTGTCAGGATGAACAAATATTCATCATCTGATGCAGCCACTGCTGCCTTTGTGAACTGAGCATATATTTCAGTGCTCACTGCCACATCTCTCCTGAAGGCGTGTATTAAGAAGAGCCTGTGAGTTACTGAACTGTAAGGCTTGCAAGCCAGAAATTCAACCCCAGATGCAGGTTCATAATGCTTTTGGAGAGCATTTAAATCAATGAGCAGAGCCTTAAATCATAGGACAAGAACACCCAACACACACCATTATACAACAAATCTTTTTAAGAGGAGAAGGCTGATAGAGCTTCACTCCTGGCATCATTATTTGCAGTGTTTTGTAACCAAGGAGGTCAGGTTCCTACTCACAGATTAGGTTAGCAGACATCAACAGAAAGCAGCTGGGACAGAAAAAGCCTTCCTTAAGTTTCATCTTTGGGTGTGAGCATCACAATGCTGTCATTAAGGAGAACAACAGCTGTGTGCAGTGTCACAGAGGACCTCATCCTGTGCTGCTGTGGCTGAGCACCCACACTATCAGGCCAGAACCTGCCTCTTGCCTGGCACAGAGGTGGGAACTGAGCACAGGGCAGCTCCAGCTCCTTTGGTTCTCCAGTTTTCTGACCAAGATCTTCCATTCACCCCAAACTATAAGAAAAGGGAAAGAGCCGCAAAGGATAAGAACACTTCATCTGGCTGCAATGTCAATCCTGATCGGAACTGGGTCATTAAAGAACAGCTATTTCAGCCATTATACCTAATTACAAAGCGGAGTCAGTCTCTAAAAATAAAGCTCCAAGTGCCTGAACTATATTAAAGGCAGATAATTAAAAATCAAATAGACGATGCCATCTTCCCCGTCACATTAAGCCTGGTCTCTTGCTGAGGCTCATCCTTTGAGCCCAATGCTAACACAGCAGCCTCAGGTAAAGGACAGCAGCCAGGGCTCCTGACTGATGACACCCACGTGCAGCAATCTCTTCCTCAGCACTCTGAGAAAGGAAAACCAACACAGCACTTCTGTGGGTTTTGCTGCCAAAGGAAACTTGTCCGCAGTGAGTCCACAGATACAATCAACTGAGCATGTTATCTCTCCCCAGCTCAGACGCATCCCATCTATTTAGACACAAGAGAGGCACCTAGTCATAGGCACTTCATCCTCTCCAAGGACAGGAGCACAAGCCCAGAGACAATTCATCCCACCAGACACAAACCATCCCCTGGCTATGCCTGCTGCTTTCCAGAGGCTGCAATCAGCATTGCACACCTGAAAAAAAGCACCAGATGTTGGGAATGTCCTTTGAGTAAGATGTCTCAGGCCACCTTCATCTCAGTTTTATGGGGACCACCTTGGTGGGACCAGGAGCAAAACACCTTTGGGACAAGAAGTTGGGAAACAAGGCGGGATGGCATAGGCAGCAACAAGCAGAGCCTCGAGGCTTGTTCTGTATCCCTAAACATGCCAAAGATCAGACATCTTCGAAGCTCTCAGAACTGCAAAGCTGGAGCAGAGGCTCACAAAAATAATCCTGTTCGTGGTACATCATGTTCTTCCTATTTCTGAATGCGATGGGAACACTGCGAGAACAGCGTCTGCCATCGCAGAGCAGCATATTGTATTCCCAGGCCGTGCAGCAACAGAAAAACAGAAGTGAATGGACCAAAAAAAGCCTATCGCTTCAGCATTATCAACCTTAAAAAGAATGCATTCAAAAAAAAGAAAGAAAAAAAGTCCAAGTAGCCTAATGCACTGTTTGAAAGCTTTTTGTGCCCATTTTATCATCAGAGCAGTTCTCTGGGAGTTAGTTTCACAGAGGACCTAAGAGATAGATCAGACTGGAGAAATTCAGCTGCTTTGGGTGTGTACCCTCCCCTCTGGTTCTTTAGAACAGCGTGAAGCCAATTGATCTGTACAAAGCCACAAGAATAGGCATGGAAGGAGGGAGGGAGAGAGGCAGCAGTACTGGGGGACAGCAGACCTAGGTGCCATGCAACAACATCCAGCCACCACCGGGCAGGACGATGCGGCAGCACAGACGTGTATACCTTCAGAACCAAGGAGCCAGGTGTGGAGGCAGCATTCCAAGCCCTCCCTGTCCTGTGCCATGTCACTAGGCAGGCAGTGTAGTCATCAGCTTCAATATGAGCTGTGCTCTGGCTGGACACAAGTTCCTTTATGGGGCTTAAGAACACTGCATAAAGTCAGAAAAGTAATTGTGGGAGCCTTTGTGCTGCTGCTTTAGAGCTGTCTCAGTGGAGGGACTCGGTCATGACACACACAGCAACAGACACCACTCGCCCCCCTGCACACCTCAGCCCTCCCTGCCCCCTGTTCATCACATCTGTTCACTCAGCTCTCCAAACGTGCTCCTTGCGTCCCACCTGCAACGACTCTGCTCACTCTATCTTCAAGTGCTTACAAGTGGGATTAAATAGCATCTAGTAGACCAGGAGCTGCAGGAGTCAGCAAGTCTTTCACCCAGGGCCATTCAGGGTAATTACTAATCACTTACTCACTGCAAACCTTTTCTGACCCCATTCTCAAAAAGCAACATCTGCTGTGTGGCATTGTGCTACAACTCCCATGTGCATTAAAGGAAGCTACTATATAGCAAAAGGCCCCTGACCCATTCTCTCAGAGGAAGGCATGGTGGTGATGGTTCGTTCGATGGTTGACCTATGAAATCTTGGCAGTTTTTCCCAAGCTTAATGATTCTAGGATTCTAAATCCACAAACTGGATGAGCTGTCAGTTTCTTGCACTACCTTCCTCCCCTTTGCCAACATTTGAGACATTCACATCTCTTGCCACTGCGCTCACAGGCACAGGAGTTAATCCTGTTCCATGCCCTGCTGTCTCTCTACAATTCTTTCTTAGAGTATGTGGAATGTCTTGCCTGGAACCTAAGAAACTGGAAGGCATTGTGGTTGGGGAAGAAGCAGGGGAAGGTGACGGAGCATGCTGTCCTTTCCACCAAACATCACACAGAGCTGGCCAGAATTTGTCAGACCACCTGCTAATCCATGCCTGCTCACTGCATGCAGCTTAACTGTCTTCTTGAGAGTGGTACTAATGGGTATGGAAAGAAAAAGGAAACTAAAATATAACCACTTTGTCGCTGGTTAACCCAGTGCAATTACCACAGCGTTCATGTTCCATAATGGGCAACAAGCTCTCAGCACAGTGACATGGCACGGAAGCTCCTGGAGATCACAGCTGGGAGCAAGGAAGCGCTCCTGACTAAAAATAGGACAGAACATGGAAGAGGTAGGATTTGTAACTCCTAAATATAGGCTTCCCCAAAAGGATGCTTTTTACCTTGCTCACACATCACACACAAGGCCTCTTGGCTCAAACCAGTAGCTGGCTGAAGATAGATTTTTTTTGCATGGTCCTAACTTTTAGAAACATCTGATCTCAAATCACAAATTAAAAGAACAATTAGTATTTAGTGCGATGACTACAATCACAAATGCTCCCTTCCTCCCAGCAGGAGACACATTCCAGGACCACGTGAGCATGAAAACACAGCGGCAGGTTCCAAATAACACGGACTCAGCTTATTTAACAATTTTGGCAAGCTTCTGCTTCCTGATTCAGTGTTTCAGATTTGCAACAACACAAGTGAGAGATTGCAGAGCAGGTTCGCATGGAGGCTGAAGTAAATGTAGGTTGACAAAACTGAATTTCTTACAAAGTGTAGGAGAGCTGTGTTGTCACACCATAATGCTCTCCAGCTGTTACACCACCGAAACACGCAGCCACGTTTACGCTGTGTGTGGGGAGTGCTTAAAAGCACATACAGAGCTGGTGCATCTGATCTCCAAAATCAGACTTCTCTGCTAAGATCTAAGACTTATGCATGTTATGGAGTCAGACAGAGGAGGGTCTCTGTGTTTTCTTTACTGTTAGCTACAAGCCAGTGTTTGTGCAAGCAGCTTCCAAGTGCCACAGAAAGTGGTGGCCTGCCTATATGTGCAACAGCACTGGAAGATGGATTTAAAGAATACAGTAACACAGAGCCTCGGTGCACCAAAAACTACAGCGGCTCTCTGAATCAAACCATGAAAGAAAAGAAGTTCTTCTGAAGTTTGTTTCTTCTTTAATTTACATCTTGTTTGCTTGCCCCTCTTTTACAGTTTGTGCTTTGGAAGCATGTTTCCCTGCTAACAGCAAAGCAGAGCCCAGGAAGTGAGAAATCTCACTCTCAGCACTGCAAGGATTCCTCGATCGCTGCCTACATGTCTTTGGTGCTGGAATGGTGCTGCCCACCTGTGGGGAGAGGGGAGCTCCTGCTAACAGAGACCTCCAGTCTCCATGTTGCACCCCAAAATCTCCACTCCACAAGAACACACGCTCCTGAGCATTCCTCCACACAGGCAGAGTAAGCTACAAACACCAGTGAACTCCACTGACTGACCATAAAGAAGCTGTTTACAAGGGTGGATACTGATAGGACAAGGGGAATAGTTTTAAACTGAGAGCTTTAGGTTAGATATTAGGAAGAAGTTGTACGCTTAGAGGACGGTGGCACATTAGAACAGGTTGCCCAAGGAGGTCAGATGCCCCATCCCTGGAGGCACTCAAGGCCAGGCTGGATGTGGCTCTGGGCAGCCTGCTCTGGTGGTTGGCAACCCTGCACACAGCAGAGGATTGAAACTCAATGATCACTGTGGTCCTTTTCAACTCAGGCCATTCTATGGTCATAACCTTGAGGCGACAAGGAGTGATAGGTGTGCACTTAATACTCAGGACATTTAGTGAATAACAGCTGCTCATGGAAGAGGTTGTGCATTCGTCTAACAACTTTCACACAGCGTATTTCAAATTCTAGCACATCTCTAAGCTTGAATTTGTTTTCACTTTTGCCCTTTCCAAGAGATCAATGTTGCAGCCCCGAGTACATTATAAAGGTCCCACTCCACACCGTTCCCTGGCAGAGTTCTGTGACAGTGGCCACCTCAGAAGTGGTTTGGTAACATCTATTGTTTTATGAAGGGGTTTTTAAACACAACAGCATCTCATGCAGCCAAATCTCAAGTAAGTAATAAAAAAAGAAGCCATGGATATGCATCAAATGTTCACATCTTCCCTGCTGCCAGCCTCTTTTCAACCCGGAATTCATTTTTAAAGGAAACCTATTTAAACAACGAGAAGGCTGTGACAAAGACCCTTCAGCTGCTCATTCAGACCACTGCCTTCAGTATCAGTTCTGCCCTCCAGTTTAGCTGACCTTCACACTTACCCTTTAGAGGCCAAACACAGGTTGGACAGAGCTGTGCCAACACCTCCAAGTGTTGCGGGGTAGCACCCAGATCTCACCAAAATGGATAGCTCAGAAATTATGCCTAGTTTGCACACAGGAAACACATTTATCAATTTCCTGGCATCCTAGCAACAGCTCTGTGGCTACAGCCTGTATAGCTAACCCTAAAGGCAGGAAAAAAAAATAATAAGTATTTCAAGGTCAAAACCTGGTGTTTAATTTTGCCATGAATAATGCAGTAGCAGCAATGTGAAATCTTGCCTTCTGCCCCAATCAGTTTCTCAGCCATCAGAATTCCAGTGGTGTCTTTCCATCTCTTGCCAATTCGCATAGGTAGATACTTGACGATTCAGTAAGCTGAACTGAAATGAAGGCTCAACAGAGCACAAAATTCGAGGCTAGTTGTGGCCTTTGAACCAGACCATTATGATATTTTGGGTCAGTGAGTAGGAAAACAAGTTGTGATAGAAAAATGTCAAAGTGT
Organism: Lagopus leucura; assembly: GCF_019238085.1. Taxonomy (NCBI): domain Eukaryota; kingdom Metazoa; phylum Chordata; class Aves; order Galliformes; family Phasianidae; genus Lagopus; species Lagopus leucura. The sequence goes on along the minus strand of NW_024962269.1, from coordinate 11,715,326 downwards.
AAAACTGCCAGAAAAAGAAAAAAAAAAAAAAAAGATGTCAGAAACAATAAACTTTTATTCCTCCCTGAAGATGATTCAGTTTGTAATACAGTCCCAAAATCATTTTACACACCAGGGATCCATAAAGTCCTTTCAGATGGAAGGGGCACAAATGGTATCTTGCTCTGGAGTATGCACAGTGAGCTGCATCTCTCCATCTTGTGTCTCAAGAGTTGACTTTGGCCGTGAAATTTTATCAGCGTAGCTCTGGGGATGGTTTTATGGTGCTGAGAACAGAAGGCACATTCATTTTGATCTTTTTATCTCCACAGAGCTTGAACTAAGAAATGTGAGAAAGGTATAAACCTGAAATCAGAGATCTTCATAGAACCATAGGATGGCCTGGGACGAAAAGGACCACAGTGATCATCTAGTTTCAACCCCCCTGCTGTGTGCAGGGTCACCAATCTTGTAGGTAAAAAGTTGAAAGTTACAGTATTACCTTGGCTAGTGATATGACAAGAGGCAGAAGACCTGAAGCCCTGCATGAGCAAATAAATCTTTGTTGGGTTGCACGCTGAAATAATTTGACTTCAGTTGGTCTAATTAGACCTTCTCAACTCACAGGGGAAAGCCAACAGGAACACACTTCATTGATCACAACTACCAAACTGTAGCCCAGGCTTCCCAAATGTCACTTTAGCACATAAGCCATTTAAAACTGGACTGGATTGGCCATCAGCATATGTAGGTACTGGTGGAAATCAGCTTACGGTCAACCCTGAGAGGGCAGGGCTATAAAGAAATATTTCCAAACTCTCATTTCTCTGGTCACACGAGATGAACTTTTGTTGAGGAGATAAAAGGCGAAAGGCAGAGTTAAAACAGCCACATGCTCAACTACATACCTCCAGGTCAGGGATCCTGGAATGCAAATACAATGCAGGAGAAAGCTATAAAGTATCACACTGGATTGTTCTCAAATGTGCCTTTCTCTCTTTAGAAGGACACCTTGAAGCCATGGTGCCTCCTCACATTCAGTGCCCCCCAGTTAGCAGAAGCAGTCTTTGAGTGAATCTGCTGAATTTAACCTAGGATCTAGAAACCTGTTCTTTTCTCATGCTTATTCCTTAATCAGTCATTCAGAAGGGGAGAACAGCAAACACTGTCAAGTGTTTTCATTACCTGAAACGCATCTCTGATGCCATGCAGATGACTGCTCACACAGTCTCTTACCTCTCATTGAGATCACTGTGCCAACCCAAGCAACTTCTGACCACAAAAGATAAAGGTAGATGTTATCTGGAAATGCTCTTTGGGCACCTAAACAACTAAGGGGAAGACCAAACAAAAACCAGAGACAGTCAGTTACTACCTGCAGATAACTGAAGGGGGAACACTTTGGCTCATCCTGATACTGTACTAACACACCCCATGGAGCATCAACAAATGGATGAAAATATTATTTTTTTCCCCCAAAATTATTTTTCAGTTCTGGAACTCTCTAACATTCAGTGAGAGCCAAAAGCCTGGATGGATTATTCAGGAAGCATCTGGACAACATAAGAAGCTTCTCTCTCCCAAGTAGCACAGACAGCAGAAAGCAAAGCTTCACTTAACCTGCAATGAGATGTGACACTGGGCAATGCAATGAGGAGTTGATATCACCCAAAATCCAAGCCAGGAGTCAGGGTACAGATCTGAACAGACAGACACTCAATTTCTTTGACTCAAATGTATTTTGTGTTTGCGTGTTTTTTTAATGTTTGCTCAACATTTACTCCATGTGTTTTCCATCATGGAGAGGTCTTTGTACAGCCCCAAGATCATGACAGCACAAGCAAGAGCTCCAATTCTCTTGGTGTCTGAGCAGTGATGGTGTTAACTCTTGGTTTTGTTGATATTGATTGTGCCTGGCACTACAGAGCATCAGGGACCCTTCCAACATCTTTTGGGAATAAAGACACATTACTAATTCTGCATAAATGTATACAGGATGAGACACAGACTTACAAAGACTCTGAACTACATGGTCACAAACCAGAGGCAGCAGAACAGCAGTCCAAGCGCCTGCCAGTGCTTCTCCACCTGCTAACACAGCATAGCAGCACAAAGACTTGGAGCGGATTCTGACTGCAGCTACTGTGATTAGAAGCTCTTTTCTTTGCCTTTCCCTTCAAATCAAATACTTTACTTTGAAGAGGGAAGTTACATGCCTTGCTTTTACTTACTCAGGGACTGCTGTGACCCAGCAATCAGCACCAACACTCTTCCCATCACATCTAAAATGCTGATGGCTGAATAACATGAGAGAAAATTCTTTTCTGCACTTTAACTGGACCTTATAAATTTATCAGACTTGAATCTACCACACTACTTGCACTTGCCTGACTGCTTTTCACACACCAAGGAAAGGCTGGCTTATGGGTTTGTGATTCAGACAAAGCAGAATTCCTGTAGATGCCCCACACTGGCGTACGTAGGCTTTGAGTTTTCATTGCACAAGGGAAGGTATGAAAGTCACTCAACAACAGGCAGCATCTCTATAAAATAGGAGAGGGTTTCTTCCAGGTGCAGCTGGACCCAAACATCTCTCATGCAAACACTTGCTTGGTATTGGAACAACCTTTTTGCACCCAGTCATTCAACTGGGGCCTGACACCACCAGCCACGTACAGCACAGGGGGCTGAAAACACTTCCCACAAGCTAGCCAAAATTTTCTCAAAACTTGTTTTATGTAAGAGTCATTTCTGTCAAAAGGCTGAAAAAAAATAACTTCAAGATTTTTACCAATAACAATTTAAAAGACTGAGACACAAAGATATAGATAGATGCCTCTGTTCCACCTGCTCAATGTTCAAAGAAACCAGGGCAATTAATCAGTACATACTCAAAGCTAGGAAATATTTAACATTTCTTTGGAGACACAGACTACAGAGGAGCTTAAATCTCCATCCCATCATCAAACAACTGCAATGGTTAAGGAACTATTTCCAAAGGATGCAAGTCAGATCAGCAATGGCTCAGCATATCTTTTGTAAAACTTCTGCAAGAGGAAAAAGCAGAGATAGTCCAGCACTAATTCCTTTTTCTAATAGAAGTCAGTGCAGACCATATGTGCTCCAACTCTCTGGACTCGAGACAGCCACCTGGCACCAAAGCACTGCACCCAATTAGCGTGATGGATTGATTTCTCTAAGAGGCCAAATTAATGCAAAGCATTAGTGTTATCCAGCTTGTATCAGCATCCTGCAGTACGCAGGACCAGGTGACACTGGCCCGGCACTCTGAAGCTGCAGGAAAAAGGGGTGTCCCCAGAACTGGCCCAGCACACGGCCAGGGCTTAGGGAAGCCTGCTGCTGGGAAACCTGTGCTCAGGTAGGAAACCACTTTGCCATGGATGTCTGGAACTTGCTATTCATTCACTAGTTTCCCAGCCCAGCAAATCCCATGCCATGCATAGAGCATCTCAGCAGCTCGCCTTCTTGCACATCTCTTAGCTTCTCCTGTTTACAAGCAAACATCACTTTCCCTCCCAGCAGCATTACACACAGCCTTGAAGGTCCCATGTTTTTTTCCCACATCAGGACTGCTTTTAGCAAGCAAAGAACCAGCTCAGCTCATCAGCCAAGCTTCAACAGCAATAACCTGGATCACAAACCAAGGTCAAAAAGCTTTCTAGAGCACAAGCAGACGAGCCATGTTTTGGGAACCATCATTATATGGCAAAATAGCACCAGACACCTCCATAACAGACCCAGATTCAACAACTACAGCTTCAAAAACGAATCAATTTCAATTTACCCTCAGTGCAAAAGCAGATTTCTCCTTTAAAAGCCAAAAGCAGGAGCAAAGCACACAAAAAGGAGGTAATGCAGTAAAATGAGGCACTCTTCTCTGCTTGAGTTTGTAGGCATTGCTGCAATATGCTTCACTGTAGCAGAAAAATAGACTCTTCTCACAGCATTTTGGCTGCTGCAACCCCCAGCTGGACTACAGACATGCATCAAAAGCCAGAGAAACAAAGAATAATGAAAACAGATTATTATTTTTAAAAGGTTGAAAAAAATCAACAATTTGAATACAGCAAACCTGTTCATTTTAATTTAATACTGCTACAGGCGTACCAATAAGCTTATTACAGTCTCAGACAGATGGGTTCAGGGCAACCCCAAATGCTTCTGCAGGCAGGTAAACACACTCAGAGTGAGTTTAAGAATAAAGCCTTGGGAGCACACTTGTATCTATAATAGGGGAAATATGCTTGATTTCCAAAAACATTAACAAAAATACATTTGCTTGGTGTTGATGGGCACATCTTCAGCCAGAGCAGTGTGTGCTCTAATCTTGACCATCTTACCATAACAGATGCCACCAGCCTGGTGGCACCAAAACACCTCTGTGTAAAACACTCAGGACAGTTGCCAGAGCATCAGAACAAGCAGAATGTAGGAACCAGCTTAGTCATTGCACTTCAGAGGAAATAATGGTTTATTATCTCATTCCAAAAGTCAATCCAAGGGAAAGGAAGGAAAGAATAAGGGTATCCAAAGCTTGGTTTACTGATGAAGTGACCATGCCCATTTTGCCCAGAGGAGCTATGGGTGCCCCATCCCTGGAGACATTCAAGGCCAGGATGGATGGGGACCCGGGCAGCCTAAGCTAGAGCCTGATTTACTGGTTGGCAGCCCTGCCTGTGACAGGGGCCTAAGTAGTTACAGGAAAGAAACACCTGGAAACTTATGCTTGGAGAAAAGCAGCCAGGGCTTATAACCTCTGTTCTCTCTCCTGAGCTGTTTGCTAAAAGGCATTCACAGTCCCCCTGCGTGGCTTGGCTGTAAGATGATTCCTTCGCTTCCTCCTCTGTAAGCTCTTTCTGACAGGTGTGCCCAGGGGCACGCAGAGCAGCACCTCAGACATCTGTTGCTCCCTCTCCCTTTTCATGCCTGCCAAGAGACATCAATGAGATTGCTTTGCAAATACAGACGGGAGGATGCGACCTACGGGTATAGGCTGCGCGGCATCCCTTCTGGAGGTAAAAATAACAACAACAAAAATAACCACAGCCTACGTGCAAACTCCAGTCCCTGCCCTTCTATATTGCGTTATGGTATCACCTAGCCACTTCTGCTAATGTCTTTCCCTTGGGGAAATGGAAAGCAGGAACTTATCTACAGGGATCATAAAGCAGAAAGCTCTATCTCCTGGAAACGGCACACACCAAGAATAGCCTTTGATGGGAAAGTCACCCAAGAACCGTTTGGAGAGCAGTGATGGGAAAACACAAGTTCAACCTTCCCCACAGCATCATACGCAGAAGCATCCCTCAGCTGCCAGCCCTTCAGCTCACAGCTCTGCTTCCCGCTAACCAGACATCTGCTCTTGGGGAAATTCTCCCCAGAAGAGGCAGTTCCATCCTCAGGGGACAGAGGGACCCACTGTCAACTGCAATAGTGTTCGTCCTGACTGCTGCAGTGGCCAAAGGCAAGGCAGTGGAGATGGCGGCCTCTTGGCCATTTACAAATAATCACAGAATCACCAAGGTTGGAAAAGACCCTAAAGATCATCCAGTCCAACCATCCACCTATCATCACCAATGGTTCTCACTAAACCATGTCCCTCAACACAAAATCCAAACGTTACTTGAACACTTCCAGGGTCGGTGACTCCACCACCTCCCTGGGCAGCCCATTCCAGTGCCTGACCACTCTTTCAGAAAAGTAGTATTTAAAACTTCTTTCTTGAAGTTTATATCCATATATATATATATATATACCATTTGGGAACTTTTCACAGTGATTTTGGTAGTCTATAGTCTCTGTGAAATGCTGGGTGCCTGGTTCCTATAGATAGGAAGAGCTTGCCTGCGTATATCAGCGAGCACACGTGTACGGGGTGAGCCAGGCTGCCTAAAATAACTGGCTAAGCTCAGAAGGCAAGCAGTCAGAGGCAGATGTCTCTGATAACCTTGATATCGAATGCTTGGAGGTCATGGGAAAACCCTTGTTTGAGTCTCTAGCAACTGTGATCCTCAGAAATGCTTGGGGAAATATTCTGCTCTCCAGCCAAACTTAAGCAGCTGTCCATACAGGTTAATCCATCACAGAACAGATGAAAGGCTACTCACATTCCAGGATTTGGGGCACTGCAGTTATTGTGGCTATGTCCTGCCCTTGGAATGGGTGCTAATCCACCTCTGGGCTGGGCTCTATGCCCTCACCTTGCTGCAGGCATGTGTTGGCTGCCACTTAAGCAAAACCATAGACTCAGCACTCAACAGGCTACAAGAATGCCCCACACAATGTGGGCTGGCCACCCACGGGGAATATACACGACAGCTTCTTACATGTGATTCCCATCCTGCAATCCTCCAGCAGAAAAAGTGAGCCAAAGCCTCCCTTCCTCTCCCAGGAGAGCGGCACATTGAAATGGGCTCTGATGGACAGAAATCCCAGGCAAAAACTGCAGCTTCTACCTCCACATGCATGCACTAATGACACCACAGCCACCTGCCGTCCTGGTTGCCATAAAATTACAGCACCAGTAATGATATAAATAGCTGGTGATGGGACAGATGATGACAAAGATGAAGTGCTGGGGAGTTACTGTCCCTCAGGGGGTTGTATGTATTAGCAGGAGGTGCTCAAAAGAAGCAAAGCAGCCAGTAGCACCCTGGGTGGCTTTGCACTATTCCAACTGCAAGCTACCTTTACCAGTTTGTGGTGGTTAAAGTGCACCCTGCTCAGCCTCATTGTGGGTGCACCAGGAAGGCATTTGTACAGCTTTTTGACTTTTGCAAGCGGAATTGTACCAACAAGACAGTCTTCCATTTACTTCTGTACTAACAAAACCACAAGTACAAAAATCAAATCACATCTCTAACAACAAATTTATTGCTTTGCATTTTCCAGAACAGGCAAGTATTTGAACACTTAAGGTGACAGGAGGGGAGCTAACAATTGAGAGAGACGAAATACTTCAATTTTCAATTTGCGTGGATTTACCAGTGCCTTAGCAGTGATGTTTCACAGCATGTCCTTCCTCCAGAAAAGAGAGAAACAGGCTAACATCCCAGTACCTTTTCCATCCTATTTGGTATCACCTCCAGATTGGCTCTACATGGAGATCCACTCTGCCCTACAGCAAATAGAACTTCTCATAGAATATTGTTTTCCTCCTAATTCAAGTCTCTATCAATTTAAGCCCAAACTTGTTCACCTTACACCAATGTCTTAATGCCGATTCATAACACCGCTCTCATCCTAGGTCAGGTTGTGGCATTAGCAAAGCCCCTGCTACCAGCTTACTGCAACTATTTCACATCAGAAAATGTGATTTCTCGCGGGGTGCGGGGCACAGCCTGAGCAAACTGCTCTCTGTTCTCATTTCTGCCTTCTCCCATGGAGACCCAGCCGGCAGACAGCACAAACAGGACTCACGGCGCATCATCTCTCCTTTCTTTTCTCTTTTGTTGTTTAAACTTCTGTCAACTACTGGGATCCAGAACTCCCTCTCTATTAAATAACGTAATTACCCGCTTGGATCTGGAGCACTATCATTAGCCTGCAGCTTAATAACATAGGTTAGAAAACATGCAGCCTATATACAGAACTGCATGTGGGCTCAGAGCGTGGCTTAGCTTCAGCTGTGCTCGTACCAAAATACCAAAAAGCACATGAGCTTCCTGAGTCCTTCTTGTTGCACAGAGGTGGACTTAGAATTCAAGAATCATTAAGGCTGGAAAAGACCACTAGGATCAAAGTCCAACCATCAATCCATCACCACCATGCCCACTACACCATGACCCACAGACAGAACCCTGGCCTACAGAGCAGAGAAAGGGCTGAAGCTAATATCTCTCCTCATTTAAAGTTGATGCCACTTGAGTTTGGCTGAAATTAGTTGAAGCTTCCTCTGCGGTTTCTCCTCCTTTCACTTCATCTGCTTTTGGAGAAGTGAGACTCTTCTTATCTAGGTATCCATTCCTACATGTGGTTTCATTAAGCTGTGGGATGAGGTTTTCTTATCCTCTGCAATCCACCAGAGTGGTGAACAGAACAGGCTCATGAATAACGGATGTTCAGAGGGGGGAGAAAGAGAAAACAGACTCACTTATCCTTGCTATTTGGTGTTATTGAAATAGGTTTTCATTAGCTGATAAACAGTGTCAGTGCAATTACTCCAGAAGAAATCATCCTGCAGAACAAATCAGCACATCTACAAAGGATGTCTCCACTCCCCAGCCTCCCAAGGCTTCCCCATCAATCAATGCAAAGGGGAAGGAGAGCTTATTCTTCCTAGAGGTGCTTTGCCTTTCATCAGAAATTTTCAAAGCACAACGCTGAGTATTTGTTTTGTTAATGCTTAGAAAGTCCAAGAGAAAGAAGAGCCTCAAATGCATTGGGAAATTCTGATCCAGCAATTTCAGCATCATCCCTGATGATGAGGACTGTGGTCTGACCAGACAGGACAGGTAAGGGGTGTCAGAGGAAACCAAAGCAAAGAACTTTGCATATAACTAACCATCAAGATAATCAGGAAGATAACCATGTTACCCTATGTCTCACCACTCTTACACACTGGATCAGATCATGAACACTGCAGCCAACCTCCCTGCACCAGAAGCACAATATCCCCATGCTACAGGCAGGAGGAAAAGCTCAAGAGGCTCAAGAAACTTTGATTCATATGAAGTAGAGGGCAGGAAAGCTTCTGGACCGTAAAACAAGACTCCTGGATGTCTCCTTGATAAGCTAAGGCTTAGGTACCTGCATAAAGAGATCTACCACCCATCCCAGGAAGAGATTTGGGTAAAATGGATATATATGAACAACAGCCACTCCTCTTTTCAGTTCCAGTACTTTCTTCCAAAGCAGAAAGTATTCTATATTACACAGATCTATAAATAATCTATAACTTAGACATTTAAAAGAAAGAAGACAAACTCTTACATTGGTACCTTATGTCTACATACATGTATTCATGTACAGAAATGTGTGCACAAGACACCACTGTTCCGGTGCTTTCTTTCTTCCCCCTCTCCTCTCCTCCTTTGCAGGATCACAGTAATGAAGTTAGGTCTGGTAACATTAGCAAAGTATTTATTTAATCCACCCTTTCAAATTCAACTGATATCTGCCCAGATAATATGAAGAGAGCAGCTGAGGCCCCTTTGTTAGCAGCCCTGAAGGAATCATAAGCAAGGAGATAAGAAATCTTATTACCAGCTTGGAGAGGAGAGAAAGAAAATAGGGATTTGGAGAGACATATAAGTCAAAACCAACCTTAGGCAAATATGAGTGAATAGGGCTTTCAAATGCAGTACATTGGGAGAGGCCTATAATAGGGTTTTAGATGTGTACAACACAACTAGCCAATTAAAGCCAATTGGGCAGCTCTATCTCTATTAGGACACAAAAGTAAATACTTAACCTCAGCAAAAAAGAAGATAACTTGCCTTACTTTTTCAAGTGTAGAACACAGCTTTTTTTCTGTTCTCTCCTCTTTCCTTGTAAAGTATCAAAGAACAAAATCAGCATTCTTGGTTTACATAGAGGAATTTTTGTGTAACTGTCAGACACACAGAAACTCTCCACATATCTAGAGATGCCACCTAAATCTTAACACACATTCCAGAAGATAATTTCAGATGCTTTTGGAAGTCACTATCTTGAAGAGTAATGGCACTACACACTTGCCTGAAAAGTAAATGAAGTCACCTATTGCTTGGAATTCCTCATAAGCTAGAGACATGGCATGTTTTATGCATTAGTTACCTCCTATTTCTCACAGTTGGCTTTCTTGGTGGTGGTGATGGGTTTTCTGCCTTTTTTTCCCCCCCAATTTCAACCAATTGGCATTTTCATACTTGAAGCTGGATAACAATTAAGAAGATACTAAAGTTTGAGCCCAATGAAGAAGAAATAACCACACAGTGAAATTATAACGATAATATCACCAGAATGACCTACAAACACTGCTATGCAAACTACTGTGGTAGAATGGAGATTCCTTCACCTCTTTCTTCTTTCCTCAGAATAGGGCTGGCAGTCAGTTACCCATCTCCAAGAAGAGCTCCAGTGCACCACTGTTTACATTTGCACAAGACTGAAGAGGAGATTTTGCTGGCAAGGACCCATCACTACTACACTTTTAAAGCCAGATATGTTTTAAGAAAATATTTTCTCCACTGTCTCAAAAGAGGGCATCTTTCAATAGTGAAACTTCACCAGGAGAAGCCTGTATCGCTTTCCACTTTTGGGGCTTGGAAACCCGAGACACAACAGAGGTGGTTTGCCAAGGAGCACTTGCAGTGACTCTGCTCCTTCTGATTTATTAATAAACTCTACACACTGACTCAGCTGGAAAATATGATGGCCCCCACGCTACAGGATAGCTGGTTTGTGGCCCAGAAAGGTAAAGCTAGTTGACTAAAGACAAAGCTAGCAAGTGCTCATAAATTACATTTGCACTCACCCTACTGAAGTCTATACACTATAAACACTACTCATGCACACGGCAGGAAGGCAGTGTGTCCCACTGGGGAACACAAATAGTTCTCTGTAACAACTGCACGTACTGATGGTGTTTTCTAACTCAAAAACTGTAATAGCAACATTCAAAGTTGACTCAAATACTTGGCTTCCCATGGCCCATTCTCGGGGAGCAAAGCAGCCGTGCAGCACAGAGCCCATCCATAACACCTTGCTGCCATGCTCAGCCACTGAGAATATGAAGCCCCTTCATCATCACTGATTCTGGTGCAGAACAACCACTTATATTAATTCCATACCAAACATACAGTCAGGATACAGGGCCTGAAATCCCCCGACCTGCTAGCACAAGCAGCCTGGATTTGGGGATTCTTCATAAGAATGAGAAGCACTCACCTGAAGAATTTCAGCCTAGCTTATATCAGCTCTCCTTTTGGTCAAATCAAACATCGAATCTAACAGTGATAAAAGATAAAGGTGGGTAGCAGCCTCCTTTGCTGCCCTGCCAAAGGCAAATTTCAGCACTCGCAGGGAGCACAACTCACCCCTGCACACTGCCCTGCTTCTGACCAAGGAGAAGATGACAATGGATCTGCTCTGCATCAGGTTTGGGATTTATGCAACAAACGAATCAAGCTTGCAACAGAACTAGGAACTTAGGGCTTATTAGGGAACACAAACACATTCTGTGCTATTATAGGGATTGCTATGCAGCCCCACATTGCTCCAGTCCCATGCCAGCCCAACCCATGTGGCTGTGTCTCTACCTGGGGGCTGTGCTGAGTTCGGCTCTGTATCTAAACAAAATTAAAAGCCTCTTACAAAGACTACAGTCTGCCAAGACTTCAAAAGAAAGGTTAAACACCACGACTACCTGCAGACACGGAGGAAACTTTTTCTTTCTGTCATAACCAATAGTCTACTGCTGCATACCGCTGCACGCCACGGCAGGGAGCCGTGCAGAGCTCCTTTCTCTCTCTGTGTTTCACCCATCCCTGAAGTTATTCCTCCTGTGAAGTTATCCTTTCCCACAGCTGCTATGTCAATGAGGCATCTCCTCCAGGATCTGCTTCTCCTCTTCAGACTCTGCAGTTAGGCAGCACAAATGATGCTTAGAGTGATGGTGGGTGCCTATTGCCTTCACAGGTGGCTGCAGCCCTTGCTTTGCCAGGTCCTGCTGGCTTTCACGGACATTATTTCACTCAATGGGAAGATCCCACAGGGCAGACAACTTTGAGCACTGTACTAGATCTTGCAGGTCCACATTATTCCACTGCAGGCTTTGACAGCTGCTTAACTGGCATCTCCTGCCTTTGGCTCCCATAGAACTGAATCAAGATGCTCCTTTCTGTCCTAGCTGGAATCTTTCTGATCAATTTCAGTCTAACCATCACCTTACTGCCTAAACTTGAATAGTGTCTATGAGTGGCAGGAAACAGGAAATGTTCTCAAAATTGAGATCAACTTGATAAAAACTAAAGAATGAAGTGACAGCTGGTACAAGAAAAAATGTGTACATATATATATATATATATATCTCCTTATTTGGATGATAAAGCAAATCCCAGAAAATAAAGACAAGACAAAAAGACAAGGCACAGATAAAGCAGAAGAGCTGCTAATGCATTGAAAGAGAGGTCCAACTGTGCCCTAGAGATAAAGGATACTCCCTGGCACACACACCATTTTGTAGAGCCACAACTGGGATTACAAACCCATGCCAACATCACTGCAGCATCCAGGGAAGCCCCGTGAATCCCCAGGTAGCTGCATGCTCAGTCCTTCACAACAAGGACAACATCTGGCCATTGCTGTGGCAGAAGGGGCAGCCACTGTGCCCCCATTGACAGGAGACACCCAGCCCATGTCATACATTCACACAGCCAACAGAGCTCAGAAAAAAGCAAGAAAAAAAGATTATTAGCTTTGCTGTTCTGGAACATGATTGTGTGCATATTTTAGGGCATACATACGAAATTTAATTCAGAGCTTCTTCAGGCTGAACTTTGGTAATTTGAGAACGTTTACATTGTGGTTGATCCCGTATTTTGAGGGTTAAGTTTGGGGTATGAAATACTTATTATCAGCTGCTGCTTCCAAGAGCGTGGATAAATATCTTGCTTCACCAGTCCAATTTACCACTAGAGCCCAAGGAAAAGCAAGCTTGCTTTGTTCAAAGGTTTGTTCCATCAGGAACGAGGCACATGCAGTGCTGAAGCCTTGCCATGACAGCAAGCAAGGCTGCTGCCAGAGCCATACTGTCAATCTCCACTGAAGCCAGAGTAAAGCAAGCAAGTAAGGACCACGTTTTCTGTGCAACAGCTGGGAAAGAAGGCTACAAGCTTCTTTTCAAGCCCAGCCCTCATTTAACTGACAAGATTAGACCAGAATCAAGCAGTAAGCTTTCTCAAAGCGACAGAGCAGGAATGTGACACGTGCATGCACAGATCAGACCATCGAGCAAGCAGCTGCTTTGGGTTCCTCCTGGAAGGCAGATGGGAAGTTCAACACAGCTTGGCTCTACAAAACTTTGGAGAATATCAACCCACATTTGATGAACGCTCCTTCCCACACCCTCTCCATAGCAGACTTAATCAAGAACAGCTTTTAGAGCATCACTGTGATATTACAGGGAAGCAGCACAACAGGAAGACTGGAATATTCAGATTATCTCAAACCATTGCAGTAAAACAAAGAAATCAGAAAGGTGGAAATGGTAGCTGCTTTCAGATATCCACATTAGCGTCTCCTCTTTTTCATTGCCTTCTTATGATTTCAATTGGGAGGATTCTGGAACAGTGTCTGCTCTTTGATTTTTACTGTCTTGTAGGCTTGTAACCAGCACTACAGGGGCAGCAAGGCAAAAATAAACTGCTGTAGAGTTCAAAGAGGCCAGTAAAAAACAGCATTTTTGTTCTGGTTCCTGTATGAGAAAAGTGAAAGGTATAGCATGCATCTGTGTGAGAACCTGAGTGCTCCTGAGTACACTTTTACAGCCCTCTCAAACCACACCAAGCAACGCAGCGCTGATTTCACTAAGTGCCACGTGTCACAGCACTTTAGTAGTTTTTCCTTGAATAGAAGTAGAAACACATGGGTAAACTGAACACTACTGATTACCATCACCATTATAGCATTTGACAATATCCCAAATGAGAGCATTTCACCACCACAAGAAAACCCTTCATTACAAACAGGAAACATCCAGCCACAGCCCACAAGGAACAAACAACAGCCCTATGTGGTCTGACAGACGTTTCTGTCTGTATCCTAGTAGCAGCAACTGCTTTTCCACCTCTGAAAACATTACTCAGTAAAGCCTACAATACCCTGTAAGGTTTGGTGAAGGGGGAAAGCACCACTGAAATAATTCATCCAAATTCTTGGAGGTAACGGTGTCTCAACTGGACTATAACTCAGGCAACTCCTCTCCAACCCCACTCCCCAAACGTGAGCTCATATTTGCTTGCTGAGGACTCAGTAACTAATTTTTTGCACCAAAAAAAAAAACTTAGCTGTCTTTGCTGACAGAGCTCCCACCAAACTATATATTGTTGTTATAGGAACACAGAGTAAAATATCTGACAAAGAAAAATTAAACAGATTCCACTGAGTGCCTCAGCTTTGTACAAAGAACAGATGTTAAAACCTTCAAGTGGTGTCAAAATATCTCCCTCCGAGGTGGCAGGTTTTGAATGGTTTGGTAATTAAAAACTCTAAAGATTGCTGGCTTTAGTTCAGCACACTTCACATGCACAGAAAGGCTCTGCTCTTTCCTGCACAGTGCCAGCTATCGATGCAGGGCTGAGGTATTTAAAAAGCTAGAAACCAGGGGCAAAACTGTTCACTCATCAACCTGCTGGGTGCTGGAGACAAAAGCCTGCAAAGACACACTGAATCACAACTAGTGCTTGCATCCAGCAGATGAGGGAAATGTTTATGTGATTACAAGGCCGCCTACCTGAGGCTATCAGGTAGTTCAGGTTGATTACAGGCCAACCAATGACTTGGGCTTGGAAGTTCTTACCTTGCCTTAAGCAGACAGCTCCATATGGAGTGGAAGGCTAAGGCCACAAAATTAGCATACAAAGCCACCACAAGGAAGAGAAGCCACAGTGGTCCAACTCTCAGAGCAGCTCAAAAGGATGCCCATCCATCCCAGTGCTTAAAGCATGGGCACCTCCTCTCTAAACACGAGTCCCACAGAAGAACACGGAAGAAGCAGAAGCCCAAGCAGGATGTGGAAGAATTAAAACCCAATCACCTTAGGAGCTCAGTATTTCCCTGAAGGAGATCTGATTTGAATGTGCTAATAGGAAGTGCCAAAGCTGTTGTGTGTTGGCCAACCTCCATCACTATTTCAGGAGCAGGTCTGGGGACATTCCTTCCAGAATATACAGAGCACACTGCAAACTCCTCCATAAATATGTTATAGAGCATAAATATGCTATAACGCAAGTAGGAAACCAAGCCCTCTTCTTACACGGAGAATACTTTCCACACAAAATCCATGTTAGCAACTACATTTTTTTTCTGAAGTGGTGCACACCAAGGGTTAGTCATATACCTCCTATTAACTCTAATGAGAGCCTTATGGCTAGAACAGCAAACAGCTTTTTCCAGAACATGGTGGGTGGAAGTAATTTCTATTTTGAAAGGCCAGGAGTAGCAAAAAGACAGAAAAACTGAGAAAAAAATCCAGTTTGTGAAAGAGATACGGTGTATGTGTTTTCTGCCTAATGCCAGGGACTTGAGATGTGTCTTCAGATTAGTTCTTAAAACTTCAAAATGATAAGAGAAACTAATTTTCAGCATAAATGTCATTTGCTTTACTTGCTCCTTCCTAGAGGGTGAAGAACTTCCACGTGGAATGGACAGGGCACTGAGATACAGGCATGGAAGCTGACAAAAACAACATGAGTTCAAGAAAGTTGCCCTAAAGAAAATGATAGAAGCTGACATAATTCAGGGCTGGCATTTTTAGGTTACAGGAGCAGAAAAAAGGGGGGGAAAAAGGTCTTATCCAAAGAGCCATGACACATCAAGAAAATAAGCATTCCAAAATGGAAACTCACCCCCCAATGCACCTAGAGTTTGAAAAACAATCCCAACAAAATACAGTTCAAGAGTTCAGTTTGGAATACCGAAAACAAATCACGCACTGAGGATCTTTACAAAACACTTCTGAAGCTACTTGAAATGCCTAAAGCTCCGTTACTTGCAAACTCATGAGCCAGGCAGCAGACGTGAGAACTGGGTTGTGAAGGGCACTACAGGATGGAGGAGTCTTGCACGGTGCCCAGATCCAAGCAAAGAGGTGGGCAGCCCAACAATTCCCACCTCTGAGCACCTGATTTGGTACAAGCCTGGAAGCTCAGGGTGCTGTAAAGCATGGAGATAGCTCAGCCTTTGCTTATTTTATCTGATAATTCTGTTACTCCAACAGGCCTATTAACGATAACCTTAATATTTGTGCAAGGTTTCAAAACTCTATGCAAACATCAATTAATCCTCTCAATAAATTTGTGCAGTAAGCAAATGAGTACTTAATGGATGAGAAAGCTAAAATACATAGAAGTTAGAGCCAGTGTTTTCAAATGAACAGATGAACGTAATGAACCTGCATTTCTGCTTGAGTGAAAGCCAGGCTGGAAACATATACAGACACAAACATTCTTTTGTGGGCATGTGAGTGCATCCAGATCGGAGGCACAGCTCCTGGGCGCTTCCCTGGGCTCAGCTCCCTTGTGCTCAACAACACATAGCGAGAAGGATGCATGGGCAGAAGAATCCTGCCTCAAGGTCTGTCCAGTGTTCAAGCCTACACAGACTTCAGGCCAAATATAATAGAGGTGAGAGATCAAACACATAGAAGTTCATAGAACTGTTATGGTTGGAAAGATGAGAACATCCAATCCAGCCATCAACCCATGCCTGTGTCCACCCTAGATTATGCTACTTAGTACATCTACCCTTTCCTTAAGATACCTTCCAGAGATGGTGACTCCAACACCTCGCAGGGCAGCCAGTTTCCATGCCTCACCAACCTTTCTGAGAATAAATTTTTCCTGACATCCAACCTAATCCTCCCATGGTGCAACTTGAGGCCACCACCCCTTGTCCTATGGCTGTTATTTGGGAGCAGAAGCCAACCTTCACCTCACTACAACCTCCTTTCAGGGGACTGTAGAGGGCAGTGAGGTCTCCCAAGAGCCCTTCTTTCTCCAGACTGAATCATCCCAGCTCCCCCAGCCACTTTCCTTCAGGCTTGTGCTCACAACTTTGATGCCTTTCTTTGGACACACAAGTTCCTAAATTTTTCACAGAAAGACTCAAACTCTCTTCACAATATAGACAATTTTCAGTGGTAACCCATAAACTACCAAACACCAAGAAATCCACATTGGAAAGAACCTTACAAATGCATACCACAGGGAAAGGATTCAATAAGCTGTGTCAACCCTGCAGACAAAGTCAACAAATCCCTGTCCCAAATCCAAAGGAATGCCAGCTTCATTAGTTTTTGCACTCACAAAAACTCTTAGAAGATTTTTGAGTGCTTTATCAGTGACTACTGAGAGAAGGAAGCATCATGGTTATCAGGCCCATCCCAACGTGATACCAAATATTGTTCCAACAAGGATGGGAGCTTTGATGCTCTGCAGGAGGGATCCCAGGGCTGCTCTTCCCCATGCTGGGCAGCTCGCTCAGCTCCTGCTGCACACAGCAGAAGTTGCTGCTTTGTTCTGAATGTATTTGTCAAGGACACCTCAGTATTTGGGTTGGGCATTTTATCATCTTTCTTTTATAAATCCAAATGAAACAGCACATCTGTTAGAGAAATGGATTAGTTACAAAAAACCACAAATATGAGCAAGCAAAAGCAATTTTTATTTATTTTTTAAGGCCTCAAGGAAAGGATGCGGCCAAAAGACATTAATGCCTGGAAGGATAAGAACCTAAAATGAATGGTGCAGCAGGAGCAGCACAGGCTAATTTATATGAGCCAAAAACCTTTTGTACAAAGTATACTGAACTGTGAAACAGGTTTGAGCATGGGCCAAGTTGTGTTTCCTAGGCTGATGCATGATTATCCAGCATGACTTTGCACTATAACACAAGGGCACCGCCGCAATCTACAGGAGGGAGCTGCAGGAAAGTCTCAGGCGGGGACTCGGAGGTTTGGCATTTTCAGAACTGAAAGAAACCCACGTTTTTAATTTCAAGTACAAGAAGCTCCAGGTTAAGCCTGAGTTTTTCACTGTGGGGGTGGGGAGAAGAGTAGATGAATTCTTGTCTGATTTATACTATGCAGGAATACAGTCCCTTATATGCTTATACTGCTGGAACACAAACAGATGAGCTATACTCAACTGACACCAGTGACACTTATCTTTACAGCCAAGATGAAAAAATAATAATAAAAAAAACAAGCAAAACTCAAAACCAAGAAAAAAAAAAAAAACACTACGGATTTTGCTGTCAGAGCACATGGAGTAAGACCCAGATTTCCATAAAGCTCAGCTGTTGCTCTGGCAACAGTCCCTTTCAAAGAGCTAACATGCAGTGAGCGCGTTCCCAAAGCTGCCCATGCCATCTCTGTGACTCAGTTTACTTGCTGCAAGCAGAGCTGAGAACCTCAGGTTAGAGCAGCACATGCTCCATGGTCTTTGCCTGAAGTAACCCTTCTGGGGTCACTATGAAAGTCCAAGAAGAAAGCTTTGCAAGAAAGACTTGGATCTGTCCTGTTACCATCCCTGAGTAGATGCACGCTGTGCAAGGCTGCAAGGAGGTGTAGCTATAGATGCCCAAGACCTAGAAAGCAACTAGAAGGCATGGGGGGAGCACATTTTTCCCTTTACTGCAGGGTGGCATTTCTGTCCTCTAAACAGATTACCATTTAATTTCTCCTACCTCTATTGCTGGCTGCCCATAGAAAAGCAACTCATTTCCCTACCAGCCTGTTCCTATTCACCTGATCCTATTATTCCAGCCCATTCTGACCGCCTGCGTGGGAAGGAGAACTTAATAAATCAGTATTCAATGCATCGTTACCAGATTTTTCTTTACATTTGCTAGCAAGGCGGCAGACGTTTGTCAGCACACTTCAGCTTGGGCTGAGCACTTTGGGTATAGCTCAGACCTGCATGGGAAGGAGATCTCATAGCAAAAGCAAATCTTCGTTACAGTTTTTGTGCACTCAGAGCAAAGAGCTGAATTACTTTGGGTTGAAGCATTCGATGATCACAGGAAAAGACACCTTATAGCTCAATGAAATATATGCAGTCTGCTTCATTCTGCATCCTCTAACAACAAAAGCCTGTCACTTTCTTATTTCTTTCCCCCAGCCAAATAACATCAGAGGCTTTTGGATTTGGACACAATTAAACACGTTAATAGCTCAACAGCAGCAATAGGCCACTTGTGATTTGTAGGTGCTATTTCTCGTTGGTCTGCACTAAACAGAGAGGACGAGACTGGATACGGTGGAACCTCATCATCTCAGATCTGCCAGTTACCTGGGGTGACCCCACACAGCCCAGCAGCAAGCAGGGGAGGAGCGACGGCCGCACAGTCACAGAGATGCAGGGCGTTTTGTCAGGTTAAACAAAGAACAAGACAGCTCCCCCGCTGCACGGAGCCTCCCTGCTGACTTCACAGAAAAAGTAAAAAGGCAGAAAGACGTGTGGGTTTAGCTGAAATTAAGCAGACAGAGGATTAGTGCAGGATTTTTATCTCTGGCCTGGCTCGCTCTTGGGTGGACAGCTTACACTTACACACCTCTGCAGAAGAGAAAACAACAGATGAATGATGTAATTTGCTTTGGCACAATCAAAGGAAGGAGAAGAGGAAGTTATCCGTGCTGTTCTGTACACAAGGTAAGATTTGTTTCCTGCATTCATAGGAAAGTTTCCCACTCCTCCTATCTCAAAATAACCAGCAGCACTCAGCTATAACACATCCTTAAAGTTAAGAGAGCGGTGGGTGCTCATCCCTGCAGACAGACACTTCAGGTCAGGCTGGATGGGGCTCTGAGCACCTGATCAGCTCTAGGTGTCCCCGTTCAGTACAGGGGAGTTGGACCAGATGGCCTTTAAGGATCCCTTCCAACTCAAATGATTCCATGACCTCAAGGCTATATGGCAGTTGTGCAGAGCACTGAGCAGTCCTGCCTGCACCTCCAGCCATGAGAACTCCTCCTCCTACCAGTTCTACTAAGGCATTGAGAAAGAACACAGTTCAACCAACGTGTGACCTCAGTCTCAGGACCTTATGTTTTCTGAACAGGAAACACCTGCCTTCACTGAGAATGTGAAAATACAGAGGACTTCGCTACACAGTCACAAATCCTTATTCAGTATTTCAGTTTAGTGAGCTTAAATTGCTCAGGTATAGAATGCAACGAAGAAAAAAGCCCCCCTGAGCAGCTCCATTTGCTTGTTTTAAAACAGAATAATCCTATGTAGGTGCTCAGGACAGATGAGTGGAAACAGTGCAATTCTGTGATGGTAACATCCTGACCCAAGGTGACACGTGTAATCCTCTGGCTTTAAAACAAAAAAGGGACAGACACTTCAGCACTGCCATCATCTCTATGGTGAAGTGAAGCAGCAGATTACCATCCCACAGAAGCATCCCAGAATGACACTGAGGACAGAACATCACACACGGCTTCCATGGGGAAGGCAGGAGAGAAACAGAACTGCACAAGCACTCATCTGCAGGGCTCCCCCGAAGCAACAGCATGGGATGAGCTCATACTGAGCGCTGGAGCAGCTGAGCTTTCTGGGGTCAGAGAAGGGAATTTCAGTCCTTTGGCAGTCTTATATGGCTCAGATGCTCTTGCAGTCTGTGTAGACACATGTGTTTCTACATGCATCCCTTACCTACATACTGAATAGCAGCAGCATGTGCTACCCTTTCTTCCATGCTTTAACACTGACACTACGGCTGCATTTAAGCTCAGTGGAAAGGAGGAACCTCTAAAAAAACAGGGGAAATCAATACATGACAACTACAATTCTCTGCTCAGTAATTACACAGAATTCACACTGCTGAGTAAGCACCCTCCACAGATTTTTACAAAAACATTTACTGCAGCAGAAATGTAGGTTTAGGGCTAACTTTTGAGGCTCTGCCTTTTTAGTACATTGATTTTAATATAATAGCCGATTTTACATAGCACAATGCTTTAATGCCTTCATTCAGGGACACCTCCACATAGGCAACAAAGGCACCTGTGCCTACAGTGTTCTTTTCCCTCATTTTCTATTCCCTTGTTCAAAAGCCTAAAGGGTCCCCAGTCCAATTGCTCAAAATTCCTGCTCTCAGCTACTTGCTGCAGACTTTCCAAACAAACTGCATTCCAGTTTAGCAATTCTTATGTACTTAGCACAGTCTAGGTAAGAAGTGAGTCACGTTAAAGAGAGCCCTCAATTCAATAAGAGACAAAAAAGATCTCAAAAATCAGGTTAACCACCTCCACTCCATGGCAAAATTGCAGAGCTGTCAAAATGACTGGACAATCATAGTGCTTCAATATTTCAGCACAAGGCTACTGCAAAGCTAGACAATGCTCAGGCTGTACATTACAGTCATGGAAACAAGCCATGCTACCCTCACACCAAAAGAAACCATCCTGCAAACCTGGGAGAGGGATTGGAAACAGAAGAAAACACCCCGACGTTACTGTCCAACTCCAAAATAAGCCTTTATCTTATATCAAATGTGAATGTCTGATCATCCAACCTTCAAAACGATGGGGAAAAAAAAAACAGCAATAGGAAGGCAAAGATCTGGAAATATGGAAAGGGAGTATGGAACCTCGCTACAATGGTAACTTAAGATGGAAACAAGAGATGACCACATTTCACGGAGAGGCGAACAAAAAACATTTACTCTCTTTCAATGTCAGAGCTTATAGGTACCCAAGTACAACATGTAAAAGCAATCTGAAAGGGAGAATTTAATTCATTGAATTTGCAGCTGCAAAATGTAAATCAGTTTAAAAATCAAGTTAGACAAATGTGGAAAATAAAGGGTAATTCAACACAGTGATGCTCCAGATGCAGCCTCCAAACTGCACGACTGAATGCTCAGAAGTTGGCTGCAGATGGCCAGAAGTTCACACCTCGGGAGGCTTCTGCCCCACTTGGAGGCTCACTCATGGGAGATGGGGCAGGTAAAGGGACCCAGGCTACAACTGCTCTTGTGTTCAAGGCAGCACAGAAACCCCTAAGCTGCTGCTCACCAGTGAAAGCAACCTGAATGCACGTATGAAAGGGAGGGTAACCGCAAGAGGATGGATGCGAGTTTCTCTCCCTTTCAAAGGAAAACAAGAAAAAAAACCATCATTATTTAATTGCTTCCTTGATGCTGTCCACTGGCAAAAAAAAAAAAGGTGCACCATGAACCCAAGACTGCTTTTCCACAAAAAACCGGTGCACAGCAGCTCCTATGGACTCTTGACAAAAGAAACAGTATTTTCTTTTGCAAAACAAGACAGAGAAGAGTAAGCCCTTGACTCAAGAGCAGAGACATCAATCCAAACTAAGAAATCACACTGGTAGGTACAGATAAGGGTAGCTATATATTTTCCACATTTTCCCCGATTGCCAGTTTCTAAGTTCAGTTTCTTACGTTCTTCATGATGGAAATTAATTTAGTTCAACTGCAGGAAAAACAAAGGCAGAAGGTCAACGCAGCATAAAAAGCCTGACTTCCCTTGGTTTTCCCCCCATGAGAACGCCGATGCCACTTACGTGCCAGGAATTTCATAAATGCCTCATTATCTAAGTCATAAAGTGCGATGCTTTTTCCCCTCCCTCCCCTCCAACCTCCTCCAAGAGCAGGGATTTTTGGGAGCACGATCAGGGCACCTTGCAGGGGGAGCAGGGGCTGCATCGCAGAGCACAGCACCGCACAGCGCCGGCACTGTGGACATCTCTGCCAGGCACTTAACGCAGCTGTGCAATGCTGAGAGGCACATTAGGGACTGATGTGCTCAAGGAGAGCTTGCTATAATCACAAGCAAAGTGGAAAGGCAAAGGGAAGGCTGCCAGGAGATGAGCATTAGAAAGGTTTGCTGAACACTATTTGGGGTGGCAGAGGGCCCCTTCACAACCTTCTCTGAGCCCTTCTGTATGTTCACCCTTTGCTGGGGACACAGTGAGGGCACAAAAGCTTCCACAGATGCAGTGAACAAATATTAATAGGAATAAAATCTCTACCCAGGGCACAGAATAATAAATATTCATTGGCTTTCCTCTTTGCACGTTGTAGAAACGGATGCACAAAGAAGTTCGGTGACCTGTGGGAAGTGAGCCAAAGGCTCTTCTGCAAACAAAGAGCAGCTCCTATTTACCTCCTCAGTGGTGCTACACATGTCTCTGCTCATCCAGGACAGATCCAGGATACTGTCCTCTTCTAACCCCTCTTAAGGCACTGCCTGTCCTACTCCACGTGAACCAGTCCCACCCACGTGCCAAACCCCCCTCTGGGCTGGGAACAGCAGATCCCTCACTGCCAGGCAAAACAATACTCCAAGAAGAGGTCCTCTGAAACACTGAGATCTGCCTAATCCCCAAGTACTGCCAACACGTAGTAGCTGTTGCTACTTCGCCAAGTTGCGGCTGTTCATTCTGTGCCCAAACACCAGCTCCTTCTTTTCTTGTGTAAGGAGAACCTGTTTTCATATCTCCACTCAGCCCCTGTCAAGCAAGCCGGCTGTATTCTCTCAGACCTCTTTCGACATAACCACGCACTGATGAAACTGTTCTCTTGTCACGCTGCCAGAAGCATGCAAATGCTACAAAAAGCCACATAGAAGCAATGTAAGTGTAGTTAGTTTGTTGGCTTCTCCGTTCCTTCCCAGATTAAAGACAATCCCTACCCCTCAAAACAGTTTCAATGAGAAGAAAAAAAGCAGCTGTAAAACATAAGAAAGAGGCTTTAGAACCACAAACTCGAATACAGGACCCCAAATCAAACTTGGCAAACTTCAGGGGGAAACGTGAAGGCTTTCGTTTCCATCCCTTCTCAGTGACTCTTTACTGCCTTATGCAGACCCTTCAGAATAACCTGTTCCACCTCATATCTCCAATGACACGTTCCCCCAGCTCACATCCCAGCATGATACATATGCTCTGGGCTTTCTCATCATTTAGCTGATGATGCTTCAGGCACAACACCATCCTGAGGAACTCTGCTCAGGTCATAAGAACTCGTTCTTCAACAAGGCAGCCCAGTTCACACCCAGAAGATTGGTAAGGGATGGAAAGGATAACGGATGAGGCAACAGCTTTGCTCTGAGGACCTGAGAAGTGATGCTTTCTCAAAGCAAGAAGTTAAAGGTGGGTAGATGGAGAGCAGGCTATAACTAAGTTGTTCAAGATGCAGTTCTTTCCACAGAACGAATGGCTGAAGCACATCACACATTGCCAGGGGCTATCAGAGAAACATGTAATGTGAATCAGCCCAAGGAAAAGAGAGAAACCTGGAATGGGGGCTGGTGACACAGAACCCAGGCAGAGAGGAGACAGCTGAACGTACTGCCAAAGGACCAAGCCCACAAAGGTCCCCAGGTACCACTGTGGACAAGAGGGGCAAGTGGGTGCAGCTCACAGAAACCTCTGCAAACAGCAGCAACCTGCCAGACTAGGGTGCTCTGTTTCCATACAAACTCTGCCCATCATTTCCCAACGCAATTTGCTTTCCTCCTCAATGTCTTTAACATCTCCAGTAGATTTAAAAAGCCACTTTCTTTTTGAGGAAACACGAAAGTTCTCCATTATTCAGCACTTATTCCACATGGATGAAGGTCATCGTCCTCCTTAAAGAGCTCTCCCACAGCATGTAACACTAATAGCTGTACCAAGATGAAATTTCATTTTTTAAGACCTCACTTTTGACACCAACCAAAGCAGCTGGGAAGGGAGGGGATGGCAGCAGCAGCAACAATTCCTCTTGCAGTGTTGGGGAACCACACATGGAGCGTCAGGACCAAATCCCACCAAGCATCGCTGCCCCCCTCCTCTGGCACTCAAAGGGCTCTGGCATGAAGGGCGACAGAGGTTGGCACCAAATCCCAAACTCCTTCTCCAGTACATGGTGTTTAATTCTTCTAAACGATCCAGAGTCACCGCTCTTCCCCCACTCAGGGGCTACATAAAGTGAACTGCTGTGCAAAAGGCACCTGAGTCATCAGAAGGAACCCAGAGGCTCAAATTATGTCCTTAATGGCGAAACGAACGAGAGAACAAATAACAGTGAATGGTATAAGCCCCCTCTCATCTCACAGTAAAGTTACACTTTCCATCTTACTTCCAGTGTCCAAGAGCTAAATCTCTGCATGAAAAAAAGCATCAACCATCATACATCCCACACATAACCCTCACAACAGTTAGAGTGTTCAGAGGCCTCTGTGAGCAGAGCAAGGAAAGAACACCAGTGCCCTGCTTTGCTGACCTACCCTTGTTCAATTCACAGTATCAGATGGTATGAACAGCCCAAAGGAGATTTGCCATCATCACGCAGAAATCACATGCCATTTAGAGGCCCCAGAATGGAATTAGGTTGACTTTGCAATTCAACAAGCATGGGAGGAAGATAAATAAAAAGTTGGTGGGTTAAAAGTCAGCCTGAGTGCTGGGAACACAGCTTGCATTTAGCTGTGCTGCACAGCTCAAAGACTAAAGCTGGAGATGTGATATTAAGTTCACACGGCTGAGAAGACATTGGCATTTGGGCAGACGTCAGCAATTCTTTCAAGCGAATTACAGATACCAAGGGCTGGAAAGTCAGAAGCATTTCTCTTGTGTAAAATGTGATATGCCAAGATATTTATTCTGTTGCAAATGATGCTCTACATGAATCTTAAACACCAGGCTTCTTGCAGCTGAAAACACAGACATCCCATCCTATATATACACACAAATATTCTCCAGCTATTCTTGTTGTATTCGATGTTTCTTCTACTTATCCCAACCTGCGGTCCCTCACAGGGCACCCAGCTCTTGTACAGCGACCAAACCCTTAACTCTAAGCTGCTCCAAGGCAAAAAACAATAGGAAAAATGCCTCCACACTCGCTGTTACGAGGAGTACGAGAACGGACCGGGTGATGAGTGCACATTACAAGCACCAACTACAAATCAGAGACAACATATGACCACCTACTGCCTGCAAAGTGATTGAGTTCATGTTCCCAGCAAAAGCTTTCATCATCCTGTATTCCCTGCAAGGGGTTTCTTGCTTCCTCCAAGGGCAGAGGGAGAAGTGGGACGAGGCCGAGCTGTCAGTGGGAGCACTGCCAGTTCCCACGCCAGCAATGCTGCACGGACCAGGCAGGCAAAGCTGCCCAGCTGAGGTTGCTTTTAAGCTCGCTGCAAATAACAGGCTTTATTCTTTTTTTTTTTTTTTGCTGTCGGCCAAATATTAAATGTCACTTTCATGCTAATTTTCAAGCTTGGACACAAGCATTTGTTTTTCAGAGAACACTGGGGAAAACCTCTGCCTTCTGCACAGACGGATGCAGTCAAGATTGAGGAAGAATTCCACTGCAATTGATGAGGAGTGGTTTTACCCCATATGAAATTATTCCATTTGTGATTTTATTGAACAGAAAAAGGTTATAATTAAAGCTTGGAAATAATGACTGCTTTCATCAAAACACACAGCCAGCACCTAGAACCACAGAATGGCTTAGGCTGGAAGAGACCTTAAAGATCACCCAGTTCCAATGTAAAAGACATTTGACTATTTAGCAGAAGGAAGAGGGAGGCAGTGTGCCCTGTTCGGTGTTAGATCACATCCAGCTGCTCAAGAAACACAAGGAAACAAGAGGGAAGAACTCAGCTAGTGACTACAGGCCTGCAGGATGCCACAGAGCTGGGAATCACTTTATCCCTCCTCACCACAATTCCAGATGTCACAAAGGGCAGAAGATACAGGCACAGCTCAGACTGGATGTGAAAGGGCACCATAATTAATTTATCCATTGCACGCTGATCTCTACATCACCTCTGAAATGGGCCAGGACCATAAGGTACTGACAAACCTCTAGTTTATTAATCATGTTCTTTGCTCCCTGCAGAGATTACGTTAAAATAAAAATCCCATTTTAATTTCCCTTGAAGTCATCTGTGAAACATTCATTTTGGCTTAACCTCAGGCCTTCTTCTCTCTTCTTTCCCTTCCAGGGAGCAGCAAATTACTTGTCTGTAAATGGAGATTTACCCAGTCTCCAGTTGTATGCAGGTGGGATTTAGATCATCATCAGTGTTTGGAGCATCATGGCTGTATGCAGAGCCCTGCACAATCCAAGAGCAGCAACAGATAAATCACAGGTCGCCCATCCAAAAGGGCTTACATTAATTACGTGAATCCAGCAGAGATAGGAGTGTGATTAAACTGTCACTACTGCCTGGGATTTGGCTGTCATTCAGCAGTAATCCCATGCAATCTGCATCTGAAGTGCATGTAGGGGGGATACCCCAACCACTTACCTTCCACAGAACCCAAGACTCTGGTAGAGTGCAGCATCCTTTCATGCAGAAGCAGTTCCTGGAGAGCAGCGTCTCCGGAGGTGAGCTCTGAGCCCTCAGCTTTGCTCCTCCATCTCCCCAGACTATTGCAAACCAAAGAATACTGGGGACTTCCAGTTGGGTTGCAACTTCAATTAAATCCCAAAAGCCTCTCTAACAAATAGCACAACTAGACACAAGAACCATAGACTCACTGCTTAGCAAGTCTCCTCGCCAGAAAACTGAAGCAGAACTCAAACCTGTACATTCAAGCAGAAGACAGGAAGATTACTACAAGCTATTCCTAGATTCTCACTCTCATTCGCCAACTGACAAGCTAGGTGGGGCAGCAAGTCATTTCTCTGCCTCATGATGGAAAATGGGATAGAAATCTGGTAGACAATGTAAAGAAACACCTGGGAAGTGCCTAGACAAGGCAAAGGGCAGATTGCTGCTGCAGAGTTTGATTTACAGTGCGTTATATAACAATAAGGTGGTAAATCCAATCCAAAAACAAAGCACTTCCTTCCTTTGCCACCTCCAGCCTCAAAAAAAATCCCTTAAAAAAAAAAAAAAAAAAGCCAGCCAAAAAGTACAACAGCAGACAGCAGTGCTCCTGAAATTCAAAAGTGTCTTTTTTTCTTATAAGCTTTTTACACAGTGCAAATGTTATCAGTGCTTCTCATCAGTGTGCCATGGGAAGAGGACTAAGGATGGGCTGGAGGCAGTGATTAGCATCTCAGTAAACACCAGGATCTCATTGGGAACAGGCCTGCTGCTTCTCCTCCTGCCTCCACCCACACCCGGCATCAGAACATACTGCTCAGTCACATAATAAGCTTGCTTTGCAAGAAAACAGAGACCACATGCAACCCGTGGCCCAGGAGGAAGCATGCGGCAATGCTCTTGGGAATCACCTAAGCATTATGCTCCAGAAAGGCAACATTTAGCCCAGATTCCATTTAGACACCTAATTCCCATGGTTACTGATTAAAATTAAGAGACTGAATTTCTATAGAAATTAAAGAATCTTTTGATGTGAAGATCCAGACATCTGTAGATGTCATGGAAGTGGCATATACCACAGGTTTTCCTATATCAGCTTAGCTGCTGTGTTAATTAACTCTGTTTGCTCCAATACCCTCTTCTCCTATCTAACCACATTGCTGATCACCACTATGCTTCTCCTCCCTCATCCTTTCTCACTGTCTTTTCCTTGCCTTTGCTTATGCAGATTTCCCAAATCTTTGCCCCATCCAACAACGGCTCCCCTGTGCCCCATAGATTCAATTCCAAATTGCCTTTCTAGATCCTAGCAAGCAGCATGGGTTTCCTTGAGAGTATCCTTACCTTGCACTACCTTTCTTCTGCTGCCTCCTCCTGCTCCTAAGGATTTATGGCCCCTCGAAGACTAATAAAGCCCAAACTTGCTGATTTGAAAGCACAGAGCAAGTCTCCTATGTTTACTCAGACCTGGAATACCAGAGGACAGCAGAACTAATTTATTCTCTGCATCAACAAAACCCATTTAGGATGACATTTTTCACCTAGTCGGATGGTCTGCCCCAGTCTTTGCCAGCTGCACCAGCCTGTGCCTTATCCAGCATCCCCCAGGGCACTTCTGCAGCAGCCCAAGGGATTACCAGAGCACTCCTGTCTGAAGGCTTCTGGAAGCAGGAATGGAGCAGTGCACAGCCCAGCTGTACTAAGCCCACCTCCTTCTCCTCACTCTCCACTATGCAAAGACACCTTAGCTTTTGATCACACAACTCTTGGAAACAAAGAGGAGCTTGCAGAGGAGGAGCAGGACGGTGTTAACAGACAAGAAGCCAGACCTCTTAACCCCTCTGACACCAAGAAGGAAGGGCTGTCTGCACCCTACAGAGGCTGCAATCATAGAATCACCAAGATTGGAAAAGACCTAAAAGATCACCCAGTCCAACCGTTCACCTATTACCAATAGCTCCCACTAAACCATGTCCCTCAACACAGCATCCAGTCTTTCTAGAATCTAGAATCGCTTCGGCTGGAAGGGACCTCCATTCTCACCCTTCCAATCACTTATTTTATAACACTGGATACATTGCTGAAAGAAGAGTATTGGTTTAACCTATCCTTAATTTGGGCTTTACAACTGCTTGTAAATCAAGTACCTTTAGGACACTAAGCACCCAACAAGGTGGTGCATCCAGCTACAGAAGAGCTTCCATTTGATACGTACTTCTCACCAAGACAGGAAGGGAAGCAAAGTATGGAGAGATGAGAAGTATATATTACCAGATCCAGTGATAGCTGGGAAACAAAAAGCAAATCCTCAAATACGAGCCATCATCCTGGTCAGAGCAAGATCCACCAAGTGGGAACGTGCATCCTCCATCTGCCTCAGTGTTATTCCTCCACATAAAACCTCTCATCCCAGAACCTGTGGGAACCTCTTTTCTGCATACACAAGGCTCAAAGAGCACACAAAGCAACTTGTGTACAATTACCAGAACACTACGCCGTTACAGGGCACATTGACAAAGACATAGAACCATGGAATGGATTGGGTTGGAAGGGACCTCAAAGATCTTCTAGTTCCAACACCCTTGCCATACACTGCCACAGAACAACAGCAAAACATCTTTACGCTGCAAGGATGTATCAAAATCAAGGGGGGAATACTGCCTAAATGTCACTTTATGACATCATCTTGTCATAAAGAAAAAACTGTATCTACGGCACAAAGCCATCATGAATACAAAGCTGAGGCAACCCCCAGCTGAGGACAGCAGGGCATTAATTGATGTTTGAGCAGTCACTGATGCCCAAGCCTCCTCCGCAGCAGCCGGGCTTGTTTGCAGCTCCTTTCCCACGTCTCCACCCCTTCAGTCTCCCTCTGCACAGATCCCAGCTACAGAGGGAACGCTCCCTCTAACAAGTATTACTCTTTTGATGATTGAATTAAGACATCCATATGGTGTTAGCTGATGGCTAACAAGATACAGGTGGTCTTTCATCACAAGGGTAATTGGTCTCTGCAGCGATGACTAACGCACAAAAGTTGTCCCAGTTGTCATTTTTCCCCCTTAATATTATTTCTTTTCAACTCTAATAAGAAACATCAGTGTCTTGCACAAACAGTTACAGCAGGAACGTTTTGTCCAACATCAAGGCTAGCAAAGTGAAGAGAGCTGCAGGGAAAGAGAGAGGTAAGCAGAAACAGACAGGGAGGGGAGAACTGGTGCTCAGTCCATATTGCCTCCTGTTCAAACTCATGAATTCCCTCAATTGCTTTGATCTGCTGCCTTTGGTGAGGTCCTGCCTCTTGCAATGGTCAGTACTGGCTCTTGCAATGGTCAGTGTTACCGAGGTTCATGCAGCCAAGTGCTTAGAAGTATTAAAGCACAGTGTGACCTGCTGCTAACAGCCATCTGAGAAAATATTTAAATCCTCACATTTTAATTGGTTAATAAAGGGCCAGATTTGGAAGGACTACTCCAGACAAAAGAACCCTACTTTTGAAATCAAAAGGAGGCTTCATGAGAGCAGGCTTCCTCTAAGGAACAGCCAAATATCTCATTAGCAGCACAATTAATGAAATGGCTGTACCTTGGCAAAAATTAATCTGCAAGAGTTTCCAAGTGTTTCAAAATAGCAAAATTCAAAGGAGAAACGTAGAGATCAAACCCCAGTCTTTTAAAGCAAAACCAGGGTGACGTCTCTGAAGCCAAACTTCTACCTGAACAACCTGGATCAGCCAAGCAGTCCTTCTGCAGCCCCATGACCCCCTGCAGCACCTGCACTGTGCCATGCTCTGCGTGCATTCTGCTCCCATGGTGCTGACAGTGGACTGAAAGATATCTTCCCACAGTGCAAAGCTCTCATCCTTTCCCTGAGCCCACAGTTCTGCAGATTTCCCTTGACATAAAAAAAAAAGTCAGAAGAGTCTCAAGCTTACTCCCAAGGTGAACCAAATCCTATATGTGAATGAAGAACATCATTTTTACATCTGTACTGTACCACTGCCAGCCAGAGCTAGTGATCTGTACCACATTCCTCAGGCCCAGGGCTGGTTTGGAAGATGTAGCTGTCAAGTGATAGGTTGGTCAGGAGGGAAACACCTTGGCAGCAACAGCAATGCAGCAACAGCCTCTGCCAGCAGAGCTAACAGCTCCCAAAAGGAGGAGGCAGATGTCTGGCAGGTTCAATCCCAGCAGCTGGGTGACAGTTCCACTGGATGGGAGGCTGGGGTTTGTCACTGTACACATTGCCTTCTTCCTTCTCTACACTGCACCAGGGATGGACTCCCCCTCAACAAGCTCTTTTCACTGGTTCCTAAGAAGCATTCTAAGGATTATTTTACTTCATTGTATTGCATAGCGCCCACCATTTGATTTCATGATCCAAGTCAGTCTATCCAAGGAAATCAGACACTGTAGTTAATTGGACTGCACTGATATCTCCACAGAACTAGGTCTCACAAAACATGATCTGTTGGGCCATCTCACGATTTTGATTCACGTCACAGCTATTCCTCTGGTTAACTCTAGTTCATTTAGTTCTAGTCACCCAGGATCACAGCCCCAGCCTACCTGCAGCAACCTCTCCCCTTCAGAGTGCAAATCAAAGTAGTTCATCACATCCCCCAATGACAGAGGCAGGTTTCATCCCAGAGGGCACCATCTACAACTACCACCAAAATGACATGCTGGCTTGTTAATTCTTGACATGGTCAGCTCAGCACCTTCCAATCTATTTAATTAATTTTATGAACTCAAGAGCTAATATAGACTGTCCTCTGCATGCCTGCTGTTTAAATGACAAGCAGCTCTCTCCCACAGCACTGTTTTCAAGAGGCTGCTGCAGAAATGCTGAACCCCACAAGGCTCTCAGCTGATGACCATTTTCAATACATGACAGAGAAACCAATATGCTCAAAAATGACATTTTACAAAGACATCAAAATCAGCAAATCCTTATCAACTAAAAAAAAAAAAACAAACCAGCTGTGAGGAACACAGGGCATAGTAACATGGAAACAGCCCTCACCCTCAATATGCTCTCACAGATTCATTTGTGTTGGACCCAAGCTTTATTTGCTCAGCTCATAACAAAAAAAAGCTATTAGCAGAAGGTTAAGGGAACTGGAACAATTGCTGGAAAATAACGGAGCTCATAGTACTTATGGGTGTGTGCATATATACATTTAATTGAACAAATACATCCATTCTGCTACCGCCTTTCACAACAGCCTGCCTGCAGTGGGAAGGCTATTCCTGTTAGCTGATTATTTTTACTGCTCTAATACTCTCTACACGCTTGTTTATGTTTCCATTTAATTTCCTAGGATGTTATGACAGGTGTTTTACAAGGGGACATGTCCACATGGAGGTGGACAGCATCACTGAGTGAAGATCCAATGTGAGCATAGCAGAAAAGCTGTAAGGAAAGCATTTGACTGCTGAGTTGTAGGTGGGTGAGTTCAGGGAAGCATCATCCAGCAAAAAGAGCTGGAAAGAATTGGCAAGTGCAAGCCTAAGCAAGACACACTTACTCCTTGCACAAGAAAGTTGTCAGCAGTCAGACAAAATTAGCAGTTCCACTACACTGTCAACCATCATCCAGCTACTGAAAACCCAGGTGGATTTCCCAGCAGGAAAAAAACAGTTCTACAGAATGGGGAAGAGATGGGAACAATGCCCATCTCAGTGCATTTCTGTGGGTTCTCAGGGTGCTCGCTGTCATCCCATAGTATGTATTATGTAGAAATCAAGATCTGTAAAGAACAAAACAGGTTCCAGCATGCAAGCCCAATCATCTGCAAAGTCTGCTTTTAGTTCCAACATATTCAATGCTTCTCAGAACCACATACCACGTCCTCCAGATAACAGGCTTCAGAATAAATGCGAAACGTTGCCATCAAAGGTGCTGTCACTGACTGCCCATCCTACAGCCCTTCAAATACAGTGAGTTTCATACTGACTATTAGTTAGACCATGATGGGAACTGCCCTACAGAGGGTTGAGTTTTTCTGCTCTCAGCTTTTTCTGTAATGCCACAGATCAATATTTTCACTTTCGTTTTTAAAATCAGAAGTCCCAATTCCTTCTTTGCTTTGGAAATATTTACTGATGTACCTTAACGTATGTTACACCAGATACATAGATGATGAATGGTTTTGAGGTTCACAGCAACTGCTTAGCTTGCCAATGTGAGTTTCCCAATAGATATTGAGTACTACTTCTTTGTGTTACCACACACATAATGTGGAATCAAACTCTGATGATTTCAGCATCTTATGCTGATAACATGCGATTAACACATGGCTATAGATACTAACACTCAGATCTCATTCTTGTCAGTAGACAAAAAGTTCTTGCATCACCAAAACACAATGCTTGCTGTCACTCTGACTGAAGTAAGCTACCATAAGTGAATTTTCAATTGGACAAATTCATCCCTGGAGACAGCAAAATTCCAACTAGGGCACATCTGCCTTCCTCTTCAGCAACTCAGCTCTCAGCTTGGTGCTTCAAGCAAGCAAGAAAGGCACGAAATGTGAGAGCGAGCATTTCTCTGCAATTGTCACGGCAAAAACAGAGATGTCTCCACTCATTCAACCCAAAATAACCCCACAGCACTGCAAAGCTCAGAGCCAGCAGGGATCACTCACAGCCCCATCCCCTTTGTGGGACTGGTTAGTCCCATTCGAGCAGTTGTGGGCAGAGAACACAGAGTTTGCCTCTTACACCAATAACTCAGGAGCATTCACTCTCACCATTCAGTCCCCTTCCTGGGACTTCTTTGAGATCCGTGCTCCTGTTAGTGCCGTCTCTGAGTCACCAGGTCTCCATACCAGCAAATCATGGAATGACAGAAAGGTCTGGGTTGGAAGGGACAACAAGTAACACCAGGTTCCAACTCCTCTGCCTCAGACAGGGTTGGCAACCAGTAAATCAGGCCCCAACTCAGACTGCCCAGGGCCCCATCCATCCTGGCCTTGAACACCTCCAGGGATGGGGCACCCACAGCTTCTCTGGGCAGCCTGTGAAAGGCAACACATGGGATGTGAGTCCATGAAGTGAAACACTGAGATCACTTTGGCAAACTTGAAGGAAATCTCTGGCACATTAAAACCAACACAGCATTCTTCCAATGTGCCAAGCAACCCAGCAGTGCTCCCTTGCAACATCAATATCAATTTCCTCCATCAACAGGAGACAGAATAATAGCAACTTCCTCTCTATAATGCAGCCTTTGATTGTCTCAGATCTAATGCTGGCTTCCAGAAGCCATTCATTCTGCTCTGTAGGTAACCATGCTCTAGACAAGATGCAACAACTTCAGCAGCACATGTTAAATGCTGCAGGAAGCCCAGAAGGTGCATAAGGAGACTGCTAATAACATTAATCTACCACAGCATTACCCTGGCTCTTGCCAAGCACGCAAGCCAGTGCTGAAAGCAACATGAGTGCTCCAGTGACCAGAAAACACTTGTAAGCTCTTACTCATCCAAGAGGCAGCAAATCCATACAACCAGTCAGATCAGATTTTTTTCTCCCCCGTATCAGCTCTGTAACATTTCTGATCCCCCTCTTAATGACAAAGTCTTCATTGATTTCAACAGAACTCAGCAAGATCCAGCAGAAAAGGAACTAAGAAAAGTGGGAAATGTCAAGTGAGTCATTAGTGGGTAGAAAAAGGAACTGTGTAGTGAGTAGTTCTCAACATACTTCTCCCCCTCTTCCCCCCCTTTAAAACAAACGATGCTACAAATTGATGGAATCCTTTGACATTAGTGAAGTTGCAGTAATGATGAGCCCTGCACAGCCTGCAGGAGCGAGGTGCTCCTCCCAGAGTGGTTACTTATGCCAAATGCCAATAAATACACAGGGATAATCACCCTGTTTTGATCTTTAAAAACGAGTTGAGACCTTAAATACAACAGACAGGAGAAAGGGAAGCAAACCAGCACCAAAGCAGACTTTCCCTTCTTCATAAAGCCACAAAAACTCCTATATTTTCTTATCTCTTGGCTGCTATTGCCAGCTTTACAAACTTTTGTGTCAAACATGTGTCACTCGGTGACATGGAAGGGAATATATCTCCCAGGGGTAGCAGGAACAGACACCACTATGGCACTAACGTTGTTTCCTCTGAACATCCTTTGGTGTGTGCCCTCATCTACCACAACACAGCCCTTCTTGGGTTGGTTACTACAGCAACAGGATCTGTTTGAGTTTGGTATCAACACATTGCAGGCCTCAAAAAAAAACTAAATATGTAACGTACCCACAGTTAGCTCAAGAAACATGAAGCTACATGTCAGCAGCCCATGCCACAGAGATATCTCTCCGTAATCTTTCATCCTGTCTCTCCAATTACAAAACTCCACGAATCCCCACCTCCTTGGCTGAGCACAAGCCTGAGCAACCTCTGCCTCCCGAGGAAGCACAGCAGAGGTGCACTGCTCATCTCCTGCAGGGAAAACACAGCATGCAGAACTTGAGACTTCAGGGCCATAAACGTATTCTGTTCTATGGCTTTCATTACAAGTGAAAGTAAAGCTCCAATTTAAAGCCCATTCAGTATCGCAACTGCATACATGCATTTATCCTAATACAAAAGAAAAAGATGTTGGTTGGTGAACAGAGCAGTCTTCCTGCACTGTCACACACCTTTACATGAGGTTACTTGAAGTTATTCCACTGAACTCCAGTACAACTCAGAGGGAAGGAAAAAACTCTCAGTGCAAGGGGTTATTTGTGTCTAATTCACTGCCTGGGGACAAAAGAGAGATTTTATTGTAGGTGAGCAATAACTAGTACTTAGCTGTCAGGTAAGAGACTGCTTCCTCCCCCTGGCTACAGTACAGCCTATATGTACTTGACAACACACTGAAGACAACATGGACTGGTCAATCAGATCATTTCTTACCAGCAGCCAACCAGGATGGAAAGCTTGGCCAGACTATTACCACTGTCATTAATTAGTTTCTATCCTAAGGGAACAACCTATGCCAGATTTGCTCTTAATTTAAACTGAGGGAACTTACCCAAAAAACATTTTATCCGGTCACACACAGAGCAGCCCCCACTGAGTGAGCTTGCTATTATGAGAAATCAAACTGATATAAATATAACAGTAACAGCATACACTCTGCAGTTATTTCCTCTGTGAAACAAAGGAGAATGAAGTGGGTAAGCTGCTCAGCCAGCTTTCTGCTAAGGCCACTGAAAATTACATTGACGACACCAACAAAAAATAATCAGTGTAACACAAGCCCGAGCAAATAATTCTCTAATAACACCTTAAATAAGAACTCTGACCACTTCTCAAGTATTCTCAAATCTAAAATGACACACATTTCCAACAGCTTCCTCTCCATTCATATTCACTCACAGAGCAATATTTCTCCTGTTCATTTTTTCCTGTTAGCTTGTATTTTTAATAACCCAACTGAATGCAGTTCGATGTCAGAATTAATCATCCCCTATTCCAAAACCTACTTGTGATGGATAGGTTGGGAGAGGACAGACACTGAACTTCACTGCCGGCATGGCTGATCAGTTGGGTGTACACATGCTCTCTTCTGCACCCCACAGTTCACATGTACACACTCAGATGGGATTCCCATAAGCCAGTAATTTCAATTTTTATTTTTATTTTTTTTGCAGTCTACCTGTAGAAAGGAACCCTACACAGTTAAATGCATATTTCTGAAGGAAGCACATAGTAAGCAGA
Organism: Lagopus leucura; assembly: GCF_019238085.1. NCBI lineage: Eukaryota > Metazoa > Chordata > Aves > Galliformes > Phasianidae > Lagopus > Lagopus leucura. The sequence goes on along the minus strand of NW_024962269.1, from coordinate 11,678,605 downwards.
AATCATTTTCTTCTGGCAGCGTTTTCCCAGCCACAGCTGATCTGCCAACTTTATTTAAATAAAGTTATTTCAGCATGCAAGATGAATGTATCTAAGGACCAAGAAGAATCACTCTTCCTAATCTTCCTCTTACGCACCCTCCTTAATCCTGTTCTCAGACATGAAGCATTGCTTAAAAACGCCCATGGAACAGACTGAATGTTGCTGCTTCTTCATATCTTTTTTTTTTAACAGATAATCTTAGAATCACTGCAAATTCCAGCTCATCATTTACAATGCTGGCAAAGCTGACCCAGTGACTTTAGTCTCATCATTCACCTTTGGGCTGTACAGTATCATGTATTTTACATATCACCCTGCTCCGTCCAGTGGATCCCTCACAAGCTCTTATACAACAAAGGCAAGGTTAATAGCAACAAAGGGACAGAAATATCAGGATTTTACAGCCAGTGACAGGAAAATATGGACACACTTCGAATATGTAGAAGAACCTCTAAGTCACGTAGGAACACATCCAGGAATGCCATGCTGTGTAGCTGTGCTATCCCAGGACACCTAAAGCCCTTCAGGTCAGTGGGACTGCCCAGCTTTGGCCACAGCTGTGTTGAGTTATGGCTGGGAGCTTGGTAAATGTCATAGCAAGGAGAGCACTGATGGCAATGTGCATTCAGTTGATGGCTGAAAGCCTGTAGAAGGATGAAAGCACAAGTGCACGGAGCTTTAGATCCTAGAAATAATACTAACAACTACAGAAGAAATGCATTTACAGCAGCACATACTTCAACTTTATTGTGATTTATTGCATTGGAGCCATTTACCCAGTGACAAGCACTGCAGACGGGAAGGTGAGCCAAGCTAGTGAAGCTTTTGGTTTTGTTTTTTCCCCTCCACGTAAACAACTTCACCAACAGCACCCACTTTAAATCTGCTGCAGTGGGTTCTACTGCTGAAACCAGTGAGCACTTTATGACAACCAGAGATGCTTCACCAGGTAACTCAAATTTCATATCTCAGGCATCTGGAATACGTTTGCAATGTGATCATCACAATAATGAGCTCAACTCTTAGTTCAGCATATGTCAAAGCAGACAACACCAGCTTCTTCATCCTGTTTTGTTAATTACATGGGTCACATTATTTGGCACCCCGCTGGAGTATATCGGGTCACAGCACCTACTTTGTAACAGCCCCTGCTAAAATGTGATGGTGGAAATGACCAAGACATGCACCTCCTTTTCAGTCAACCTTAAACAACCAGTATCAGAATTTAAAGCAATCTGGGCAAACAGCAGCTTCCTAACTACTCACTCTCCATTACCATGGCTGTCCATCTTTACCATAGCTACAACAAAAGAAAATATCAACGTACTTCCCTGCTGCTTACTATCACTCGAACACAGACCAACGCCACCTTACCTTCACCAGCACAGCACCACAGAGAGAAGACACCTGAAGGCAGCCCTTCCACAGGAAACAAATCGGACAAAACCAACGTGGAAAAACTTCCAGTGAGAAGTTAACAGAGCCTTACCTATGTACAGAGAGGAATCTTTCCGCCTCACGTGGTCGTCAATGTAGGAAACTCCCAGGGGCTGGACAGGGGTAGCACCAATGCCCAGGAGGACCTGTGCTCCAATGAGCAGCAAGTACATCATGTTGGTGGCAGTCCGATTCCTGCAGATAAGGTCCGGGTCTGGTCCCTCATCACTGGTGGACCCATTAGCAGCACACACATCCCTCCCTTCAGCTCCCCAGCGTATTTCCCCTGATTCGTATTCGTACTGGTGGGTCAGAAATTCAGGCAACGCGGAAAGGAGGGCACCCAAGGCCATGACAATCCCTCCACATCCTATCAAGCGCGGTCTGTGTCCTCGGGCTCCGAAGTAGCTCACAAAAAGGATGAGGGCCAGGTTGCCGATTTCAAAGCTGCTGGCAATGACACCCACGTCTGCACTCTGGAGGTTGAATCGCCGCTCCAAGGTGGTTAAAACACTCACCTGCAACAGAGAAATCCAGAGACAGTTACTGAAAGGGAATGCAAACTGCTTTCTGTCCTCCCTGTATGCCTTGTGAATCCTTGCACAAACTTGGCTCGCATGCTAGCACAAGTTTAGGAAGTCAGTCAGAGACAGCGATGCACAAATAGGCAATTTGGCTGGCATAGAAGGCTTCCATTAAAGCATTTAAATAAAACGGTGATCAAATGGCTTAAACTGTTCGTGGATTAGTTAATGACTGAGATCTTCAATTACAGAATGGCTTTGAGAAGACAAGCAAATTAAGATTTACATAGAAGATTTAAACCTACTATAAAGAAGGAAAAATGTAACGTGGTGGCTATTTAACTTGAAAAAGAGGCACAGGAACAGTCGTCAATCTCAAGACTGATGCAAAAAGGAATGACCTGTTCTTTGTATTCAAAAGGGGCAGGATAAGAAGCGACAAGCTGAAACAACAGCAAAGCTGACTCAGATTAAACACAAGGTTGGAAGGGGGGGAAGGGGGAAGTGGCCTTCTAATGGCAAGGGATGTCAGGTATGCAAATATACTGCCTGGAGAGGCCACAGGGCTACTGGAAAAGAACACAGAGCAGCATCCCTCAGGAACACTACAGGTATGACTGATCTTGCCACAGGGCAGGAAGATGGATCTGGTGATCTCAAGGCATCTACCAGTCTTGATTACATGGGGCAATGAAACGCACCGTGAGTTTTACACAGTGGTCAAAGCCCTGAGCAATGGGGAAGGGAAGAGGAAACACTGGGCACCTCACTTACTGCCACCCCTGTTCAACAGAGAAAACTCAGTGCATTCTTATGTCTGAAGCAGTGTCTGATCTACATAAGAAAATAAAGAAATATAATCTTGAACGTGTCACAGAAACACCAAAAGCTTTACCCTTAGATAAAAGACTACCTTGTTTTTCAGAATGCAAAAGATGACGACACTTAAGGTTGTCCTAAAACAGGCAAGTTTTGCTGTTAAAAAGAGCCACACCATGCTGTAAAGACCTCACAGCAGAAGGTGGCCTCTGGATAGAGTAAAAATAGCCTCCCGCTGGAGGCACTGAAAATCTTTGCTGATAAACCTCACAAAGAAGGAGCCAGTCTGACCGACTTTAAAGTATTCTGACAGCAGCTCTTCTCCAGGGGCAGCTGGCCTCTGCTAGGGTAGAGCAGGGCACAGCCTGGACAAAGACAGCCCCAGCAGCAGCGTGAGGGAAAGACAGCAGGAGCAGCTCCTCCGCTCTGCATAAGCCCTGAGACTTCAGCCCAGAGAGGTCAGGCCTACAAGAATCATTAATTTGGGATTTTTGAGTATTCAGCCTTTGTCCTGTACAAGCAGTTGTTATTTTATGTCAGTGCTCAGATTCAGGAGCCAAGAACTGAGCAAGGGGGAAAAAAAAAAAAAAAAAAAAAAAAAAGAGAGAACTATAACTTAAAATCTCAGCCCTCTGACTGAAGGCAACGCCACAGCAAAAGTCCTACCCCACAGCAAAGCCAAGTAAAGGTATGTGTGTGCCTGAGAGAGAGGAGACTGCTGTTCCATCTGGAACACAGGGTGCAGCTCCTGCTGGGTGAAACAGTGCTGGGATTCACTGGGAGAAAATGCTGACCTTGTGCATGATGGCACAGCACAGCCTGTCCCTGCTGCAGCGAGCTCAGCCGCTCTGTTTGGCAAACAGTGCCTGAGTGCACATCTAAGGGAGATGTCACTGTTCCCAACCCTCCGTGGGACCCGGCTGAGCATCCAGGGACAGACACAGTCACAGCAAAGCAGAGCTATGTGCACAGCATCCTCCTGCCCAAGGCTGGCCCTCCAGGCACTCCATTTATCACCCACAGCATGGATTGGTTTTACCACAAGACGTGAGCTAATAGGGTCAGTGCATCATACCAGCAGGGCTCCAGCACTCAGCCTCATGCCACAAACATCAGCAAAGCCTGCAGGCAGCATAAAGCCAGGCTTTGGGGACCCCTTCATGCTTCTAGATTCCAAGCACAACTTCCAGCCGCTTAAAAGGAAGTTGATGGAGTTCAGCCGCTGACCTCAGAGGCAAAAAAAATCACATCCACATTGCCCATTTCTGAGCCATACCTACATAGGAAACTCCTAAGTACACATTTCAGCTGTGTAAACTGAGGCACAGAGAGCCAAATGTTAGCGAGGCAAGTACAGATGGAATTAATTTGTGGTGGCATAACTCAGGATGGTTGATCTGAAGCTAAGAGAAGTGATTTCCCAAGGTGAGTAGGCATTAACTAGTTTTGGAAGTCTCTCCTGCATTTGAGCTTGCCTGCCAAACTGTCAGCTTTTACCATGCATACATAAGTAACTTAAAAGCAGGCTGGCATTTAGAAACACTTTGGTGCCATGGCAGTGCTCAAATTTCGGAGAGCTGGATTCCAGACTGCACCTTTCCTACACGAAACTCACAGTGACAGGGACAGTACACCACTGACAAACCTGGGAATTAGAACCAGCAGCCCCAGCTGTCATTCTGCTCTTACTTCAGTTGGACTTGGGCTGTCCTTCCCCTTTTGTAATAAAACACAGTAGGGAGGTAGACTCAGTCTGCATCACTCCACGGAGCTGCTCTACTCTTTGCTAACAGCTTTTTGCTTTGCTTCGGTGAAGAAACAAAAAGCAGACGAGAAAGACCAAACTCAAACCGTCCTGATAAAGCAGGCAGTTTATTCCTTTATTAAGCAATGTATCACGCATCAGCCTCAAGCACCCAGAAGAAAGCAGCATCTGAGAGCGAAGCGCTGACACCAGCATTAGCAGAGTGGGCTCCAAAACACTCACAGAGACTGGGGGGGGGGGGGGAAACAAAAAACAAAACCCAAAATAGGACTGGAAAATAAACACGAAAAATGTCAACATGCAGATTTTGCATCAGAGAGCACCAGCAACAACGGCATTACATCCAGAGTGGCAGCAGCTGAGAAAGCGCAGTCCAAATCCTTGCTTTAACATTGGCCATGACCTTAAATACACACTCTGCCTACAATGCTGGCATTAGCATAGCAGAGATGTTACTAACATTAATTCAAAGCCAACCTCTTAGCCCGTGGCTAAAATCATTCTTTCGCTTTCTCCTACACCCCACATTAACACGGCTCTCTGTGTGCAAGCATCTCCCAGCTGTAACCTGACTGATAGCTGCAGTCTGCATGCAGGAAGCTGCTGCTGCCCTTGTAACTGCTGGAACAGAAGACAGCACTGTGCTGCCCATATTTCCCCAGCAGATCAGCCATGGCAGCTCCCAGACACAAGCTCTATTTACCGAGAGTTATGTAAATGTTACAAAAGGCACTACAGGTCCCTGTGAAATACTGACATCATGTGAAAGGGCTGTGAGGATTAGAAAGAGTTGCTGTGTGCTGTGAGCAGGGTGAGCGCTCAAGAGCGCAGCCCAGGCGGATGCTGGTTCAGCGGAAGGGATGCAAGAGGCTGGAGCAGCACTGGGGCTTCAGGTGGACAACCTCCTGTTAAAATGCAGTGGGATGAAGCCTGCAGCAGGAGCTGTGAGTTTGCTGTTTCCTATCTAAAAGCAGCTCTGCTTTGCCTAGATCCCCGCTGCTTGTGCATCCTTATATCCATGTGCCCTACAGCCCAGGCCTGAACAGCTCACCGGTGTGCTGCATCTGCCTTGTGCTGCAGCACTGCACACACACCAGCCTGCCGGCCCCATTCCCACCACCTCCTGCAGCAGGAATTGCCTTTCCACCCCCCAGCTACATCCTCTGCCTCCACAGTTTCCACTCAAGACATCTCCCACCCAGCACTAAGGTTTAGCTATGGCACTAGATACCAACAGCTGCTGCTGCTTTTCAAGTTCACACTCCTCCATGGTAAGCCTGCACAAGATACACTAACTGAACCACTGTAACCTGCATCACTTTGGGCACCTGCACATTGTCCTCAGAAGAAAGCCAGGCTGGGGATCTAGAGAAATCATGTAACCCAGCCTTCTGTCTTTGTGAGCACACAGCCTAACACACAATGACCACAAGTAATTAAAGCTCATTGCACGCTATCTGCGAGCTCACAGACCTCATCTCCCTCCTCTTCTTACAGAGCCAGGGAAGGCTACGCTCCTGTCTGCCTCAGTCACATCCCAACACTCACAGGGATCTGGGCTGAAGGGTCCTCCCAAGTGTACTCTGAAACACTTCTCTATGATTGAAAAAGGAAAGTGATCTCACATTCTGTACACAGTGACAAATTTCCTACAGTAAAGGAGGGGAAAAAGAATAAAAAAAAAAAAAAAAAAAAAAAAAAAAAAAAATCAATCCTCAGCTTAAATTTTTTTTTTTTTCCAGCCACAGCAACTTATATTGCCATCCCTGTAACCAAACCCAGGGAAGCTTTTGTGCCTTTCTGGCCTTACTTCAATAGTATTTGCTCACATTTATCATTCTTGTCTGCCCCAAATCTATAGATCTTGGCGTTTCTGAATGATAGCACATTTGTTCTCTCCATAGGCTGTTTATTTTGCATTAATGCTCAGAAAAATGCAATCCGCAGACCTGCCTCACACTATTGCCCCACTTTATCACTAAGAAATGAATCGAAAGCTGGGGGCACGGTTACAGAGTCACATATATAGTGCACTGAAAATGGATATCATATTGTTCCTATCTCCAATGATCAAGTCATATTCACCCACAGAGTCTACAGATAAGTTCATTGTATTAATAATACAGGGTTATATATAGAAAACAAATTGACTTTATGCCTGAAGGGCCTTTTTTAAAGGCTTCTTTTTAATGTAAAATGCATTTTCTCAGTTATGTGGTAAGAGATTGGACTTGAAGAGACATGTCTGCAGCGCTAAAGGGTGTAAAATAATTGCCTGGCAACTCAGTTCCCAAAGGAAAACAAACGCCAACCGTCTCCCACAGTCTCCACTACAGAGCTGGGAAAGTCAGGTTTCCTCCAAGAGCCAAAGGAGCCATCCTGGAACGAGCACAGCCAGACCCACGCGCCTTCAACCTCCTTTCTTTGGTTGTCCCCTGGGCCACCCTTCCAGCACCCAAGCAGGATAGGGCTAAGGGAATGGTGAGGCTATGGGCACAGCCCACCTCAGGCTGCCAATCACTCCTTTCAACACCTCTTCAATTTCCACTGATGGGAACGATGTTCTCACTGCAGATGCTGACACCTGTGCTGGCTTTGGGCATGTGAACGCACGAGAAAGCAAAAAAGGGTGGTGAGACCAACACACCCAGGCTGGCTCCGCTCAGGGGCTGGAAATAGTCTCTGCATAGAAATTTGCATTCACGTGACAGGGATAATAGACGCTGCAGCTGAACCTCTGCTGGGAAGTAGGGTGTTATTAGCTTGACTGTTGCTGCTGGCCTAGAAACAGCATAGGCACATGCACCAGTAAATCTGCAAGTTCCTGTGCCGGTGCCAGTAGGAATTTGCAGCTTGGATCCATGCTCTGCTCCACTGCCTGGTGCGGACAATTTATTCCATGTTCTAGGGACCAGCTCTGAGCTAATTGATAAGGTCCAAGGGAAGCACATGCTCAAGGTCAGGATTTTCAGTGGCCTGAGCAGAAAGGACACTACTCCACGCAGCAAGAGAAGCACAGCTTTTCTGCTTGAGAAGGATGCTTGGCTCCTTCCTTCCTTGCTGCAACCACATAGAAATCTTTCTGCTACTTCTCAAACCACACTGTGCCTCAGTAGCCCATATTTTGGTAGCTGTAGCACTTTCCACTATTTCAGCAAGCATGAGATCCATACAGATCAAATGTGCAACATAAAAATTAACCTCTGTGGAACAGACAATCATTGCAGCAAACACTACTGAGGTGCTGCTACCTTCAGCATCTGCTTCCTAAGGATCCCAATGGGACAGCAGGGACTGGCCCCTTTTCCTGCCACCCCTCAGGAAAAGCAAAGAGTGCTGCCCCACTTGAAGAGATACGAGCGAGCACAGAGGCTGCCAGGGGGTGTTAATTGCACTCTTCCCCCTCACGTCCATCATGAAACAACACTGAGTCACCAGCAGCTCAAAATAGACACAGGTACATAGCACCAGGACGCACCAAACTAGGTAGAGAAGCTTGAACAGCTTTTTCTGTTGCTCTGAAACAGACGCATCACATTTTTTCCTCTCTAAAAAAACCCTTCTGAAGTCCCAACCTAAGGGAATATTATCACAACCACTGACTCAGTGTCCACATAGCCCTTCTGCTCCCAAGCTTGCCAAAGATTCACCTCACTGTATGAACACAAGTGATATTTCAGTCTCTGACAAATTACCTGCATAAATATACCCAGTGCTGGAACCCATTTGTAGCCCACACTTCCCTTTAGCAGCACACATACAACAAAGCTAGCAGGTAAACAAACCCTTGTTTTTAAACGTTGTGTCACTTTCATTGGCAGCAAAAGAACAGATTGTGAACATGCACAGAGCTCCGACCTCAATCCCAGCATAGAACAGCACTGCTGGCACATTTCACATTTTGGGAGGAGCATGAATTCCACGTGCAATAAGCACACAGCAGCAGGGGTTCACAGAAAGGGGCCAGTGCTCAGCTCTGCGAAAGCAAACAGCCACAGGAATGCATCAGAGCAGCTCTGATACATTCAGAAACATTTTTTTTTTTTTCTTGTGTCCAATGAGCAGCTGAATGGAGCCAGACAAAAAGTAACCTAAACTGTACATACCAACTTAAATGCAGGCTCCTACAGAGTGACAGCTACCCCTGGCACAAACAGGGCTGCAGTAAGATCCACCCACGGGCCCTGAACTGTGCAAACAGGGCACCTTCATCCTGGGTTCAGCTCCAGACCAGGGGCTCTGATCTGCACTGTGCTGATGGGTCAGCGGAAACACAGAGAAGAGATGGAGCTCACGTCTCCAGGGCCTCTTACTGCAAAGAAAACCCTCTTCTATGGGCCACCAAAGCACCAGAGAGGCAGGATTCTGACCTGCAACACTACAGGGCCATCATTTCACTCTGCCTCTTCCTCTCCCCTAAATCAACGCAGATCTGCAGTGAAGACTTCATGCTATAAAAGCAGGGTTACTTACCACAACAGAAACCACAATGCAAGCCTGACAAGAAAACCTGTCATAAAAGGACTTCACGTTATCTTAATTTATGATGAAGAGCTGAATTCAGGACTAAGGGTTGCACCTGAGTCATGTCACAGCGCAGGTGTGGGGCCCGCAGAGCTGACTGCAGCATCTCTCCCAGCACCAGGAGAGAAGCAGGGCAGAAGTGACACATGCAGGGCACTCTGAAGCAGCATTAATACGAGCTTTGATAGAAGCTGAATTCATTTTCAAAGGTAAAAGGACAGCGGTGATTACATAAAGGCTGTGTGCTGAGAGAGAAGGGCTTCTGACAGGTCCTGCTCCTTCTCCCCTACATCTGCTTTGGCTCTGATATGTTTTATGTTCCACTCCCCAGCGCGGATGCGTGGCTACAGCAAATGGGAACTCAGCTTAAAGAGAACTTAGAGCCGTTTCTCATCAACCAGTACAAAAATACTTCTGTTTAGTAAGTGATGGGAGGAAGGAAGCCACTTAGAAGGGAACTAACAAAACAGCCACGTTGCGTACAGAGCCACAGCATTTTGTGGTAACTCACAGAATAAAGGCATAGAACTTCAAGTCTCTGCAGGTGGTGTTAGGGGTCCCCAGCACCCAAATCCAACACCCCACGCCGGTCCCACAACCACATGAGCTGCTTCTCCCCACCTCACACTGCAGCCCACGCAAGAGCTGTCCGTGTCATCCTGCTCATTTGCTAACACCCTCCTACAGAGCTGTTTGCAAAGCACTGTGCTCTCCTTCCACGCTGTCCAAGAGTACAAAGGGAAGCTGTGTGCCTGCTGCTGCCGAGCTCCCCAATGTAGAGCAGGGCAGGCGTGGAGGCGAGCGCAGAGTTTGTGGTGTAAACAGGCAAGGAAGCAGGGTGAGAAGGTGCTCTGACCTCTATTCCTGCCTGAGAACCTTGCTGTTATCTGAGTGCTTCAGGCACAAAGAAGTGGGGTTCAAGTTGTGAAGGGCAGACCTGTGACCTGCACATCAAAGCCGGGCAGCTCAGAGCACAGCACAAACCATGCAACTTTGTATCCCCTACCATGTTATCATCCCCACGTTGCCGCTTCACTCCTGAACAGAAGGTGATTTACACTTGCCTTTTAAAATAACACACAAAAAAAAAACCCATACAGGCAATAAAAACCATCTTGTAGTTAAAGAATAATTAACTTTGAGATCTAGCTATTGCTTGCAGACTTCTTGTAGTCTCACTTGGACTCAACACGTTCCCTGTAAAACAGATAGAAGCAATGAGATGCCTCACCACATGACAGGAGCCCTGTTCCTTGGGGTTCACTACGAAGCGAGCTATCAAAAAGCTAATGAACAAATGAGTCTGCTGAGGCCGTACACACAGATGGCCAAATTTCACCCCACGCCTGCAGTACTAACAACCACTCTTGTTAGAGACAGGCACTGAAGAGCAGCTTACGGGGTTCCCTCCCTCACTCTACAATCACCAGAGCCTGCAAAATTCAATGAGCACACCCAAGAAAAACAGAAGTCACCACCTCCTCCATTTAGCCACCAAAACCTGAGATGAGCAAAGCACAACACTACAGGGTTGGAATGGCTTTGCATTCCTTGTTCAACACCATACCAAACCCCAGACCAAAAAATGAACACAAGCACGTAACCCAGCATAATTAAGCCCCTGCTATGCCAGCAAAGCAGTCCAGGCAGTTCCTAACACAGGTTTCCTATACCAGAGAATGATGCTGGAGATATTTGCTGATGCATCCAGTCCACCCTCCATGGAGGAAGCTGGAAAACAGGGGCTGTAGGTTGCATTAATTCCAACTGTCTGATCGGTGTAGATGATTCTATATGCAATTTTATTAGCTGCTAGGCTCAGTGTTCTGGTCTGCTTTAATGTAAGCCTATTAAAGCTTTCCTTGTAGCTTCACGCCTGTTTTCTTCCTATCAGTATACTCCCAGCACTCATTTCACATGTTATACTTCCATCTCTTTCCATATTTCTTCATTCATTCTTCAGACAGCTTTTACAGGAATGTCATTCCCTTTATATCAGCTCCCCCTGGTTCCTGCCTCCCAAATGCACTAATTACAAGGCAGTTTATTAGCCAGGCACATAATGTTTAGTTTTTAATTCCAGCCTGCTTCAAATGAAGCCAGGCACCACTGAAGCAATCCACTGCAATCAATAATAGGCAAAGAGATTTTTCAGAAGCACTTAAGTGGCTTTGGAACGAAAGTGCCATTTTCAAAGAGACACTCAGAGTAAGTCACTTCTGTCAATTTGACTGTGGCTCAGAAAGCATCTCTGAAAAATAATACCCTCAGGCTCTTCAATCCATCACTACCACAGAGCAAGTAAAGCAGCCCCAAGTAAGTCTTTTCCTGCAAAGGCTCAAAAAGCAAAGACTGAGTGTCCACAATCTCAGCCCACAAGACGCCCATGAAGCCTGGCTACACCATAACTACCAAAGTAGTTGATGGAGAGAAAAAACCCAAAGAATGCCTGAGGAAGTCCATGACAAAGCCAGGAAATGAACTCCAGTGTCACAAGGCCCCAGCCTGCATCTTCATCAAGAACTGCATAAAGTAGCTGTTGCATAGCCAACAAGCATTATTCCATGGCAAAGCTGTCTTCTTCTAGGTCTGCCATGTGTCACATTGCTCAAATGCAAATACAGATTTCCTTGGGCACAGACATCAGTCTTGATTGATGAAGGCAGTCAGTTTGGACACAACAGCTCCAGACAGCCAACTGCAAAGCAAAACCCTGCCTTTAAAACATAACCCACATGTGGCTGGAGTTTTCTTCTACCCCTGCCAAAATGCCACCAGGCTGCTTAGAGAGAAGTCGCTCTGAAGAAACAAATTGCTGCTTCCTTATCTATCTCCTGGTTTTGGAAGCAGCTGGGGCAAGGGATGGAGCAGAGGTGCTGAGAATCAAATTGAAAGTGTCCAAATCGTTGCATTATGTGGGAACAAATAAAGGAGAAAGCAAAAATCATTTTGGTTCCCAGTTGCATTTTCACTGCTGCATGCAAATCTACCGGGGTCATTACCTGGCCAACAGATTGCTCTCTGGACATCCACCCATCCATAGAATACCTAAGATGTAAAGTATCAATATATAAGCACCTTGAAAAAAAAAAAAAAAAAAAAAAAAAAGAACTACATGGGGCCCTGGAAGACACGTACATCAAAAGAATGCAATCTGCACTCAAAAACAGCATAGATCTCATTCTAGAGGCTGCATCTACAGCTTATCGTAGAAGCTGCACCCAAAGTTTCCCAGGAGTCATTACACACAACTACAGGGATTGATTTGGGATCTATTTAAATAACAAAGTAAAATAAAAATTCTGGCTAAAGACTTACCCAGCATTAAGCTGAATGATTCAAATCAGTAAGTTTGTCCTCAGCTTCAAGAGGCCAAACCTTAGGCCCCAAGCATACTGACAAGAGAAAGCAAGAAGAAATCTGAACCTTCTGCCTTGTCTGCTAGCACTGAGATTTAGAGCAGTATGGCAGCACTGATGGATCCTAATTTACAACAAACACTGGATGCCTGTAGAAGGCCTGCATTCGGGAAAGCTTGTACCATTATGCCAAACAACACATCAAACTGCAAGCAGCAAACCCGCAAAGCTGTGTCCATGGCACATGATTTGTTAGGATGGCTTCACTTCAGTGCCCATCAAACAACCCCCAAACTGTTTTTCAAATCCATTCATTCACAGAAACATCTGTTAATACAGAAGTAGCATCAAATGAGCAAACAACCACTTAGAAGCGAGAAGTTTATTTAGCTATATGGGATGTTTGAAATACCTTTTGCTCTTCAGTTCTTTCAAGTTGGTAGGTTTGAATCTCAAGGACTACAAGAAAGCATTTTGGTAACCTCATGCCAGCTTCTTTCACATACATAATCTTTTTAACATTATTATCATGGCTTGCAGAAAGAAGAGCACAAACCTCAGTGCAGACCAGCACCGCCGCCCAAGAGCTCAAACAAACCATGAGGTTTTTTTATCATCTTCTCACGACAGAAACACAAACCTGGTGGCAAACCACCCCTCTGCACCAGAGCAGGGAAGACAACATGGCATGCACACCCCTGCAGAAGCACAGTCAAGGTCAGGAGGTGATCACAATGCTGAGCACCTCCAATGGGACCAACCACGGGACCACACAAACCAGGGGATAATTCCCAAGGAATACAGTTGCCCTTCACAAACAGGCACCCCCAGACAAGGCAGCCCTTCAGCAGCAGCTCCTGCCTCTCAGCCAGCAGCTGCGCTGACTTCAGACATAAGGACCTGCATTATAACTAGCAAAAGGCAGCAGGAAACAAAGTGTGCATCTCATGCAGAGGCTGAATGGCCCATTGTAATTAACTGCTCTCGGCCCTGTACTTTGTGCAAGACAAAAACAAAAACACAGTTTTCTGTTACTGGTAAGCCCAAACAACTGCTGCCCTATTTCTCCTAAAGGACCTACATGCTCAAGGTTCTCTCTTTGGTTAACACCTCATCAAGCCACATGGACACCCTTACACAGGAAAGGTAAAGTTTTCCAAACACTTCAGAGAGAAGAGCTTTACCAAACCGTGGCAATTACAGCTCTTTCTGCAGCTCAGAGAAAGTACAAGAAGCAAACCTTTGGGCTGGAAAATGACAATTCTAAATGTCAGGTTGTTCTTTTTTGAAGTCAAGACCTTGTTACACATTGTGATTTTCCTGCTGATTCCCAATTAGAGGGAAATAAAACAAACTACCCCTACTTTGGCATCTCAGTATATTGTGCAACACTGCCAGCAGATGGAAGTCATCAGCATGGGCCAACAAGCAGCAGGATACCACCAGGGCATCTCTCCTTCACATTGGCACAGGATGCCCAAGAGGTGGTGGAGTCACCATCCCCGTTTAATAAACATGGAGATGTGGCGCTGAGGAATGTGGTCGGTGGGCATGGTAAAGGTGAACTGAGTTTGGACCGAGTGATCTTAGAGGTCTTTTCCAACCTTCATGACTCCATGATTCTTTCAAATCATTTTCTTTCACTCAGTATTTGCCCCTTCTCTTTGGGAAGCTTCTGATGCTGCTCCTCTTTAGCCTCAACGTTCCTCAGTACAGATTAGTATGGCTACATCCAGGTCTGGTGTTATTCAGAAGTGTGGGGGACTTGTGTGCTTTGTTCAGGAGCAGGACAACAGGCTTCCCTGCAGCCTCTCAGAGATTGCTTTCCAGCCACAACGTTGTGGAAGAACTGCTCCCAGGCAATTCTCAGTTCTGTTGCTAAGTATGCACCTACCCCCATTCGCACAAAGCCAAGGAGTGGGAAGCAGTAGCAGCTATTTCATATCCTCCTTCTCAGAAATAAGAAGCAAAACCCCCAAAACAACCTTTTTTCAGCTCTTCCTGTTGCAACTCTACCAAAGAAAGCAAGTAACATTTGTAAGTAACACAGACCTCAACTGCCAGGTATCACCTTAAAGAACACACACACAATTCATACTCCAATGCTGATCCTTATATATTGGCCCAAGAACAATGACCATTTCAACTCAGCCAGAAAATCTAACGTTCAGTGGGAGAATATACCACTACAAGTGACATCCACTGAAGTGTTTCTATTTTCTTCCACACCCACATCACAGATCCCTTCCCAAATAGCCATGCTTTCAGTTTCTTTGTGAGGGAGGGGGGGGAAAAATAGAGAGAAAATGTTGGATTCAGACACAAACATCAAAGCACCAAAAAACTTGAAAGGAAATCTGACATAGTTGCTTCAGAAACCATAATGCTGATGAGTCACAAAGACCTCAATACAACTGAATTATCCAAGTTCTTTCAAACACTTCTCTGTCATTTTATGGATCACCGTAACACTGAATTTTAAGTCCCTCTCCAGCTTTAGCAAACTAAGGAGTAACGAATTACACAGACAAACAGCACAGTAAGTGTTTAAAAGGACATTTAAATATTAAAAATAAGAGAACTCTAGCAATCTCCACCAAGAAAGCAGACCATTATGAACCATGAAAGAAAAACTTTGCTCCCACACCTGCCCTTGCAGCCACACATTTACAATTCATTGGGTCTGCAAGCATACAGAAATCATCCATGGGATCATTGCAGACACTGAAAAGATAAAGATGTCTAGAAATATGGGGAGATGAACCATCTGCTTGACAAGGAAAAAGGACAGATATTATGAGGAAGGGACAACAGAAAAACAAAAATCAAACCACAGCAAATTGCTTTTCTCCTTCCTGAACCATGGAAAAATAGACTAATAAATATTCCAACAAACCTGAAAGACTTTGCTTTTATGCTTGCTGCAAGCAGTTGTATAAAATTATGGATTGCTTTCAGGCATTGCCACAGCGCGAGCTCCTGTCACTGATCTGAAACTTCAGTACGACGGGCACAGCGCAGTGGAAAGAGGGGGCTTGTCTCCCTCCATTCAGTAAGGAATGTTTAGGTATCAAAACGCAGAAGCGCATCACATCCAGAATAAGGCTGGAAGAGAAAGATGCTAACTGGAGAGCTTAAGGAATCTAATTTCAGCTCTGGTATCTTCCCTATCTTTGCTCAGTGGGAAGGGGCAGTTCTAGTCATGTTTGCTTGATCGGTTTTCATCTCTACGTGCATTCTCACTTGAAACCTGGGGAAAAAGGGATCAAGGAATCATAGAATATCCTCAGCTGGAAGGGACCCACAAGGACCATCAATCCAACTCCTGGCTCCACGCAGGTCTACCCAAAACTCAATCCATATTTCCAAGAGCATTTCTCCATGCTTGTGCCTGCCTACTCAAACTGAAATATCTCAGATGTAGGGACCATCTCTCTGAGCCTTTACAGAACGCTTCCCTGACTGGGCAGAGCCCTCCCTGCACTAACAGAAAGAAGTGCCAGATGCTGCAGGAACTCCATCAACAGTTTGCTATCACTATTCATTACACTGATACTGTACAAAGTGTGAAATCTTTCTTGAAGAGTAGGCAATGCCATTTGCAAGAAATGGCATTGAAAGAATCAGATAGTCTAAGAGTTGCAACATGGTGACCCAGAGATGGGACTCTCGGGGTTCTAGTTGTGATTTTGCTGCAGATAAAATGAAACCTGGTAAATCAAAATCTGTGGCCCATTTTTGTACACAACAGGAAAAAATGGTTTCTTCTGCACTTCACGGGAACACTTCTACACAAAGTATTGTCGCCTGGTTATTTAAACTTCCTCAGGCGATGCTTCAAATGCACCACTTTGCCGAATCATCTGGAGTTAATCAGAAGACAAAACGAGCCTAATTCATCCAAGCTGCAACCTCACCTTGTAAGTAGTGTTATCCATCGCTACTGCGAAAGAACAGCCAGAGATCAAGGAGTGTACAAGTAAAGAAACATTTTAGCTCATTATACACAGAGGACAAATTCTTCTTGATGAATTGCAGAATAACTCTTTGGAAGCAATAAACTTATACTGCTGTAGTGGTATAAACAGAAGCTGGGTCTTGAACTTTTACAGTAGCCTGAAAGTAAGGGAAAAGAAAGTTCATGCAACTTGAGAAATGCTCCTTTCTGAGGAACAAGGAATATCTGCTTACCTGGCAGAGAAGGATCACAGCTCAGCTGACCCTGAGATGGGTGCTATGCTACAATTTCAAGAGTCGCACTGCATAACGTTACTATGCACAAACAACCCAGACCTCCACATCACTGAGTTCTCTCACCTAATTCATGATCCCTTCAAACCTCAGCTGCATTAACACCAAAGGACATAAAAACTCACAGGCCTGTTCATCATACAGGCACACAGCCATTGCAAAACAGTTCTAGGGGGCCAAGGACAGCTAAAAGAAACGAGACGTGGTTGTGTTTTTTGATTTTTACAATGGATCATAACATTTCTAACAGACTGCTCTTTATGTCAGGGCTCACAAGTGTTGCACAAGCGTTGCTCAGAAAAAAAAAAGAAAAAAAAAATATATATATAAAGAGCTGCCAAACTTTTTCTGCTAAAAACCACTAAAAAAATTAAACATTAAAAGCAATTGGTCTGCACTCTCACTTGTCACGTGTTTTCCTTTTAAACACATTTAATCAAGAAGCCATTGGATTTTATGTTCGTATTTACACTGCAAATGG
This sequence comes from Lagopus leucura, assembly GCF_019238085.1. Classification (NCBI taxonomy): domain Eukaryota; kingdom Metazoa; phylum Chordata; class Aves; order Galliformes; family Phasianidae; genus Lagopus; species Lagopus leucura. The sequence goes on along the minus strand of NW_024962269.1, from coordinate 11,661,403 downwards.
CACAGAGCGTATATCATGAGATAAACATGTAGCTATCCCCATTTCATCTATTAGCAGAAGGTAAATTAAAGCTTTAAACCAAAGTGTGTCAGCTACTCACAAACCTTCCTTGGTACTCAAAATCCAACCTGGAGAATGGAACAGAATTTGTTTCTACTCATTTGCATGAAGTTTTCATGTTAATGAGCCAACAACAACCCGAAGTACAGAGGAGCCTGCAGGCACCAGAACCCAGAGCTGAGCACCCAGAGCTGAGCACCCAGAGCTGAGCACCCA